>NW_027150575.1:772500-1200000 GCF_001643675.1 Monocercomonoides exilis
TTCCTCTTCCTCTTCCTCTTTCTCCTCCGAAAAGCAGCAGACATCCAAATTGTCTACGCCGAAGCTCCCTATTGTGAGAGAGAACGAGGCGAATGCAATACTCAAAGAAGATGGAATCGAAGATGGAGAAGGAGAAAACGAAAGAATGACAGAAATTATTAAGCAAGCAAAACAGTTGGAATCGGAGAAATTTTCCAAGAAAAAAACATCCTCCTCTTCTTCCTCTTCTTCATCATCATTCTCGCCTTCTCCGTCTTCATCATCCACATCAAATTCGTCGTCGTCTTCTTCTTCAAATATGTCGCTTCCGCAGTCATCTTCTTCTCTGATTCAGTCTCTTGTCGGTCCACATGCCTCTGGCCATTGATTGGGTCATCTTTTCATGCACGCTATATTTTTCTAGTTTTTTTTAAACTTGCACATTTTTACTTTATAATTTTTTTTGGCTTGATTTTGTTCTCTTTTATTATCTTGAATTTTTGTGTTGCTCTAACAGCAAATTTGATGGTTTTATTAGAATGGTTGCTTGTACACTTTTCTTTTTGTCACGTCAAGCTTTTGAGAAATATGTATGCTACTTATTGGAAATTTAAAAATGGAATCTTTTGATTTTTAATTCATACTTCGCTGAATCTTTTCTTATCTTATCTTTTCTTTTTGAATTGTGTTCAACACCGTCAAAAATTAAGAAAAATACAATATATATATTTCAAAAAAATCTCCACATTTTTGAACAATAGAATAGTACTGTTTGTGATTCTCTTTTGTTTTTTTTTCTTTATACAATTAATCATTTGTAAATATACACCAAAAATTACTCGAAATGATAATCTTTGCAATCAAATTATTAATTTTGAATACGAATTAATAGTTTTTTCATTCAAAATAAAAAATTTGCATTCATTTTAATCATTTTTGCATTCGAAATGAAAATAGGGTGATTTATAAACCCGAACATTTTTATAAACCCGGCTATTTTTTTTGTTCGTTGAAACAGAATAAATACAACATAAAAATACAAAAAGCAAACTTCTATATGTTTATTTTACTATTTGATGGTAGAACAAAATTTTTTTTGTTTCAGTTTTAGTTTTTGATGAAGATCAAAGGAATTTTTAATTTATTTTTTATCATTTGTTTTGCTCGTTTTTAAGCAACTCTCTTTCTTTGTTTGTTTTCAATTAAAAGTTCAAGAAATATACATAACGAAGTTTTATAATTCCAAATGTTCTATGTTTTTATCTTTTTTTTCGAATGTTTTTCACATTTCATCATTTTTGACAAAAAATATGTAAAAATGAAAATTATCAGTTGTACAATATTTTTGGCATATTAAAAATAATATGCATGAAAAGAAATAGGTTTGCATAAAGTATTTACCATGTTGAAATGTTGAAAAATGTTGTTGCTCATGAAGCACACATCAATTTTCGAAAATGACAAATATGCTTATTTTGTTTTCAATTAAATTTAAAATGACTTATAATGAAGAATTCCAATGCATTTTTATCTTATTAACATATTATTGTTACACATAAATCTTGACATCAAATAAAAGTTCAGAAATTTTCATATTTTCATATTTTTTGTCAAAAATGATGAAATGTGAAAAACATTCGAAAAAAAAGATAAAAACATAGAACATTTGGAATTATAAAACTTCGTTATGTATATTTCTTGAACTTTTAATTGAAAACAAACAAAGAAAGAGAGTTGCTTAAAAACGAGCAAAACAAATGATAAAAAATAAATTAAAAATTCCTTTGATCTTCATCAAAAACTAAAACTGAAACAAAAAAAATTTTGTTCTACCATCAAATAGTAAAATAAACATATAGAAGTTTGCTTTTTGTATTTTTATGTTGTATTTATTCTGTTTCAACGAACAAAAAAAATAGCCGGGTTTATAAAAATGTTCGGGTTTATAAATCACCCAATTTGTGTATTTTCTGAGAAAATTGATGAATATGTTTTTTTGATCGGCAAATTGTTTTGGCTATAGAATAATTCATGAAGTGGCATTCATAAATTGAGATGCAAAATGATTCCATTATCTCACGAGCAACAAAAAGAAATCATCGTATAAAATTAAATGTTTTATAGGGTTATAATTTTATCTCGACCTTTTTTTTTTATCTTGACCTTTTTTTTTTAATTAATCATTAACTTTTCCCACAATTTCATATTTTTAAAGAATTTTAAGTATATATATGAATTCAACAGATAAAAATAAATACATTTTGAAACAAACCCAATTTCGCATGGGGGGGAGATGGGGGGGTTTAGCCCCTTCATTGAACTTCTGTGTGGAATTGGAGGGTTACATGGGGCATAAAACCTTTTGTTTGTTTAAAATGTTATTTTTCGATTTTTTTTCATTTCATCTCTATTAAAATAAAAAATTATTATGATCATAAAAATATTATTAAAAAAATGAAAATATCAACAGAAATAAAATTAAAAGAAGGAAAGAAAAAACTGCATCGTGCAATGTCATCACTCAAGTATAGAAAATACAACAGTCGGCTTGAGCGAATGGCTCGCATCGTTGTTGATGGAGTTGTTCGTATAACTGATGCTATCAATTCTAAGGAATTTAGTCGCACTGGAATAAAAAATGCAGTTAGAGCGCTGAGAAAAGGAAGGCTTGTTGGAAAAGTTGGCAGACCTGCAGCAGTGGTGGGCGAAAAGGAACAAAGAGTAATGGATATTATTCACATTGAAGCAAAGTCTGGAACATGTTTAACTTTAAAAAAAACAAGAGAATTGGTTTATTTAATTTTTATTTAAATGTTTTAATCATTTGTTTTTCATATGGAAAATGTAATAAACGACAACGATGATGAAGACGCACCGTTTACCGAAGTTTCAATGTCAGCCACGTATGGCTTTGTCAAGCGTCATCCGGAGCTGAAGACTGGAACGCCGAAGAATCTGGACATTAACAGACTGGCTGTTTCGTGCAGAAGTGTTTTAAAACCCTGGTACAAAACACTCGACGAGCTGTATGAAAAGTTCCATAATTATCCAGCTTTAATTATTAACATTGACGAGTCTTCAACGCGCGTTCCCACAGACTCAAAACAGCTTGTTGTACATACAGCAGATACAAAAGCAGGTTTTTCGAAGGAACCACCAAGAATGATAAATTCTTCATTCGTGGCAGCTGTTGCAGCGGACGGATATGCCTTTCCTTCAGTCATTTTGTGGACAAGTGCAAAGCTGCCAGAAGAGCTGAAAAGCCTGTTATCTCCAACGCTTGAGATATGGCCAAATGGAAGCGGCTGGATGGGAAACGAGTGCTTTAAAAGGCATGCTCTCACCGTTCTTCTGCCTTTCATCATCGAAAGAAGAAAGCGCATGTCACTTGAAAATCAACACATTATTCTCCTTCTTGATTCGCATGCATCTCGCGCAGATCCATCTATTTGGAGAGAATTCCAAAAACAACAAGTCGACGTTTTAACCTTCGTGCCACACAGCACACACCTCTGTCAACCACTGGACAGAGGAGTGTTTGCTGTGTTCAAATCTGAACTGACAAACAGATTTGAGGCTCCATCTTCTTCTTCATCTTCCTCCAAACGAGCAGCAATTTCCGACGTTCAGCCTCAAGCCATCCACACTGCATTGTCTCCTTCTGTAATTCAGAAAGCTTTTGTCTGCAGTGGTGTTCTGCATAATACTTCTGGGCCAGTTCTTTTGAAACTGCCCGAATCTTCAATTTACCCTTCCATCCAGAAGAAATAGATTCAACTTTTATGGAAAAGTGATAACCGACGAAAATCTTTTAGAGAAATGGGAAAATCATTTGAAAATGAATATTGAAAGGAAAAATGAAATGGATGAAAAGGAGAAAGATGAAGTGAAGACCGTTGTGGATGAAAAGAAAAAAATAAAAAGAAGATTTCTTTATGTGAAAAACGATGATTCTGATGAAGAAAAGAAAGATAATGCATTAAATCGAGGTGAAGGAAAAAGGAAAGTTATTAGAAGAATTAAATCTGATTTTGTTTTCTTTTTATTATGTTATTTTTTGAACTTTTCACACTTTATAATTTTTGGGTTAGAATAAAGAAAAAGGGTCAAGATAAAATAATAACCCTATTCATATACTTTTTTGGTTATTTTTTTATTTTTTGTTCAAAATGTCCGTTTTTCAGTGCTTATAACATCAGAATACTATTATCTTCGTTAACACGAGCTGAAAAAAACACTTCATTTGAATTGAAACGCAAACAATGTGCAATTTTTCAAAAAGAACGACATAAATTTGTAAGTAACATCCATTTATTTTTAGAAATTTTTTTATCAAAAAATATTTTGTTAATTAGTACGACATTCAGTCATAATAGAAAATAATCATATTCAGTTTTGTACAACTTTTTGTGACAACAATGAATGTGTCTGTTTACAGCGTGATTGAATCTTGTCTCGACTGAACATTATTATCATTGAATAGCATGATGATGATTTTGTTTGTCTGATTTCTGCTATTTTGAATAAAAATTGGTGTTATTTCCGAAACAAAAAAATTCAAAAAAGAATGATTATCCAAATGAGAAGAAAACAGCTAATATCAATAAAAAATCAAATTTTCTTTCAAAATAAGAACACATTTCACAGCTCCAAACCAATAAAATAAGAATTCATATTTCTGAAATAAAAGAAAAAGAAATGATTAACAACAAATGATTCAAAAATGGCGAAAATAATAGGAAATTCAAAAGGTGTTGATTTGATTAAAAACTCAAAATCTAACAATTGAATTACAAATTGACATGAACTGAAAATATACATATCTAACGAAAAACAAATCTCAACAAACTGAAAACTCATTTACAAAATCACAGACATTTTCAAAAACAAAAAATTTCAACAAAAAATAAAAACAACAATTTAAAAGATTTTTGCAAAACGTGATAGTGATTCAACGCATCATACACACACAAAAGATTACAAAATTCTCTTTTTCACAGCAAAGCAACAGTTTTCACCTCCTTCGAATTCAATTACTTTAAGAACTCAGATTTTCATCATGAAATCAGTTCAAAAAAGGAGCCTTTCTCCAATGCTGATCAGTTCCAAAAATATGAAAGATTTTCAAAATAAGAAAGAGGAAAATGTCAATTTTCAATTGACTGACTTTACCCAAAAAGAAAAAGACTATCCAAATACCACAAGAAAGATTGTCATTCATATCTCTCTTATCACATCTCCAACAAACAACTTTCCTCAATTTCATAATAATCAAGAAATTCACAACCAACAAAAATGGCTTCAAATTTCATCAAAAGAAAACTTTCAATACAAACGAAAACAAACTCTTCTTGTTGAGGCTATTCAACCCCAACAATAATAAATCCAAAATACTGTTTGTAAACAATGCTTAAAATAAATTCATAATCTCTGAACGAAGCTGTCAAATTCTCTCCCTTTCAAAATCCTGTTGTTTTGATTTCAGATGTTTTATGATTTTCAATTTGAATTATTGGATTTGTGCTTTCTCAATTCATCTCTTTTTTAACCCTGTGCTTTTGAATTTGAAAAAAATTAACCCATCTTCACATCAATATGAATTCCATGTCACACTGGTGTCTTCAACAGCACTCCCAGGCTCATCATCTCCTTCATCGTCAATGGCATCTGACACGGTCATGATGACTGCATCCTTCGGAAAATGTTTGAAAAACTCTCTTTTCAGCCAGACAAGCGAAGGCCTGTTTGACACTTCCATCCCAACACACTGCTTCAACACTTCTGAAAAGCCGCTTCCACTCATTGCTGCAACATCAGGTCTCTCCCCATTCACAATCTTCTGCCCTGCCACCTCCCCTTCATACTCCCCAAACGGAATTTGAAGAGTCAAGCATTCCCACAACATCATCCCAATCGAAAAAGCAACTGACTCCTTTGTTGCTCCCATCTTCTTGTTCATCAGCAGCTCTGGCGCCATCTACCTCAGGCACTCTTTTTTGAAAAGGCTCTCATCCTCAAATGCAGACGAGGGAAGTGAATCACTGTCATCATCATCACTAGCAGATGTCACAACAGTTGATGAAGAGATGGATGATGAGTCTGAATCATCAGAAGAAAGGAGATCAGAGTGCATGACAATGCAGATCACCATGTGTTCTGAAAACAGAACAATGTGAGGACTCAGAGTGGAAAGAGAAGATAATCCATTTTCCATCTCGTCAAATGAATGGAGTGCCAGATTGGCCACCCAGAACAGGATCTGTGCAGCTGTCTGCTCCCTCTCCTGCAGAGTCCCAATTGCCATCTCCTTTGTTTTATTCAGCCCATGAAGCAACATGAACAATGAATCCCTCAGATCCACAATCAGCTTCTCATGAGGAGACGAACAGGCCATTGCATCCACCAGATTAGACATGGACGATGTGGTTGGGCACAGATCTTCTCTTCGAACAAAAGTCGAATCAGAATCGGTCGTTGAAGTGGATGAGATGGATGGCGATGGCGTTCTTTTTCTTGTCTCTTCTTCTTCATCTTTCTCCAGAATCCATTGAGGGATCTTGTCTGAGTCTCTCCCCAAAATATATTCTGTTGATCCGCTCTCAGATAGAAGATGCTCTGATGACTCAAAATGCTCCATATTCGTCTCATATATTCTTTTCTTTATCCTCTCATCATTCTTCTTCTCTGCCTCTTTCTCTGCTCTCCTCCATTGCTCCTCTGGCGACATCTCCATCGTCACCATTTCAATCAGCTTCGGATCTTTCTTCACTGTATCATTCACAATCTCTCTCAGATCTTTATTCTCATTCTTTGCCTTTCTCCAACGAATTGTGACAATAACAGATACAATCAGAACAATCAATAGAATAACTGCCATGATTATAATAATCAACAGCCAATAAGACTTTCCTTCTTTCTCTCCTTCAACAATCCTTTCATTTCCATTTGACTGACTTTCACTCCTGTTCTTCACAATGAATGACTCAGTTGCTGATGAAGAATCTCCTTTCCCAAACACAATCCACACACTCACTTCTGTCTCTTCTCTCACTTTCACCCATTCCGAACATGAAATGAATGTGTGAATCTCATTCTCTGACACAAACCCTTCTTCTTCAATCCCCTTTCTCACAATCTCCTCTTCATCCCCATTTTTCATGCTCATCTTCACTGAAAGATCACATGGAAGAAGCAGCTTTCCCACAATCATCAACTCCACATCCCCATTTGGCTGTGTTATGTTCTTCACCTCTTCCAAAACAGGGATGAAAAATGATGATCCTCTTTCAGTTGCTATCCCTCCCAATTCGCATCCCTCATCCAATATCCACAATGATGAGTTGTCCTTCCATCCATCTCCCCCTTTCACACTCACAACATTCAACTCCCCATTCCCTTCACAAATCGCATTCCTTCGAGCTGATGGATATCCCTCAATCGATGGGTTGTTGTTCTCAAATTCTCCTTTCTCAATCTTCACATTCCCTCCACTCACCCACAGCCCTCCTCCCTTGCTCTTCATAATCGTTGTTTCCCTCATCTCCACATTGCTCTTCTCAACGCCAACTAATGACCCATTCCATTTGCACAATCCCTCTTTTCTATTGTTTTCTTCATTGGCAACCTCGATTTCTTTTTCTCCATCGAACACACATGCCTCAATTCTCACATTCTTGGAATTCCTGATCTGCATCATCCTTCCCTTATCAACCGAATTCACACACTTTCCGAATGAGCTGTTCAGCACACTCACCTCTTGTTCGGCATTATCTATCACAATCACACACCCCTCCAACAACAGAGTCACATTCACAACTCCCATCTCTTTCATCTCCACTTTCGCTTTCCCTCCAATACTCACAATATCTCCCTCACATTTGATGTTCAAAATGCTTGTTTCATCAATTGTCACTTCTGATTCTCCATGGAATGAAAGCACTGTTCTTGTTGAATGAATATCTCTGAATGTTGAATCAAATATCTTCAGCTCTCCACTTTCCACACTCACAATTGAACTGTTCAACTTCAGTTCATCAGAAGAAAAGAAGAATTCGCATTTCTGTATCTCCATTGACCCGTTCTTCACTTTCATAAGATAATTGTGAGTTGACTCAAATCCATCTTCAAACTGGAATGAGCACCTCTCCACTGAACATTCATTCACAAACTCCATCACACAATCCTTCTCACCTGATTTCTCTATCTTGGAGTTCAATCGAACAATCCCCTGTGTCTTTTTCAATGAATTCACAACCAGATCTCCAATCACACACTCCTTCCTCACAAACCCTTCTCCATCAATCAGAATCGCATTCATCACCCCTTCCTGGATGTGCTCAACCCCACAGTCGATGCTGCTGCATGGATTGCTCTGTGCCCCACACTGCCTGCTATCACTCCCTCTCCCACTCACAAACACCTGTGCCGAATAATAGAATGTGATCAGCGGAATCAGATCAACACCTCCCTCGCTCCAAACATCCCTCCCACAGATCGAGTTGTTCGAGTTCAGTGACTCCTGGTTGTAGTTCAGCGCAAACAGTGTTTCATTGATCTGGTGCTCAATTGAGTGGCATCTGACAAATATGTCTTTCCCCACATGTGCCTCATTCATCACAAACAGGATGTTCACAATCTTGAAATTCAGAGGCGGAATCTGACTCTCATTTCCATAATTGGCATTCGGGTCTGATCCATCAATAAACAGCCCTCCTCCACACCCTGTCTCACTCGAGCACTTGCATATCGAAAACGAGCTCCCATTCACTTTCAACACCGACTCCCCACTCTTCAGCACCACTCTCATCCCCCCTCCTTCATCACTCAAACCACTCTTGCAACTCGACATCGAACACTCATCCATCACACACTCCATTCCATGCTCAAATGATCCCACATCTATAACACTCGCTCCAATCCCATCATTCGTGATATTGGAAAATGAACACCCGACAACCCTCAAAACTGGTTTGTTCCCATTTGAAAACACCTTCTTATCTCCATTCATCTGGTTTTCATCTTCAATCATCGAAATCAGACTTCTTTCTGTCACATCAGCAAATGAGATGTTCACATTCTGAACAGTCACCTCACCTGCACTTGGGCTGAACGCAATCAACCCTTTCAGCTCTGAAATCAAACTCAACGAACACCCCTCAATCACAACACTCCCCCCATCCACCCTCATCACACAATATCCAAAACTCTCTGCCACACCTCTCCATGGGCCAAATGAACAATCTGAAACTGACAATAATGTGTTTGTTCCTGTTGACTCAATCAACACTTCGTGATGGGTTGTGATGGATGGCTTGGTGAATGACACATTCACAAATGACAGACTCACATTCGATGATATCATTGAACCATCATCAGACAAATCATTCTCATCTTCATCACTGATCGTCACTCCTGTCCCTTTCTTTGTCCCTTCAATCACCACTTTTGGTGACTCTGAAATTGATGATGAAAATGAAATGGAATGGCTCAGCAACCCTGATCCCACAATGGCAATATGTGTTTCTCCTTCTCCAAGTGTCGGATATCGAAGTGATATCAAGTGATCAATCGATGAACATGGTGCTTCAGAAAACCCACACCCACTGAAGTCTCCTCCTTTCTCCTTCGAAACAAACCCATCCCCACTCCAGTTCCTCCACAAATACACAACCAGTGGAATCACATATCCCTCCTCTCCTGTTGTCTTCCTCTCCCATCCACACAGCTCATCCAATGATCTCAGCTCCTCTTCCTTTATCTCCCATTTCAGGTGCTCCTCATTCACAATCTCACTCAGATCCCATCCTGACACAAACACGTTCTTCCCTTTCCAGGCATTGCATCCCTCAAATTCCATCCCTTCCATCACAAATGATCCAATCTCTTCAGGAAGCTCAACAAACATCCCTCCTCCCATTCCTCTCCCTCCATCCCCAACATCCTCTCTTGGCACTTCACACCCTGAATATTTCACATTCTTCATTTCCAAACTTCCTCCCTTCCCCACTGATATCATCATCCCTCCCCCTTTCATCCCACTCCCCCCTGAACACACTGATGACAAATTGCTTTCTTCAACATTCACAATCCCATTCACACCCATCTCCACATTCAAACATCCTCCTCCTCCTCCTCCTCCACTTCCACCAACAACTTCCACTCCACTCATTCGGCTGTGATTCATCTCCAATTCAGCTCCATTCGAAACAACAATTGGCAATTTCCCATTCATTCTCACTCCCCCTTCCATCACAAATCCATTCACAACCAACCCTCCTCCTTCAATACAAATCACATTGTATCCAATCAGTTCATCATTTCCAAATGAGACAGAACAGCTGGTTATTGTGATGGTTGATGTTGATGAGGAGGAATGGATAAATCCACTTCTCTTCCCATTCATTTCATCATTCAGCACAAATGACAAATATCTCATCTCAAATGATTTTGAACATTCAATAAGGTTATTCTGGGTTATTGATCCTTCATCTCTCACAATCACCCTCATCCCTTCTTCTTTCCCTGAAACACGAATCTCAAATGAAACCACTTTCATCTCATTCTTTATCCGTGATTCTGATGCAACTTCGATTTCATTCACATTGCTGCTCGCTCTCTTCTCAACACAATAGTCAATCGTCAAACACCCAAACTCCTCAAACCCACAATGATTGTGATCCAGCGCCCTCTCTCCTCTCCCATCAACTCTCAGCTTTGTCCCGATTGAATACAAATACACAAACAGCGGAATCACTTCCCCTTCTCTCCCATCCTCACTCCCACACAACTTCACAACATCTGCTGGAATCACACTTGAATCAAAAAATGAAAATGAACTTCTATTCACTTTCCACTCCAACAACACTCCTCCACCACATTCAACAAACATATCCTTCCCATATGAAGCTTTGTTATTCTCTCCAAACACAAACAAACCCTCTCCCCCCGATTCCATTTTCATTGAACCATCCCTGCTCTCCATCACAATCATCATCCCTCCCCCTCTCCCTTTTCTTTTCCCTTCTGAACTCTCCCCTGAACCCTTCGCCTCGCACCCATCAATCACACAACTCCCATTCACAACAACACTCCCTTCTCCCTTCACAACAACACTCATCCCTCCTCCTCTTCCACCAGCACACCTGCATCCCTTCACAACACACGATTCAATAACAATTATCCCATTCTTCCCCTCATCTCTCTCTGCTCCAACCACTCCACTCACCCATCCTCCATCTCCACTTCTCTTCTCAACGCTGTTCACCTCACACCCACAAAACACAACTGATTCCACCCCTTCACCAAACTCAATCAGCGAATGTTCTTCGAATGTCAAGGTCTCTGTGATCACCAATCCCTCCACTTTCACTTTTCCCCCAACCACATTCACAAAACAATATCCAATGGGATTCTCAGAGGGACAAACAACAGAACAGTCAGTGAGTGTGAGGAGTGTGGAGTTGGATGAAATCAGAGATGATGATGACGCACCAGACAGAGCAGATGGAACACTGAACTTGATGTTTCTTATTGAGCATTTGCTCTGAACCTCAATCAGACAAGATGACTCAAAATTCTCTGGTGCTTTCACCCCAACCTCCATCCCTTTTGTTGCACATGATATCTCCCATTCATTGCCATCTGTCATTCCAACTGCCTCACAAAGCTCATATCCTGAATCCAATTCGATCTTCTTGTTTGTGTCGGGATATCTCACCTGCGCTGCATGGGTGATGGTGGCACACGGATAATAGTCAAATCCACAGAACCACGAGTCATATCCACCCAGCCCATCCTTCCCCTTCCCCACATGTGCTGCATCTGGATATGAATCCAAATACACATTCAGTGGGAACAGCCTCATTGTTGTGTCACTCCGATCATATCCCACCAGCTCATTGTATTTTGATTCATCATGCTGGACATTCAGCGTTGAGGAGCTTATTCCCCAGCTCGCTGAATTGCTCCCATTCACAAACACATAATTCCCTCCCAATGAAGCAGAACACCCTGAAAAGTCAACTGATACAATTGAGAAGTCAATCGAGTTGTCAGCCAGATATAGCATCATCCCTCCTCCATATTTCCCACTTGTGCATCTCTTGATTGTTGCTGATGTTTCAACACGAAGCTTGCTTGTGGGTGACAATAGATCAACCTTGATCCCTCCTCCACTGCCATTCTTGCTCTCACAATCCTCGATTGTCACATTCTGAACAACAAATGTCTCCCCTTCTGCCACACTCTTTGCCACAACCACCCCATCTCCATTCGTCAACTTCACATTTTTCACATTCATATTTGCGAGAATGCTCTCTGTTGATTCTGTGCCTGCAGAAAAAAGTGATGAAGATAATGAAAAAGATGGAGATTGATCCTGCTCAGAGAACAATGATTGAGAAATATTCATATTCTTGATCTCCACACCAACCATCGACAGCTGCGACAGCGCCACCACAAACACTGATGATGATATCACATAATTTCCTGTTTTGCTCGTGGTGATCACAACATCCTCCAATGAGAGTGACCCACCTCCATCAGATACCACAGCCACATTCGGCGAAGGATTTGTATTTGAGTTACAGTCAACCTTCATGTGCAATAAATCAAGGTGACCTGTTGACACACTGAACAGCGCTCCAGTTGATGAAAGGGCTCCTGTTCCAATCGAACTCTTATCTTTGCCTTTCCCAATAACTGAAATCTTCTTTGATCCAATCTCAATTGTTGTCACCTCGCTTATGTGATTCCCTTCCATCAGGGTGATTGATAAGCTCAATAGTATTTCACACATCTCAAACGCCTTCTTCACTGTAAGGCATGGAAACGTTTCATTTGCCCCACACAGCTCATACAAGTCATTTCCATTCACAGAAACATATAACGTTTTATCTTTCAACCAATCCTTCTTTTCAGTGTGTTGAAACATCCAAGAGCCAGAATTCGAAGCATTATATCCATAGCACATTCTCTGTCCATCTGCATTTGTGGTGTAACATTCATGGAACGGATTTCCTGAAGAATTAAAATATAAATTGTAATTATCCAAGAATACCATATCGTGACCATGTGGTGGATCACCCGAGCATTTGCATTCATGGAAGAAGAGGAAATAGCAATAAAGCCCATCGGCTGGCACAGTTAGCTTTATTGGCTCCAAATGAAATCCACCTCCCCTGGTTGATGCATTACACGAAATAAACCTGACGCTTCTAATCTTGAATTGATTGGGAACATTTTTGCAAAACATGCCTCCGCCCCATATGCCAGTTACAGAACATGAAGTGAAACTGCAGTCAAATACACACGCGCTCTCCCCTCCTCCACTTTCTGTTCCAATTAAATTTGTTCCTGAAACATTAAAATTTTCGAGAAAGAGTCCTCCTCCATCATTGCTTGCTTTGCAATTCTGGTATTCACATCCGCTGATTCTGACACATGAAGATATTGATACTGTAAACAATCCTCCTCCATATTGATTTTGTGCAGTGCAAGCATTGAACACATTATTTTCGATATCCACAGATTTAATCCCATAGCACATAATTCCACCTCCACGACTGTGTGCAAAACAATTGTTAAATAAACAATGTGAAACAGAGAGCTCTCCGTTTCCAAGATTGTACATGTAAATGGCACCTCCACTCGATATCCCATCTGTGGTGGAATCAGCTTCTCCTGTTGTACTCGATCCACTCCACTCGCACCAAGTGAATGTATTCGCTCCATTATCCGTTGTATTCTGTCTCCCAGGGGTCAACTTTCTGTCTGATGTTCCTTCGCATACAACATTCCTTGTTCGACAACACCCAACGAATGAGGTGTTTGAGGCAGTAAGAAAGGCCAAGGGATTGTTCAGAGAATGAACAATTCCGCCATCATATACATCGCAAACAGAAGAAAATAAGCAGCTGCTCATCATGCAAGTGGTTTGGGTTGACGTTGTTGTTGAAGATGAACATGCCTCATTTGCTGTTGAAATGTTGAAAAATGTCATGTGAGACAGAGTTACAAGAGGAATAGAAGGGGATGAGAGGAATGGGGCTGATGACACACAAAAAGACGAGAAATGTGATTCACCCAACGAAATAATGGATGACTTTGAAACATCACTGTCAAATTGTTCAGAAGTGAAAAGAGGAGGAAATTCATTCAAACCTTCAACATTTGGCTGAATTGAAATGTTCATGAATGACCCAAAACTCCCGTCCAGTTCTATCGGAGGAGAATGTTTCTCAACAAAAGGAATGCACTCTTTCATTGAAACAATGCTTCCTTTTTTCGCAACGAGAATCCTTTTTATTCCTTTTTCTCTCATAACCAAGCCCATTTCCATGACTGATGAATTGAAGCATTCCAAGCAACCCTCAATTTCACTAAATTGGCAAATGTCAGCTTTCTTCAAAATTCCAATTTCTCTTCCATATTCTTCTTTGCTTTTTTCATCATCATGATGAAAATCTCTTCCTTCAATTTCACTTCTCTTTTTATTTTCCATCAATCTTCCACAATCTTCTATATTATTAATAAATTCATCATTTGAAGGATTTTCGCTTATTTGAAGCAAATAACCATTCATTTCAATATCTTCTTCTTTTTCTATTTTTTCTCCAATCCAACTCGAGTCTTTGGTAATGGAAACAAGATTCACAAAAAGAAAAAATACACTGAAAACTAACATCCCCACTCCTGACAACATCTTCGTTCTGTATCGATGAAAAAAATAAGATTATTCAATTATTGTGATTTTCAATTTATATAATGGGTGAAAATACTTTTTTTTTATATGTTTTTTTGAAATGAACATTTCATTTTCTTTTTGAATCGTCATTAAAACACTTCTAATTATTCACTTTTATTTTGTTCAGTGAAAAAATTCTATTGTGGAATGGAAATTGAATTTCACTTATTTATTTTAATTAATGAATGTTTAAAATGTGTTCAAAAATTGAACAAACGATATTATGAATTTTAATATTTTTTGTTCATTAAAGAACTGAGAATAATATATATCATATTTTCATTTCAAATGATTTTCCTATTGTTTTGCGAAAAAAAAATATTGTTTTGGATACAACAAAAAATCGTGTTGATGTTAAAAAAGGTTTCATTTAGATAATATCATCATAACCATAATCCTATTGGATTATTGATATTGCTTTTTTACAAAAAACATTCATTAAAAGTTCATCAAAATTTACAGTTTTTTTTCTATCAAATTGATTTTGGAATTGATAACAAAAACTAATTTTTTGCATGAAAAATCATTATTAATTCTTTTATAAATAAAGGTTGTTTGAAAATATACTTCAAGTTCTTTTCCCTCCGTCAAAAATACTAAAAAAGCACTAAATTCATTTAGACATCTTTACAACAATATTTACAATCAACCAGAAAACGAAATACGAATTTCTAATCATCACAAACAAATCGCTCTCATTTACAATGACAAACATAAAAAAGAGAAAAACCGAACAAAACTTAAAAATCAGAATACTTAAATATTTTTAATGGTTTTGAAGTTGAGATTATCAACAAACAAATATAACAGAAAGCTGCTAAAAATAATTGCAAAAAAAAAAAAAAAAATAAAATAAAATAAAATACGATTTCTAAGACTTTTCAGTGGATGACATTTTTTCCAAAATAAAATAAAATAAATAAATAAATAAAAATATATAAAAATAAAAAAACATGAGCGCAATAACTCATTTACAATTTATAAAGAAGTGCTTAGCAGTGAGTGATGCTCAACTCTTTCACATTTTTTGTTTGAAGAGCCCGATGGAGGAAGTCGAAAATGGAAATAATGTCCATCTGCAAATGCAACCTAAATATTGTTCGCAAAGAAATTTTCAAAGTTTTTGAAAGAAATAAAAATTTAAGGTTAATAAGAAATGAACAGTGATAAAAAAATAAAAATAAAAATAAAAACAACAAATCAGCAACTAGTTTTGCAATAAATTTGCAAAAAAGAATGCTGACTTCTTAATTCAAACCTGTATAATTTGATTATCTGGCTTAAACGAAGAGATATGTTTTGTCTCTGAAATGCCTTCCTGATCAAGTCTTATAAAAGCAATCGACTTTTCACTTTTTCGTTCTCCTTGCAATGAAAAGATGTGAATCGTCTTCGAGCTAGAAGACACCACAAGCATCGTCCCATCGTCGCTAAACGAGAGAGAATGAATCTCTGCCGTGCGGCCCACGCTAGACCTCTTCAGCTCCATTATCATCTCCTTTGTCTCAGTGTCCCACACACGAATAATCGTTCCTCTGGCAGACGCTGTCGCCAGCCACTGCCCGTCCTTGCGGAACGCCAGCGCAACAACCGGATGATCATGGGCCTCTAATATTTGGTAGCTGCCGTATGTCTCTCCATCTACACTCGAAGTTCCGCCTGCTCCACTGGAACTGGAGGTGCGTGATACAACACTGGGATCATTCAATCGCGCCAAGCATACGTTCCCTTTTGTTGGATCGCAGGGATATGCGAGAATAGGCTTATGAGGACATAGAGCAATCACGGGTGCGCGTCCAGATAGAGTCTCTGAAGAAAGAGGAGTCGTTTGATCTTCAATATATATATATATATATATATAAATTTATTTTTTATTATAATAAATTCAGAGAATTGATGAAATTGACATAAAGAGAAGAATTAGAAAACTTGTGATAAAAATAAATAGAATAGTTCGTACTGAAATACATATCCAATGTGCAAACAGGCTCAATCTTTTCAAGTGTATAAATAATTATTGATTGCTTCAAAACAACAACCAAGCTATAAAATGACATGGAATATGAAGCAAAAGTTTAGTGTTATCTTTTGGCAAAAATAATCATCAAAAACAAACTATTGTTGATTCAATTTGACAGATTGAATATCTTCATTAAAACGAAGAAGGCAAATTACTTGATCAATTTTGGTGTTGTAAAGATAAAGAACTCGAGGTGTAAAGTTTTCAACACTTGAATCGCAAACAACAGCCAACAATGACGTGGAAAAGAACATTTCACAAAGATGAATTGGATGATCAGGAACTGAAAATCTCAACAAATGAAAAGAAAAAACATTTTCACATATAATTGGCAAACATCCTTTTGTACATTGGTCAAATGGATCGGTTCTCCAAAGAGTGTATCCAGACTTTGTTCCTACAAGCAAGCATCTTTTTGTTAAAGTCAAATTATAAATAATGTTGAATTTTCAAGAAAAATTTGTTAAAAAATTAAAAAAGAAAGCAATCTTATTATAAGCACACGTGTTTGTTTGATTATAGCTTAAAAAAGTTATGTCCTTTGTACGCTCGCGAATTTGCATATGGAGTGGGAACTGCTACGTTTTTTTTATAAACAAACAAAAATTTTTAAAATTAAGTATGGTGTGAAGAATGAAAAGAGTTTTGTTTGAAAATGAATTAAATTCAAACACATTTTAATTTGAAACAAAAATGTCTCTCAACAGTTTTAATTGATTCTTTTATTTGTCTGTTTTTTGAGATAATATATAGTAAAAATGGAAAAATCGATCAAACGAACTTGAAATGGAAAAGCCTGTGACATTTTTGCCAACAAGAAGTGGCTTCGGTCAAGAATGTGTTGAAAAAATGCATAAAGGTTTGATTAATATTTGAATTACAACTAATTTTGCAATACAATTTTCAAAATTGATCTAAACAAAAGGATGCCTTCTTTTGAAACAAGAAACAAACGGACTTCATTTGAGATGGCTCGTGCTGGATCAAGATAGCAAGTACATATATTGGCTAAATCCAAAGAAAGACGTTATGCTCATTGATCATGACAATGCAATCCCTCTTTCAAGTATTAAATCAGTTGTTGTGAGTCAGGACGCTTTGGTTTGATTATTTCTTAAATTTTCTTCACCCATTCATTAATAATTATATGATAATGCTTGCTTGGATAGGTTTTGAAAGACAAGGAAACAGCAAGTCAGATGGTTGCTGTTTCTGCGTTATCGTTTTCATTTTCAATAAAAGCAGAAAATCAAAATATTGACATCTTTTCTCCAACGCAATCGTATGAATTTTCTAAGAATTTTAATTTCATTTTAACTTTTGCAATTTTTAACATTTTCAGCGACTTTGAAACTTGGATTGGAGGTTTACGCCATTTGCTTGGAAAGGACAAAGTCCTTCAAGCTCCTATCGAGGCTGGACAGAGACTAAGATCGGTAAATGAGCCTGCATTTCTATTAACTCGCTTATCTGAGCTTGTAGAATTAACCGAATCATTATTGAAAGAAGGAGCAATATTGATGGAGATTCGTGCAAAAAGAGAAAGAGAAATTCTAAATCTGAATGCCCAAGTTGCTGTATGTGCATTAATTATTGCGTTGCTATTTCATTTAATGATTGCGTCTTGAAATTTTGTTTGATAATGTTTCCATTAAAAATAAGGATAACGTAAACCTTGCCAAAAATATGGAGGATCTTTTGCTGAATGTGAAGGAAGATCTGTCTGGGAAGATAGATGCGAAGGCGCAAGTTGTGGAGGAGCTGAAGAGTCTGCTTAAAGAGCAAGAAGACGTGTGCGGGCAACTGGAAGATGAGAACAACCAGCTTATTGCTGAACTGAATGAATGTGTGGATTCACTGAACAAGAAAGACGAGCTGATTGGGCTGATGCAGAAGAAACTGCAGAGAAGAATCGAATTGGAAGGAGCACTGGCCAAAGGAGAAGAGGCAGAAGAAGAAGTGGAAGAAGGGGAGGAGGATGAGGAAGAAGAAGATGATGATGAAGATGAAGAAGTCGATGTTGCAGCAGCAGCGCAAAGAGAAGTAGGAAAAAGCGGCAAAAGCGGAGATTTCTCCGAAGAGCAGTACAAGTCCTTGATGAGTGAGTGCACGCATCTGATGCAGCAGTACCAGTGGCTGAGGGAAATGAATGAGAGACAAGACGCGAGGAACAAGGAGAACATGCAGCGGCTGCAGGAGATGAAGATTGGGGCAGAGCTGAGGCGGCAGATGGTGGCGAGGGAGATGGCAGAGAGAGCGCAGGAGAGAGAGAGGAGAAGGAGGGAAGAAGAAGAAGAAGAGGAAGAGGAGGAACTGGAGGAGGAGGAGGAAGAAGAAGAAGAAGGAATAGAAGAAGGAGATGAGGAAGAGGAAGAGGAAGAGGAAGAAGAGAAAATTGACAATCGATACAGATATGCAGCCCAACCAGCCTACAGCATGGCACATTACAGTGTGCCTGCTGAAGATGAGGATGAGATGGAAGACGACGAAATTAGACTGAGGGCAGCAGCAGAAAAGGAGTGGAACAAAGAAATGAAGCGGCTGGGAACAACGCCTGTGCCTCTTCCAGTGTCACGCGCACGCATCCCTCGCTCTTCTTCGCGTGCTTCTGCTTCATACAGAAGTCCCTCGTCATCTCCCTCGTCTCCCTCATGCACACGCACTTCTTCCTCTTCTTCCCCGTGTCCTCGCCCTTGTTCCCGTCAGTGCTATCGCAAGACTCCCCTTTGCCAGTGCCAGCACCAATGCCAGCATGAGCCCCTCGCCCGTAGAGGCGCTGAGAAGGTGAGTCTGCGCTATGTCTCTCCTTCGCCTCGCCCTGAGCTCCTCTCTTCGACTTACTCCTACCCGTCTCGCGTGCAGCTCCTACAGCAGCAGAACTCGCGCCCTTCGCAGCTCCGCTCGTCTTATCCGGCTTCTCTAACCAGTTCTCGTTCTAATTCCCGTTCTCGTTCTCGCCCTCTTTCTCGCTCTCGCTCACGTTCTGTTTCACGCCCTCTTTCTGCATCTCGCTCTGCGTCTCGTTCGCGCTCTATCTCTTCCACTGCCAATAACCTGCTCCAAGTGGCTTATCCATCTTCAAGAACATTCAGTCAGAAGCAGAAGATGGCGATGCATCCACGTGTGGTGCGGTTCCCAGCAGATGCTGTTCCTGTGTCGTCTGTGAATGTGGTTGTGGATGCAGATGATGATGATGACGATGAGGAAGAGGAGGAGGAATATGATGGCGAAGAGGAAGGAATGGAAGTTGAGGCAATTGTCAACGAAAACTACGACGATGACGACGAAGAAGAAGAAGATAACAACGACAATGAAGGATATGAATACGATGACAATGAACTGTACTATCAACAGCAGTATCCAGTGTATGTGCAGCAATATGTTCCTCCACAGATGCGACAGAGGCCAATCAGCAGAAGCAGCAGCAGCCGAAGAAGACCCACACGAAGTGTTAGCAGTGCGAGAAATGTGAGGAGTGTTAGTAGAAACAGCAGAAGCAGCAGAAGAAGTGCCAGCAGAAGCAGACAAGGAAGAGGGCAAAGCAGATCTCAGACTCCTCCTCCTCTTCCTCTTACTTCTTATTCTTATTCTACTTCTTCTATGATGCCATCTTCAATGCAATCACAGTCATATCGTGTGAACAGATACCCTGTCGAAGAGAGTAGTGGCAGCAGCAGCAGCAAATTGAGTATGCTTCAGAATGAGCTGGAGAGGATAAGGCAGCTGAGAGAGAGGCCAGCCAGTGCCAGTCAGAGAGGGAGGTCGCTGTATGGCAGAGGGGCTGGCTCGAATATTTCTCCATCGCCTTATGGAAATATCACTCAAACACAAACACAAACACAGAAGCAATCACAATTGCCTCCTCGTCCAGTGAAATCTGATGATGATTATGTGTTTCCTTCATCATCATCAGTGCATGTGCCTGACACAGAGCGCAGACCTTTGCGCCAGCTGAGGTCGAATTATCGCTCTCCTTCTGTGTCTTCTGTGAAATCAACCCGTTCAGCTCGTTCTGTGTCATCCCGTGCATCGAGAAGAGACAGAAGAAAGAGAAGAAATGAGTATGAGTACAGAAAAGGGGAGGTGGCTGTGATTCCGCAGGAGGCGTATAAGAGGATGTGTGCAACAGCTGGGGTGAGGCCGACGTCGAGACTGGGGAAGAGAAGAGGGTATTAGATTTGAGAGGGAGGGGAGGAGAAGAAGGAGAAAGAGAAAGAGAAAGAGGGGAAGAGAGAGAGGATAGAGAAGAGAAAGAGAAGAGAAAGAGAAGAGAAAGAGAAGAAGAAAGAATGCTAATGAAAAAATTTATTACGAACATATGTTTGAAAAACATTGTGAAATGAAAAATTATTTTTAAAATGACGTGATGGTCTGAATGGAAAAGGAAGGGATAGCCTTTAACAAAATAATTATAAAGAAAAAAATATATGACTAGAAAACATGAAAGATACTGTACATTTTGCTGAAAAAAGATAACTGTTTTGATTTCTAATGAATTGAGTAGATTTTAATTTTATTTGATTTCATTGGTTCGAATTGTACAGTTCTTGATCGCTTGTCCAGTGTAAAATAACCAAAAGATATCTCCTTTAATCTTTCTGAACATCTTTTAATTCTATTTCTATTCATTCTAAGCTCAGTTTTTTATTGTCTGTTCATTATTTTTGTTTTTCTGAAGATCAAATTATCGCCTTTTATTCATAACACTGCGCTATAAATATTTTTGTAATATATCAACATATAAATATCATTATTGATGAACATAATTTGGCAAATTTGCAAAATAATAAAAATTCAAAAAAAAAGTTATCATTTTATAAATTACGGTACATATCCGTTTGAAAAATCGATTTAAGTGTCCAAAGGAGCACTTGCATGGAAGGAAAATATGTTGGACAGACTTTAAATCACAAGCCACACGGAACTGGTAAGTACTATTTTCCGGGTGGCTTTTTTATTTATGAAGGGGAATGGGAACAAGGACAACAGCATGGTTTGCACGATTGTTCTTCTTTAGATAAATAAAAGTCTTTCACACCACTTAAAAAAATCAATTCAATATGATGTCTTGTTATTTAGGGCATGGAAGACTGTTATTTGGTGCGGAAGGAACAGATTTTTATGATGGTGATTTTCAGGAAGGAAGCATGACTGGGGAAGGAATACGTGTATGGTCCGATGGAAGAATGTATCAAGGTGCTTGGAAAGATGGAGAAAAAGATGGTATTGACGAAGATTAAATTATTTTTTGATGATTGAAGTATTTTTCTTAATTAATGCAATTTTTTAATTTTTTTCAATTATCAAAAGGTTTTGGAATATATGAAAGAATAGGAGTTAGTGAGGACAAGCAAATACAAACTTTAGAAAGATATGAAGGAGAATGGAAGAGAAACTGCTTTTGTGGAGAAGGGCATTATATCCTTGAAGATGGAACAGAGCAAACGGGAACATTCAAAGATCACAAATTGCATGGCAATGGGCATTGCACGTACGGAAATGGAGATATTTATGAAGGAGAATGGGTGAAAGGAAAAAAGCATGGCTTTGGACGAATGAAAAAAGCGAATAGCGGATTGCTTCTTGAAGGAAAGTTTGAGGATGGGGTATTTAGCGAAGCAGTCGACAGCATGTGTATTGTGCGACCTGAAAGAGCGCAAGCTGATCTGCCATTGTTTCCCATTGTGGAGGCTGTGATTGTTGGGAAAAAAGGAGAAGGAGAAGATGACAAATCAAAAAATGAGAAGGATGACGAGGAGGATGAAGAAGCAGATGCATTGTTTGGCGGACCGAATTTGCTGAGTCTCACAAAAGGGAACAGAACAACCACGAGTTCGTCGTCGAAAAGCCTGACGAGTCTGAAGCGAGGAGAAAAAGGAGAAAAAGGAGAAAAAGGAGAGGTGAGTGAGAAGGAGAAAGCGAGTGATGGAGAGAAAGGGAAGACGAGGGGGAAAGGAGCAAAAGGAGGGAAAAGTGGAGGAGATGGAGAGGATTCAACGGCAGAGAAGAAAGCGAAAGGAGGGAAAACGAGCAAAGCAGAAGCAGAAGCAGAAAAGGGAAAGGAGAAAAAGGGGTCGAAGAAAGGAAGTGGATCGAAAGGGACGTTGGCGAGAGTGTTGGAAGTTGTTGATGAAGGCGACGAAGAAGAAGATGAAGAGATGCGAAGAAAGAAAGAAGCAGAAGCAGAAGAGAAGAGGAGAGAAGCAGAGAAACACATTGAGGCGTTTCTTCCTCCGTTCGCAGTGCATTTGCAAGGCGCTGTGATGGATGTGAATGAAAGTGAAGCAGAAAAAGCACAAAAGTCAAATATTCAATCACAAATGAATCAGAACCAAAATCAGAACCAGAAGATGAATCAATTAGGCAATCAGCAAATACCACAATTGCAACAGCCATCTCTTTCTTCATCGTCGAATGAGATTCCAAAGGAAGTTGATTCAGCCAACTCTCAACAAACATCAAGTGATGGCGTTTCTTCCTCTTCTTCTTCTTCCTCTTTCTCATTCACTTCGCCTTCT
This sequence comes from Monocercomonoides exilis, assembly GCF_001643675.1. Taxonomy (NCBI): domain Eukaryota; phylum Preaxostyla; order Oxymonadida; family Polymastigidae; genus Monocercomonoides; species Monocercomonoides exilis. The sequence goes on from NW_027150575.1 coordinate 795,761, forward strand.
CTTTTTGTGAACACACCCACACTTCCCCTTGTGATGGGAGAGTCGGGGCGTTTGATTGAGCTGAGGGTGTTTTTTGACCCCTTCACAGAAATAGCAGAGAGAGAAAGTGCAGACAAAGAGGCAGCACAGCTGAAGATGGAGTTGGAACAGGAAGAGGAGGAAAAAAGGAAAGCAGAGGAGATGAAGGAGAAGGAGAGGGAGAAGGAGAAGAAGGGGGGAAAGGTTTGTAGGGGAGGAGGAGGAGAGAAGGGGGAGCTTGGTTTAGAAAGAGAGAGATTTATTGATTTGATGAATATTCTTTTAAAAAAAATAAAAAAGTGAACATGAAGATTTTTTTTTATTCATTCTTTATTTTCTTTTCTAAAATATTTTTAAATAATATTTTATAATTTTATTTTGTAATCCTTTTATCTCTTTCTTCTTTCTTCTTTCTTCTTTCTTCTTTCTATTTATCCAGGACAAAAACACAGGTGAGAAAGGATCATCAAAAGAGCAGAAGAAGAAGAGCAAAGGCGACCAAACCGACCGATCAACATCAGAACTGAGCAACATTTTGACTGAGGAAGAGAAAGAAGAGAAAGAAAGGCAAAAGAAAGAGGAGATTAGACAGAAAGAGGAGGAAGAGAGGAAGAGAAGAGAAGCACGCGTGCCAGTGATGCTTGTTGGAGCGAGTGACATGTCAAATAATTTGACATGTTCACTTGCTCATCCAACGCCCACTTCATTGCCACCTTTTAGCTCTTCTTTGGCTTTGACTGCTTCTTCATCTTCCTCTTCTCATTCTCCTTCTCATTCACATTCTTCTTCCATTTCATCGCTTCATTCTTCTTCCACTTCCTCCTCTTCTTCCTCCTCCTCCTCCTCTTCTTCTTCTTCTCTTTCCTCTTCTTCTCAAAGCACTTCACAAGATGAGCAAGAAGAGAAGGCGAAAGAAGAAGTTAAAGTTGAAAGCATCGTTCGAATCATCCGAAATGGGACTGTTTCATTTGAAGGCATCAAAATTGGAGAGGAATTTCCGAAATACGGAAATTATATAGCAATATTCACTGGTTTGTTGAATGAATAAGAAATGTTTTCTTTTTCTTTTTTCTTTTCTTTTCTTTTCTTTTCATTTTTATTTCACATTTTTTGAAGAAATGCTTATTTTTTTAATGATTATGTCAAATTATTTATTTATTATAATTTCTATTTTCTTTTTTTATTTATTGGCTGAATAAATAAACACTTATTATAATAATAATTATTATTATTTTCCCAATTCTTCCATTTCCAATAGACATAACAAAATTCCCAGGAGGAGAAGAGACATCCACTGAATCGAATGCAACAAGCTCTTCATCCACATCCACATCGACAGCATCTCAATCTCAAACATCTTCAACAGCACCTCCTCTTTCTTCGCCTCAAACATCCAACTCATCTTCTCTTCCGGTTTTGATTCCTTCTTCATCATCTGCATTATCTATATTGTCATCATCATCATCATCATCATCTTCTTCTTCTTCTTCCACCACTTCCACTTCCTCTCTTTCTTCTTCTTCTTCCTCCTCCTCCTCATCTTCATCCAACCAGCAACCAACTCCCTTCACCCACACATCTCCTCGCCATCTGCCTCCACTTGAAGTCCCCTTTCGCCTCGTTTATCCTTCCACACTCTCTGTTGAGCTGTCAAATTGGTCGATAAAAGAGCAAAGGAGAATCGAAAACGAGAGAAAAGCTGCAGAAGAGGCGTGGCGACAGAGCGAAAGAGAGAAGGAGGAATTGAAGGAGAAGGAGAGGAGAGAGAAAGAGGAGAAGGAGGAAATGGAAAGGAGGAAGAATGAAGAATCAAATGAAAATTCTCAAACTTCAAAAACAGGTGGAAAGGGGAAAAAGAAATCGTCAGACACTTCAGACGAGAAAAAAAGTAGAAAATGAATAGTCTTTTGTTGATATTACACAAATTTTACATATTTCATTGATTATATATATGTATCATATTTTTATCTTTAATATGATGATTTTTTTTTTATCAACCAAAAATAAAACTTAATTAAATCAAAATGTGAGCAAATTGTTTTTTCAAAATTTCATAAAATGAATCTCGAGCTTATAGTGTAATGCACATGTAGCTTTTTTCCGTAAATTAAATGTAAAACACAAAGAAAATAGATCGCTTCATATTGAAATGATCTCACCCCTATTTATTTATTTAATGACTTCGGGAAAACTCAATGGAGGGGCTAAGTATAAAACTGCTCGCATATTATTTTCAGCCTCCTCTATGTTTTCCAATCAAATGAACACTGCCCTTTCGGGGGCATTAATTAGTTCTCTTTTTGGAAGTTTGTGTAATTCATTAATTGTACTGTTTCAAAGAAATTATGAAAAATATTCACAACTTTAATTTGTAGAATTAAATGTTTCAGCTTGGATGCAACCAATTATATGGTTAATAAGTCCACTTTGTGGTTTTTGCCAGCCAATATTTGGATCATTTAATGATCGGATGTCAACACGCTTTGGCAGAAGGCAGCCCGTGATCTTACTTGGTACCTTGCTCACAATAATATCATTTGTTGTTTTTGGATTAGTGTTTCGCAATGGTCTGTTCTTTTTTTCTGACTTGATTTTTGAATTTTATTATGGAAACAGTGTTTTCGAATAGAAATTTGGCTATAAGCCTGAGCCTTGTGGCTTACGTTATTGATTGCATTGCACTGAATATCCAAATGCCCGCTTCAAGAGCGCTTGTTATGGAAATGTGTGGGAAAGAAAGGCAGTCACTGGCAAGTAATTCTCTTGCATTATTTATTGCACTTGGCAATTGTTCAACATATCTAATTATTGGTGTCATACCTGATCCGTTTTTCTACGCATGCATATTTGTTACAGTGATGACGCTTCCAACGTTAATTGCAGGGAAAGAAGATCCTCAAGCTTTTAAATCTACAAAGGCCAAAAAATTTCGCAAAGCAGAATCAGTCAGAACAGAAGCATCTCCTTTATTATTTACACCTCCTCAACAAAAATGTGTCTCTTGTGAAAGTGAAGTATCTCAATCAGATTTTCCTTCTTCATTTCACTCGCCAATATCTCCTACAACGCCGAATCATTCATATCAATCAATTTCTTCATGTACTGACATTACACCAGCTCACATTTCAGAACAATCTCCTTCTCCTTCTGATTCTGTCTCTTCCACTTCATCGAATGAATTCACCTCGTCTGATTCTTCTTTGAAAAATGAAGCAGCAAGCATGGAAGAAGGTTCTGCTTTTTCATCTTCTGATTCTTCTTCCGCTTCTTCTGAACTCGTCACAACATCTTCCTCACAATCTTCACTTTCCTCCTCATTATCTCCTTCTCCCTCTTCTTCTTCTTCTGTCAAGCATTTGCTTTCTGTCTGCATCAATCTCTTTCGGCACCCTTCCATTATCACTTTTACATGTGCTGTGTTTGCTCTTTCCTGGTTCGCCTTTCTTCCTTCCATTCCAATCCGCCTGTCGTTTGTGGCTGAGGTGTTCTACGATAAAAGCGACCCAGGGAATAACTTCTTTGAAACTGCTGAAAGTTCTTGTGAAGGCAACGATAACAGCAGTTTGCATATTTACAATGATTTTTCATTCTCTTCTTCTTCCTCTTCCTCTTCCTCTTCGTTTTCTTCTTTGAAGAAATATTCTGAAACTGCATTATCTGTTAAACCTCTTCTTTATCCACATCAAATGCATTCAGCATTCCATTCACCTTCACCTTCACCATCACCAGCATCTTCAACTTCTTCAAATCTTCCTTTTTCTTCCTTTAAACACACTTCTCTCTCTCATCCACAACACCCTCTCCTTACACAACAGCCCACTCTTTATGACAAGGGCATCCAAATCGCCTCCTTCGCCATGATCGCCACGTCTTTCCTGTCAGCCCTTTTTTCAGCTGCAGCCCCTCTTTTCTTCCGTGCCATTCCCGTCAACATCTGCTTTGCCTCTTCTCTCCTCCTCGCCTCTGCTGCCTCCTTCGCCTTCTTCTTCCCTCCTTCTTCTGCCCTCAGCGCAAGCCGTGTGTGGGCAGTGTTCCTGTGCTATTCGCTGGGGTTCTCTTTGTCCTTTGCGCTGCTGAATTCTGTCTGCTTCCTCATCATCGGCGAGGCGGTTGCCTCTTCTGACGAGTACGGGCTGTATGTGGGCATCCTCAACGGCTTCAGTGTGCTGGGGCAGATCCTCGCGCTCGGCCTCTCGTCGCTGGTGCAGGCAGTTGTGGCGAAGGCGAGAGAGAAATTGCATCACAGTTGGGTTGAATGCGGGAGAACAGAAGAAATGAAGATGGAACTGATGGGAAAGTGGGTTGTGTCAAAGCACCCGTCTCAGTGGTATTGGCTGCAGTGCGGGGCTGCGTTTGTTTTCGCTGGCTTCTTCGCGTTTTTCCTGAAAAGAAAGAAAGCTGCCAAGAGCAAAAATCTTCGCTCGGGCAATTCTACTGATGAATTGAATTATTCACAAGATAATATTAGCGATGGAGACAAAAAATATCAACAGATGGAAACTGTTGTTCATTAGGAGTTCGCAGAAAATACTTATTTTTTTTCATTGTTAATTAGTATTATTGGAGTGAATTCTTGCGTTTATTCTTATAAAAAATGTAATTTGATTTGATCAAATATATTACAAAATTATTTTATGTAAATTTTTATTAAAATTTTTGTTTTTCATTTTAATTTATTTTTAATTGCTCGCCAAATTATGTCTTCGTTATTTTATTTTTTCATTTGTAAAAGAATAATTTTTGAAGTTTTCAGAAATATTATACATCCATTCAGGAAAAAACAAATTTACTAATGTTTAAGCTTTGGTTGAACATATAACAGGAATTCTTTAGTAATTATTAATTGACAAATATATATGCCAAAGAACACATCGCATCTGCCAAAGACATCTAAATCTTCTTCACAACACGATCCACTTGAGGATCTTTCACAGCAATCGAATCCCGTTGACCACTTGCATCACGTTGATCTTGTTCACCACATTGAACCGTCTTCACAGACATCAACCTCTTCCGCACAGAGAGTTCCAACACCAACAGCTTCTAATTTTTTGTATCAAGCAGAACCACTTCCACATATTCAACATGTGGGAAGCCATTCTCAACAATCATCATCGCATAAACCGTCATTCAATGAGGAACAAATCCGTCAAAAAATATCTCATGAAGCTGAGTTGCTTTACAAAAATAGAAAAGCAAAGACTGGGAGAGAACAAAGCACAAAAGAAGAGATGGAACAAGATTGGAAGACTGCAGAAAGAGCCGTTCTTACAGATGTACTGGCAGATTTGATTCCACCTCATGCTTCAAGGAAATCAGGAGATTTTATAAGCAGCGGTTTATCTAACGAACAATTGTGGGAAAGAGTCCGCTGCGAAGCAAGTGGTGAAACTGCAAGTCCATCTACGAGAAATGCTGTAGGAGCAGGTGTTGGAGGACACTAAATTGAACTGCTAAATCATTAAAGAACTGTTGTTTGTTTCGTTTCGTGCATGCTTGACTTTTTTCTAGACATTTATTATTCATCGAAACAAATAAATAAGAAATAAACATTTTCAAGTTTGCTTTCTCAAAATATAAAACATAAACAAGCTTGTTTTAAAAATTGTAAATCACTAAGTCAAATTCATTCTCGCATTTAGTGAAAGGATTAAGTCGTTTATTATAAATAAGACTTCAATCATTATTATTTATATCAGTTCAAGATTAAAAGTCTTATTTGCTCAAAACAACTGATAAATTTCCTATTTTTGAAACAAAATAAGAAAAAAACATATTTGAAAATAATTTGATTATTTCAAAAAATGAAAAGATAATTAATAATAGACCTATTTTCATTTGTTTAAATCATTTGGCATTAGCTTTAGCCGAAGCCAAAAAGTTGAACAAAACTTCAATAAATGCAGATCTTTTTCAAAATGATTGAGTCATTTGCGAAAAGTTGAACAAAATTCAGAATGATCACTTCTTTTCGAAACGACTAAATAATTCTCGAATAGGTCTTATGTGTTAATAATTTGTTTTTAAAGAAAATAACAAATAAAACATTAATGGGCTATTTGTTGTTTTTTAAAAAATAAGCATTTTCTTTCGTAGTCGATGTCTTCGCTTTTATCGCCAGAGGACAAGAGGTATTCTTTTAAATGTGAGTGGTTTGATCCTGCTGCTGAGATAAATCGACCTTACATTTTATCGTATTTCATTCGCGACGGAACTGTTGAAATTGTTTGAAAAAAAAGAATAATTTTTTGATTAAAAAGCAAACTTCATTTTTATGGCTCAATTTTATACAACTGATAAATTAATTATTTTAATATTTTAAACAGTATGATGTGAAGAATCACAGAATGTTTTTAAAAAGATGCGCAGCTGGAGATATATCTGTTGGAGACTTATTTTTGGGATCCTCTGTTGTAGTTTTTTCGAGGCAATTTAAGTTGATTGATTTTGCTGATGAATCAACAAAAGAATCACTTCAAGCATCAAAGCAAAGATGTTGTATGCTCATTAAACCTGAAGCTTACGATAAAGTTGGACAGATACTTGATCGGATTTACAAAGCTGGATTATATGTTGCTCAGATGCGAACATTTCGATTGTCTAAACAGGAATATCAAGAATTTTTCCATCAATATGAAATGCATCCTCAGTTTAGGTTGGCATTTTTAATTTTCCTTTTAATATCATTCAATTTTTTTTAGTGAATTAATTCAACGTTTGCACAACGACCTTGTGATAGGGCTTGATGTTGTGGGGGATCGATGCATTCGGGTACTGTGGAGTATTTGCGGTGTGATAAAAGCGTTCATTGAATAACATACGCATAATTTTAATTTTATATTTATTTCAATTATTTTAACAATTGATTTTTATTTTTTAACATGTTTTATTGATGTTATTTGTTTTCTTGCTGATCATTTTTTTTATTTTTCATATTTGCCTATTTTATGCCCTCCTTTATTTTCATTATTTATTTATTTAAAGGCGAAGAAAATCCAGTTGAAGCTAGAAGGAAGTCTCCGGAATCTCTGCGAGCAGAATATGGAATTGATTGGGTTCAAAATGCAATTTATGTGTCAAATGGAATTGAAAGTGCAATGGAGGTTTTTATTTCAAATATTAATTTTTCTTAAGCTAATTTAATATAATAATTTAGGAATTGAATTATCTGTTCAACAGGCCACATCCTTCAACAGCCATACTGACAAATTGCACTCTTTGCGTTATTCTTCCTCATATGATCCATCAAGGTTCAAAAAGCATTTTACATTTATTTTTTTTTTTAATTTCTTATTTCCTGAAAAAATATATCAATTTTTTTAAACATTTTATCCTTCTGATTTGCAAATATTTGGTAAATACCGTTTTGTTTTTGTTGTTGTTTTATTAATACACTTGATTATTGTTTTCAATTTGTTTACAATTATTTATTCTCTTTATGTATTGTCTTTATATTTTATGTCATTTTTGCTTTGTAAATTATCAGGAAAGGGAGGAGAAATATTATCAGCAATTATCGATGAAGGATTCGATATTTCTGCAATGGAATTGTTTCATCTCGACAAAGGTTCGGCATTTGAGTGGCTGCAAGTTTATCAGCAAGTTTGGCCAGAGTTTACGGTGTGAATAATTTGAAGTGTAATTTTTTTGAAAGATCTATAATAAAAAAGAAATTCTATCTTGATTATCTTTTTTCATTTCATTTTATTTAATTTAATTTTTTTTTAATTTTTATTTTAATTTTTTTGTATTTTTTTTTTTTTTTTTTTTTTTTTTTTTTTTTAAATTTATATTTATCACCGAAACGACTGAATCGTGTTTCATTCTTTTTCTTTTTTTATTCATGTTTTTTGTATTTTTCTTATCTTTCAAATTTCTGGATTTATATATTTTTTTTCCATTTATTCAAACTTTGAATAGTCAAAAATTGACGAATTTTGCACAGGTCCTTGCATAGCCATCGAACTTCGAGGAGAAAATGTGTTTTCTGTATGTGTTTTTATTGAAAAAATGGAACTTTTTTTTGTGTTATTCTTGTACAAATATTTCATTAAACTTTATTTTTCTCTCTTTCTCCCATATTTTGTTTTCTTTTATCTTTTTATTCATTCATTCATTTGTTTGTTTGTTTATCATTGTATTTTCATGATATGTTTTCCTTTTGTTTCTCCAAAAGGAATTTCGCAAATTCTGCGGGCCTTATGATCCTGCAGTGGCAAAGCATATTGAACCAAATTCTCTCAGAGCAAAATATGGAACCAACAGGGTGCATAATGCAGTGCATTGCACAGATTTGCCAGATGACACTGAGCTCGAAGTTTGAATTTTATTTAATGTGATCATTGTAATTAATTCTTTCAATTTGAATGCTTTTTTTAACTTTGCTTTATTTAATTTTTTTCTTCAAAAATGAAATTTCCCTCAATAATCACATATGTGCCATCAACCATTATTTGCAGTGCGAGTATTTCTTCCAAACTTTGCAATAACAGAAATTGCATCCATAACGTTTCACTCAGTTTTTCATCTCCTCTTCTTTTGTTCTAAATTATTATAATTGTCTTTTCCTTCACACTTTCATCTTTTTGTAATTTTGATTTTGATAATTCGTAACATCTTTCATCTCACAAACTTATTTATAAACAAATCAATTGTTTCAAAAAATGAAAAGAGGTATTTTTTTAAACAGTATTTAAAATAATTTGCATTAGAAAAGGTTTCAATTGCATTCGAATGTTCAATTTTACGTTTAGTCTTTTCAACGATCAAATACTCGTTTGTTCCATGTTTATTTTGTGATGAACAATTTTTTTTTTATCACATTTGTTTATTTTCAAACGAAATAAAAAAGTCTTTTTTTTTGACCTAATTTCTGTTTCCACTGATGAAACTTCACTGAAATAGATCAAACAGCGTTATCAAGCAATAGATTCCATTGGAAAGATGCTCCATTCGTGGTACCCAATTTTTTCGTCAAATCCATGAATAAATAGATAAATAATGCAATGCCAAGATATTAGATGAATTGTGAAATAAAAAAAAATTTCAAAATTATTGGGTTATTTTGAAATAACCCAATAATTTTGAAATTGTCTATGGAAATCTTGAAATTATTGGGGAATTTTGCAATAACTCAGGTGGACAAAATTTTTTCTGTGAAAAAATATATTATGCATACTCATAAAGATTTTCAAAGCATTTTATCGAAAAATACGCTGCTGTTTTTTTAATTAAAATAAATTGAAAAGACTAATAAAAGATATTTTTTTGTGATTTTTAAAGATAATTCAAATAAAACCTTTTTTCACTACTGTTTTTTGATAAACAATTGGGAAAAAATCACAATAAACGATATTCAATTCAATTTCAAATATTTTTTTGCGGGATTTCTTAAAAAAAAAAATATGATAAAGAAATTTTTCAAAAATAAAGATCTCATTGATGTATTTCAACAGCACAGCGTCTTTTCTGCAATTTCTCAAAGTATTTGCAACAATAAAAACAGCTATTTCCCTTCATTTGTCTTCAAGCTTCAGGTACAGCATTATTTCCTCTTTCTTTATCTTTTTTCTTCTCTTCTTTTTTATTTCTTGCAAACTATTTATTCCACTCAATTCTTCGGACTGTGCATCATAATCATTATTGATTTAAAATAATTTTCTCATGTCCTTCCAATTTTCTGTTTTCAAAGATGTTCTGCTCCATTAAAATTCATTTTTCATCGAATTGTGAAATGCCGCATGTTGAGTCCAAAAAAAGTCACATAAATATTTGCAACATAATTTATTCATGCTCGAATGTCTGTTATTTGTAAGGTTATATTTGGCTCTCTTCCTCGCTGTCCTCCTCTGCTTCAAATAAATTGACTTTTGAAAAAATCGTCTGAATCACGACCTTGGAAATGATACGGATGGAAAAATCTTCACAATCAATGGAACAATAAAAAATACATACATTAAAAATTCTTCATTTCCATCGAAAACGTTGTTGCTCCACAGCATTCCAATAATCAAAACGCACAATTTCATCCTCCATCAAACAGATATTCTTTTGTAATACCCCGCCTTTTCACTGGAAATATTTCACTTGGTCAACCTGTCTTTGTTTAAACCTCGGAATCTCACCCTGTTGACAGTTTCTGAGCATTTGATATTGCTTGATCATGTTCCATAACAAATTTTGGCACAAAAGAAAAGAGGACACAACACGATGCATTGAAACTGAACGGGCATATAGATACAATGGATGAGCGGGAGAATGAATTTATTGTATGGAGTGATGGAGTCGAGTTCTTGGAGGAAACAGGGTTTAGAGAGGGAACGGAACGATTAAAGGATATTTTTTGTGGAAAAGAGGTGTTTTTGGGAGGTTTAAGAGGCAAAATGGATGTGTGGGAGATGGATAAGGATGAGGTTGGGAGGGGTTATTTTTGAGATTTTTGCTATTGGGAAGGAGTTGAGGCAGTGTTTATTATTTGAAGAATGAAATTTGATGTGGAGGAGGTGGAATGAGGAGGAACAGAGGGGCGGAAGATGAGTGGGGTGAATAGAATATATTATCTTTGGAGGGGGGGATGAGAGTTGGAAAGGAAATGGAGAAGAAATGGGGAGAAAATGTTTTTTTTTATGTATCGAGAGAAGGAGGAGGCACATGAGGCAGAGCAAGGAGAAAAGATTTTGCGGGAGTATGTTTGATAAGAAGGAAAAGTGGAGTTGAAGAAAAATAAGTGAAATGAAATTTTTTTTCAAATTTTTATCTAACTTATTCTGTGAACCGTTTGGATGCGCCTTGTATTTGCAGGGCAAGGGATGGATGCGGAGGAAGAGGAAGACAGGAAGAAGGAACATCGAACGCAACACTTTGTTGTGGGGGTGTGGAGGCAGAGGAAGATGAGGGGTTTACCACGAGAGGGTGTCTTGCAATGGAAAGAGACAGAAAAAAGATGGAGGTATTTAATTCTGATTAGAAGAAAGATGCAGGGAGAAGAAGTGACAGGGAGTAAAGTGGAATGGATTTTGGCAAAGGGATTGTGATATTCGGTGGGGTGTTGTTGTTGTGGTTTTGAGGGGAAATGGAGAGAAGAAGAAGGCGATACAGTTGAAAGGGTATATGAGAAGGGGTTCTTCTGATGAAATCCACACATTTGCAAGTTTTTTTAAAAGAATAGTGTTTGTGGTGGTTATTTGAGTGGATGAAGAATACAGAATAGCGCATTGAATTTTTTTGGAAGGCAGAAAGGAGGTGATAATACTTTCATTGAAATAAACAAGAGAAATGGATCAAAATAGTTTTGAAGATTAAAGGAAATGATATATTGAGAAGAAGAATAAGAGGATAACGAAGAAGCAACAATATTTGCAGTTTTTGATATCATTGATAACCTTAATAGCGTTGCATAATTACAACTTATTATCAAAATCCAAATTGTTTTTGTTTTTAACTAACATGACTTTTTAACAAGCAATGGAAACATTCCACCCCACCCCTCCCCTCCCAGGAAATATTCATAATTGAAAAAAAATCAATATTTAAAACATTTTTGATTTCTTTTTTTGCTCTCTTCTTTCATATTTTATGTATTCTGAAGATTTTTGCAAATCAGTAATTTTTAACCATTTTATTGAAATTTTGAAATGTTTTGAATAATGACAATCATTTATTGTTCATGAAAACATTTTAATAATTTCATAAAACGTAAAATAATATTTATTTTCTCAACGATCTTTTCATAAATACGAAAAATGATATATTTCGCAAAATTTTTTGGTGAATGTTCTGAAAATTATTCATTTGATATTTGAAAAATAGTTGTGATAAATTAACAGCTCTTTTGATTTCCACAATTTTAAGGAGAAAATTTTGTGATTTTCCCACAATTAATTTTTTACTGGAAATTTGTTGGTGAAACTTAAAATAACTGCCTTATTTTCAAATCTTCCAAAAATTTTCAAAATTACTCGATTATTTCAAAATAACATATACGAATTTCAAATTTTTTCAAAAATTTCACAATTACACAAAAATTGTACAATTCATCTATTATAAATTCATTAGGTGAATAATAACCATTTGATCAAAACAAAAAATAATCGAATGCTTTTTTATTCAAATCTTAAGTTTTATGAGACTTTTTTCATATCTTTATTCAATGCTTGAATAGAGTTTATTTCAACCCTAACAATTGAAAATTGCAATTATATTCAAATTAAAAAACTTGAAAATGTCCTTTCATTGTTATTTAATGAATTTATAAAATAAAACAATTTTTAATTTCAATAAGGTGACAGTTGTTTTTGAGAATGAAAACCAAAAAAAAAAAAGAAGAAGAAGAAGAAGAAGAAAGAAAGAAAGAAAAAAGATAAAAAAACAATTAGCCAACACGAAAGAGTGTTGATGAAAGTTCACTTTAAATTTCTTAGCCTTATCATAAAGTTGATTTTTAATTTTTGTGCACCCAAAAAGGAGCATTATGCCATTCCATTTTTGATGAGTATCATGAATCGGAACAGAAATTTGAATTAATGCACAAAATACGACCTGGAACAACATTTCCTTTCATTGAAGATGTGATGATAATGTGTTTCGCACATAAGTTTTTATCTTTTGATTGTTAGCGAAAATTGAAAAAAAAACATTCTCTTTCAATCACTGTTCAAAAATCCTGGTCTATTTTGAATGAAACCCACAGTATTTTTTTAGGGTTAAAAAAAAAACACTTAATTTTGTTGACCACAGTTTTAAAATTTTAGTTTTTTCCCAAATCAACATGTTGGGGAAGAATTCTGTTGCAGATTTTTTTTTATTTTTAAAAAACATAAAACAATATTTAACTGATCAAAAAAGCTCTATTCTAATTGAGGATAAGTTAAATTGAAGAAATTCAAAGGATATTGGATTGCCTAATAGTCGAATTTCAATTAGCAATCTGTTTATTGACATAATTGTTGAATATCATTGATGTCAAAATTATTATTTACAATGAGTAAAATACGCGGAACATAGTAAAAAACCCGGAATTTTTATTAAAATTCATATATCTCGACAAGTTTAAAAAATTAAATTATAATAATTCACATATTCATACATCAGTATATAACACATCTAGCCATATTGAAAATTTTATTTGTTGTGTTGTATTTATGAAGAAATAAATAATTTTTATTTTTGAAAATCCGACTTTTTATAATTTTTTTTGTTTCAACAAAACGATTCGGTTCATCTTTTACACATATAACTTATTATTTCTATGCAATAAACAATTCTGGTTATTTTTTATTTTCGGCAATTTGCTCTTTCTAACGGAATGGAAATTTGTCATTTTTGAAAAATCACTGTCAATGGGATAACTTAAAAAATATTTTTGGCTAAACACAGAAACATCCAAGTGAATTTAACACATGCATTAATTAACATAATAGTTATATAGAATTACCACAAAGTTATAATTAAAAATGAATCAACAAAGTATTTGAAAAATAAATATTATTCATATTTTATTAAAAAATGAACTGAAAATTCATTAATTGAAAAAACAAATTGCATTTATGAAATATTCACTGAATCATTTTTAATTATAACTTTGTGGTAATTCTATATAACTATTATGTTAATTAATGCATGTGTTAAATTCACTTGGATGTTTCTGTGTTTAGCCAAAAATATTTTTTAAGTTATCCCATTGACAGTGATTTTTCAAAAATGACAAATTTCCATTCCGTTAGAAAGAGCAAATTGCCGAAAATAAAAAATAACCAGAATTGTTTATTGCATAGAAATAATAAGTTATATGTGTAAAAGATGAACCGAATCGTTTTGTTGAAACAAAAAAAATTATAAAAAGTCGGATTTTCAAAAATAAAAATTATTTATTTCTTCATAAATACAACACAACAAATAAAATTTTCAATATGGCTAGATGTGTTATATACTGATGTATGAATATGTGAATTATTATAATTTAATTTTTTAAACTTGTCGAGATATATGAATTTTAATAAAAATTCCGGGTTTTTTACTATGTTCCGCGTATTTTACTCATTGTAATACAATATTTATTGTGAAATTGTTATTTGATTCATTCTATAATAAAAGTTTCTTCACAAAAGATAAACAAAATGACTTTCTGAAACAGTTAACAATAATGTTGTAATCATCCACATTGATTTTTTTTCACGATCGTATATTGTGCAATTACAAAAATTTGATTAAAACATGACATTCTTATTTAATTTGAAATTTCACATAATGAGCTTTTCAAAAAATGAAAAAATAATTAACCCGAATAATTAATATTATTTCTTTTTCGAGAAAGGTTTAAAACTCCTTTGAAAGAGATTAAAATGATTTTGTTTTTAATATTCATTAACTTCAAAAACAAAAAGAAAAAGAAAAAATTAACCAAAAAAACGATCATTTCGTGTGATTTGTTTTTTTGCAAATCCAAATTACAAGTTTTTCAACGGAAATCATCAGCCTTTAATCATGATTTTATAGAACAACCAAAATTTTTTTCGTTAAATTTATTGTTATACAGTCTGTCCAAAAATAATAGATATTTTACGGCAACTTTCTGTATTTAGCGAAATGCTTCGTTGTTACGGAAAATCAAGACTTGTTACGGATAAATTACACTTGTTACGAAAAAAACCCATTCTTTCAGAGAAAGATTTTATATTTAAAAGGAAACACGATTTATGTGTGTTTTGAGACACTTGTGTACCAATTTATTAGATTGATAAATTTTCATTAAAGATGAGTTATTTAACGTTCGTAGATCCTTTTATTATGTATGCATCATTTTTTGTGAACAAAAAACAAAAAATTATTTTATTTTATAAATTTATTTTTTATATTGAAACATAAAAACTGATGGTTCATGCTCCCAAGTTAGAAATGCAGACATTCAACATAAAAATTACGCTAATGGAATGCTATATTCACAAACATCATCATCGTTTTCAGCAACAGCTTCCACTTCGAATTCATTAAAGACTTCTGTTTACTCCAGTCAAGCAAGCAGCAACTTAATGAAAAAACAAAAGAATGGCCTGAATGAATGTGTTTCTCGATGAAAATATAATAGCGAATAGAGGATATCAGAGCGTGGTGGAAGGTTTTTTTGTTCATATCTTCGACAAAAAATACCAAAGCCAAAGAAGAAAAGGAATTAAATGCGAGACCCACAAAATAACGAATTCCAGAAGAATGGTTTTTTGACAGGATGAAACGGCTGTGGAAACAATGTGTGAACAAATATCGTCACGGGCTGGGTAATGCGAAATTTTTTGTAGAAATTGCTGTACGTCCTACAAATCTCAATATTCAGTCGAACGACATCACAGAAGATGATGGAAGTTTGAGAAGAAATACCCTATTTTTTATCATGGTGAAGTGAAAAGATAAATGGGACATTATTTAGGATTAAATACATTTTCATTTGCAAATTATGCCCTTCTCAATAAATAATTCAATAACTCGAAACATTAACTAAATATTTAAAATCATTTCATATAAATACAAATATAATGTTTGAAGTGTTATTTGGGTATTTTTTTTTAATGAAAAGTCACGATAGATCAAAATCTTCTCCCATGGAAGTTTAATTGAAAAACACTCCAAAACTATCATTTATTAAAAATCTGTGCATTTTTCTATGAATGTTTATTTGATAATAAATTATCAATTTATTCAAAAAGCATTTCCTCTTTAATATTTTTTTTAATATTATTTTATGATCAATTTAAAATTTTATTTTCTATTGAAATTGAATTTGTTGTTTTGTGGAGTATTTTCTAAAAGAAGAGACAATTAAACGACAAGATGCCTCTTGAAATACATCATTGAAAAACAACGAGGCTCTTTCCAACTCATATATTTGCAATAATTGCATTTAATTTTGTCAAGGCTATACTGAGGATGCACAATTTCTATGCATAGCTGGCATCAATAATCTATTAAAGCAAATTCCATTTTCAGGAGTGAAAAAATTACAATCAGAAACATTTACAGTTATAAACACATTTTTGGGATTCCGCAATTCTTCAGTAGAACTGAAAAATGTGGCACTTGAACATTCATCTTCGCCATTTGTGCTAATAACAGAATGCTCAACTCTGATGATGGATTCCTGCATTTCCAGTCAAAGGTCAGGTTCTCCTTTTCATCTTCAAAGCGGATCAATCAACATGGTGAATTTGAGTTTGATCCCCCAAAAGAATCTTAACCCTTCAGGCCTCAAATTTTTATCTGAAGATTCTTATTCAGTAGTTTTGAATAATTCCATTATAACAGATCTGACTTTCGCACCATCAAACTGTTTATTAGCGTCTGTAAAAACCGAATGCAAACGGATACGTGACCATTCCTTTTGAAACATAACCTTGAAATATGAAAAGAATAGTGATTATCAAAAAGAGGACCCGTTCTGTGTGAGATTACTGGAATAGGAGAAATACAAATTGGTATGTTTGGCATGCCCGTTGGAAATGAGATCACTCAAAATACAAAATTTAACGCAAAATTGATTGATACTCAGAATGTTCTGCTTCAGAGAGATAAGCTCAATCACATGCATTGGTATAAGCTCAATGGAACATCGTTTTTTGAATCATTCTCCACACTCAACAAGTGATTGGAGAAGCGAGACCTACCAGCCTGCTGATTCACTTGAAGCGGGAGGCTGAAGAGAAGCGGAATGTTCTTAATGAGAAAAGATGGTGTTCATTCTGCATCGAAGTGCAGAAGAGGTGCAGAAGCGGTGAAAAAGGAGGAAGTGATTTTTGGGAATTTCAAAGTCACTTTTAAGAAGGCACGAAATCAAACAGAAAAATAACTACTACGTAGAGAAAGTCTCATTTAATCCAATACATGCAACCAAAGTTATACGTTCTCCACATCAAACATATACAACATTGACAAACCTTTCTTTTAATTTTCTCTTTTCAACGAAGTTTCTCCTGTTATCTCCTCGAAAGTTCATAATTTCAACAATGAACTTTTCATTAACTTCACAAAAAGATAGTCTTGCCAACATGCACCTGCGCCAATATCAATTTCTTCAAAGTTTTAAGAGTGCAACGAAACGGCAAGTGATATTTTCACATTCAGAATTTGCTCTTCTTATACTTCTTATCCTTTCGCACACATCTTCGCCCCACATCCACTTCATCAATAACTGAACGCAAATCCTTTCAAAGCATTTCCTCAGCTCACATATCTCACTCAAAAAGAATTTACATGCATTCTAAAAACAACTTAAAAAAGAAAGAAAGAAAGAAAGAGCCTATTCCAGTGCCATTTTCTCTTCAAGAAGCTCCCCTTTCCCTTTTTCTTATATTACAGTCACACCTCTTTCCTCGTCTGCGCCTTCAAACTCGTCTTCTCCTGCTCTTTTGCCTCTATCTTGCATATTTCCGTAGAGATATTCTTCTTCGCCAGGATCACATAATTCAAAAATATTTTTTTTCATTATCAATATCATAATCATCACCTTCTTCTTCTTCTCCTGAATCATTCACTTGAATATCCCTTGACATTTCCCCCGCCTTTACCAGCACAGCCTTCAAAGAAGGAGTGCTCCTTGTGGGACTGATGAACTGGAATTACAACAAAGAATCGCAGTTCAATCGAACTGCTGCTCTTTTCGCGCATCGACACACTCAACCATTGTTCATCACATCAACAAACCACTTCGCTCATGGCTCTCGCACTTCGAGTTCTTCAGCCAAGACCTATTCGGTGCACCGGTCTTCACACGTCTTATTCCTTACAACCTAAATACAACCTGTCCTCCTTCATGAGTATGTCTCTCTTGTCATCAAGTTTCAGGAAGCTAAATCGTTCAGCACACAAGTCTCTCAGAACTCCGATACCGATACCAACTCCATGAGCACTTGGTTCGAATAATGCCAGAATTTGGATTTTTTCATTTCGCAATATCGCAATTTCCAAAAGACATTGAAGTCGCTTATCCAGCGTTGCCTTGCAGCCAAAGTGGAGCAAAGAAGATATGTGTAAGCAAAAAGCTTTCTTCCAGTGAGTTACGTGATATGTCAATTGGCTCGTAAGTCTCCTTGTGTCTGGATACGTTTGGAGCGTTGGTGAAGAAGCTAAACATGCTGAAGGCAAGCAAATCCTAATCTAAAAACGAATTGAGTGGGATGATGAAGGCTCTCGCTCAACAGCTTCCTCCTTACGTTGCAGACAAAAGATGCGTTTCAGGAGAACCTGAAGGCTACGATGACGATTATGATAGACGAAAGAAGGCTGTTTTTGAAGCAAAGGTGGCAGATCAAGCATAACATGCATGTCATGCAGGTTTATGAAGAGACAAACTAAGATGCTATTTCGGCTTTTTTTGCAAAGCTGAAAGAGAAATTGAAGAATGCAGAGAGGGAGATAATGAATGTTCCTCTGACAAACCTGCTCTTTACCATTCGGTCTTGTCAGATGATAGTTCAGGCTTCCCTCTTTATTGTGGAGAAAAAACAAATGCTTGCGATTAAAAACAGCCTGCCTTCGAATGTTTATTCTGCACTTGGCTCGAAGGCAAAAACAAATTTACCACAAACTATTTCTTTGGATTCACTTTTGATATTATCTGCTTCACCGCTTTTTTTAGTGCTCCAGCTGAAGATGCAGAAGATGATGCGTTCACCAGGTTGTGGGCGATTATCTTCAACTTCTTTTGTTTCTTCTTCTTCTTCTACCTTGATAAACTCTTTCAATCAGACCTATCTTCATCGCTTTCAAGAAAAAACTGTTCATTTGACATCAATTTGTTCAACATCAACAACACATTCTTCTTTTCATTTTTATCATCATTCTCATCTTCCTCACCATCCCCCAATATCAACCACTGTGACGATATCACATCATCCACCTGCTCGACTCCACAATGGAGGAGCTGTCAGATGCGATGAACTTAATGACTTCACAGATATCAATGACGTTTCTGCATAGTTGTCGACAGAGAACTTTGAGACAAAAAAACTCTTCTTTTCTGTCCGTGATGAAATGATTATATTCTCAAAGTTAAAGATATATTCACTCGATAAGACGTTTGAGCTCTTTCTCTCATCATCCAATGAAGGCAATAACTGCAATAATTAAGATGAAGGCAACGATTATCACAACTCATTGAACGGTCCGTCAATTCCTCTCTTCACACCATTTTCCGAAAAACTGGTTTTGATAAGCAAGCAATTGAACATAAAAAGATCACGCGAAACGAACTGCAAAAGTCAGGAGATGCACATGCACTAGCTGATGAAAAGATGCAATTGCAGTTTCAGGCACAAACACAAACAGAAAAACAGATTCGTACACAACATCTTGTGAATATTCCTCCTTCTGGTGATGATTTTTTCCTTCTTCTTCGAAAGCTGCTGAGCTCGCGTCCTCAGCTAATCTGGCAATGTTGGTTGTGTCGTTGATTTTGTTTTCTTCATCTGCGTCAACTGCTTCATCAGCGTTATATTATTCCTTTTCTTCCTCTGCTCCTCAAAGATGTCCCTTTGACACTGCTCCTTCTGCAACCTGCCCATCTTTCACTTCCACTTCCTCTTCCTCTTCCTCTTCCTCCTCCTCCTCTTCTTCTTCTAACTCTTCTTCTTTCTTTTTATCCTGTTCTTCTTCTTCACCTTCTTCTTTTCCTTCTTCTTCAGTGCCAATAAACACACAAGCAGAACAATCACAATCTTCAAATATGTCACTTCAATCGTCTCTCAACAAAAGGCCAGTTTCTTCTCTTCCAATCAAAAGGACGATGACAAGATCTCGTTAGGCCCCTCGTATTAATGTGGCTTCTTCATCATCTTCTTCTTCTTCATCTTCAGCAGCAACAATGCCATCATCTTCAAACACTTCAGCTTCCTCTTCCTCCTCCTTTTCTTCTTTCTCTTCTTCTTCCTCCAACACTACGCCTTCATCATCAACATCATCATCTTCTTCTTCTCGTTCTGTTTCCACCCACAACTCACTCACTTCTTCCACTTCATCTGTCAGAAGCACCACAAAATCCAAACAAACACCACAAGTTGGATCTTCCTCTCCTGTTTTTCGTTCTCATTCGTCTCAAACAAGGCATTTTCAACGATGCTCATCCACAAACAACATTTCTGTTTGCAGCAGAAGAGACGCGAAAGACAAAGCAGCCAGCGGGATTTTCTTGCAGCCTGCAAAACGAGTCAGACCTTCCAGTGCAACAACATTATCAACTGCAACATTATCTTCATCTTCGTCTTCATCTTCGAGCGCTTCTTTTGCAGCAGCCTCAGACACACTGAACTCCATCAGGCTGGACAGAAGCAAGTTGGGCGTGTCGAATGTCAGCTACGTTGGTCTTCGTGCGATCAACAAGGGATTCATTGCATCGACACTGGAAGGATTTTCAGGTGGGAGAGGAGGCTCTGAGAATGGAAGTGAGAGAATGATGGATGGAAGTGGTGGAGGAGGAGGAGGAGAAAGAGAAGGAGATAGAAGAAGTGGAAATGGAGGTGCAAGTGAACTGACAGATAGAAGTTGAGAATCAGGTTGTTGTGAAGAAGGGAAAGAAGGGAAAGAAGGAGGAATGCAGAGCAGCGGGAGAACAGGAAGAAAAAGAGAAAAGGAAGAAAGCAGTGCAAAGCAGATACAAATATTGAAGGCGCCTATTTTGATGAAGACACAGCCGATGAATCTGCGTGTGTCACCAAAGCCAAAACAGTTCCGCACACCAAAAACAGCTTCTTCTTCTTCTCCTTCTTCTTCTTCTTCTTTTTCTCCTTCTTCTTCTTCCTCCTCCTCCTTTTCTTCCTCTCCTTCTTCCTTCTCCAAATCATTCGAACCACCCTCTTTTCCTTGCTCCTCATTCATCCCCAAATCATTCGTATGCATTTCCACCTGTTCCTCATCTTTCCCCACATTTTCTTCTCTTCCATCTGAAGCTATTCCCAAAGACCTGTTTGCTGCTTCTTCTTCTGCTCTCCTGTTCTCCTGTTGGATGCCATCAGATGGAGAAGAACTGCACACTTCAGGTTCCACTGAATGCAACATGTCCGCCTCAGCCTCTGCCTTCACAAACCTCAGCCCACTCAGCCCATGCGCTTCCACAACCAGCGGCGCCATCGCTTCTTCCAGCTTTCCCTGGTTCTCTTTGTTTCTCTCCACAAACTCTCTGTGCGCTGTCAGATACCCGCCTTTCTCCTCATTCCCTTCACCTTCCTCTGCTTCTTATCGCTCCTCAAGCTTCAACAGCGCAATCGCT
This sequence comes from Monocercomonoides exilis, assembly GCF_001643675.1. Classification (NCBI taxonomy): domain Eukaryota; phylum Preaxostyla; order Oxymonadida; family Polymastigidae; genus Monocercomonoides; species Monocercomonoides exilis. The sequence goes on from NW_027150575.1 coordinate 817,023, forward strand.
GCTGGAGAAAGAATCACATCCTCCATCATCACCCTCGCAGCCTCCAGTGCTATCTCCTAATTCTTCCATTCATCGCATACTCCAATCACTTCTCTTATAACTTCATCGTCCATCTTCACCACCAAATATTTCAACGAAGACAATCGCCATTTCTGCAGCGACGGGTCGAACAGATCGTAGATCGACGGGAACTTATTCACATCTGCTTCCACAAAGATCCGCTTGCTCCCCAACTTCGTGCCTTCCGATGCATCAAGCGATGGAAGCGGTTCCACCAGCGTAACTGAAAGCATCGCAGAAAGCACTGAATAATACGCACACATAACACCTCCATGCAACGCAGCCCACCGCTGCACAACACAACCATCGAAGTTTCTGTTACTCCCTCAGAAACAACTATCTGTGATTTTCTTACATCCCAGCCGCAACAGACAACACAATCTGCAGCCGTCTTTCTATGTTGTTTTTCACTGCTGCTGAATAATATGACAATTCATCTGAATCATCCGATGAGTCAATTGCAGACACAGATGTTGATGATGACTTTTTATCTTCTTCGATTTTCTTCTCTTTGCTAATCAAGAACGCATGAATCGAGTTTGAAATGAGCGTGCTGCTCCAGTGAAGAAAATGAAGAAGTTGGAGTGTTTTGTTGACATCATTACAAAGAATACAGGAAGAAGAAAAGAAGGAAAGAAAATGCTTCAACAAATGCAAAAGAAAATGCAGTCACATGTTGCAAAAGTTGTGAAGATGAAGAGATCTGAAATACTGCAGAAATTGACGCATCTTCAGCAAATATTAACAGGAAGCAGAAGTGAAACTGACAGAAGAAAAACAAAAAGAACAGAGATGGAAAGAGATGAAGTGTTTCAGATTGAGATAAATATAAAAGCTACATTTGCAAGGTCATTGGCTAAAGATACAATTTTTCTGATGGAGACAAAGAGAACATATCATGAAGATTTCTTCAAGAAGAAGAGATAGATACCAAAAAGAAACATAAAATTATTGTATATTTGATAAATCTATAAATAACGCAAAGGAAAACATAAAATATTTGGAGTCAAAGAAGAAGAAAAAGACGTCATAAAAATAATGCAGATGAGGCTGAAAGAGATAACAGAAAAAAGGAAAAAGAAAACGATGAAGTTTTGAAAGAAATAAGAAATAAATTAGTTAAAATCGAGAAAAAAAATTTAATTGAACCAAAATGATTGAGAGAAGTGATCCAGCAGGAGAGATTCCACCAGAAATGGAAAAAGAGTTAAATGAAAAGCAGAAACTGATAAAAGATCTGATCAATTTGGTTACTATGCTGGAGATAGCAGGAATCACATTCGATGGGGAAGTGATCAATGAGCAAATGAAAGGCATTTTAGCTGCGAATAATGAGAATCTCAACGTTGAACAGAAAAAGAACCAGGAGCTAACGGAAGAATTCAGCAAGCGAGAGAAGAGGGGGATATTAAATAAGTCAAATAAATTTAAGCAGAATAACAGAAAATGTGAACATGTGAATTCCTGAACGAATTTATAGTTTGAAACTTTTGAATGAGCAAAATCAATTTTTTATTTTCAAAATGTGAAACATTTACTGGTTCTTCTTTATTCAGTCGTTTCAAATGTGATTTGAAAAGTACAATTTTTTTCTTTTCTTTTTTTATTTGAATGTCATTCGCTAAGCTTATAAAGGGATCGATCTTTCTGTGAAAGATATTTACAACATTGAAGATAGAAAACACACAAATGCAACCAAAACAATACACTCTGAGCAAGTGGTCCAGAAAGCTGTGGGAATATGCCACCTCCATTTCTGGAGATTACACTTTCGAGTTATTTGACTATTTCATTTTTTCATTTCGAAAAATGAAGGAAATCAAAGATTCGTTATATAAAAAATCAAATGGTGTGTGCAGCATTTCATAAATAATTGAAATTTTATTGTTTGATTTTTTTTTATTTATGCATGTGCTATTTTACAGATCAACTTGATGGAGTGATGAATTCTTTGAGTTCAATATTTCCAAAGCTTCAGAATAAAATGCAAGTTGAATTACTTAAAAATCTGAGCACTTACTGTTCTTATTCACAATTGCGAGATTACCATTACGATATTACGCAGGGACAATACAATTATGCGAAATATGGATCACTCCTTCATTACTTGGATGAGGAGAGTGATTGTGAAGATAGAAGATGCAAAAAAAGGCATTATCTCGATGAAGAATCACTTGCAAAAGTGAATAGGTTTTTGCTTGAAAACACAGATGAATCCTCAGAGCTCCAAAAAAGAAAAAACAAAGTGAGAAAAAGTTTCCATGACTCTGAAGGTTTGTATTTTTTTTATTTTCCGTTATTTATTTTGTGTTTCATTTTTCAAAAAAAAAGATCTTGATAATGATAATGGCTGGGGCATTTTCAGCGAAAATCGTTTTTCTTCAGGTGTTGATGCACAACAAAATGAATATTCCTACGAAAACATTCAAAATTTCGATAAATCAATTCAGGCATCTGTATCACACGTTCCACAATTTATTGTCAATGTTCAGAAGACACATGAATTGAATCTTTGTTCTCCATCAAAATCAGTTGGCTTGAAAAATTTAGGAAACAGCTGTTACTTAGCTGCAGCTATCCAAATGTTTGCATCAATGAATAAATTCCATTCGTGGGAATTTCAGAAAGAAACGAAAGATATTCTTTCTTCAACAATTATCAATATTTGCAAATCAATCAATGATCAACAGGAGAATGTTGAATCTTTCTGGAACGAAGAGTTCTACGAAAAATGGAACAATGAAAATGATATTTCAAAAATGGAGGAGCACGAATTTGATGATGCAGTTGAGTGGTTTCTGAAAATAATACGTAAACAATCTCCTACTGCCATGAACAATTTGGGTTGTCATTCAACAGATAATATCATTTGCCAAATGTGTGGATATGCATCTTTTGAAATGCCACAAAAAGTTGATATTATCATTCTGCAAGGTCATTCAATTGAACATTCGTTGAACGAGTTTCAAATCCTTCAATCTCAAAGAAAGAACGAAGAATTGAGCTGTCCATTGTGCAGATCGATTGGTGGAGTGATTCAGCAAACTCAATATGCAAACAACTCAGATTTCTTGTTATTTCGATGTGAGAATAATTCTATTTCTACAAATGAACAAAACGAAAAAACAGCTGGATTGAACAAATCATTATGGATGATTGAAGTTACCAAAAGCATGCAATGCACTGATCAAGATTCAACTCAGAAAGAGAAATACAATCTTCTTTCTATTATTTTGTTTAATCCAACAATCCATCATTATATTTGTATTACATTATCCCATATTGAACAAATCGAAAACAGCAACGAATACAATTTCCATTGGAAAATATGCAACGATGAAAATGTGGAAGTTGTTAATGATCTTGAAATTAAAAGCAAATATGAAGAGTTGTGTTCAAACGGATGGAAAACAAGTTTTCTGTGTTATGTTAAAAGTTCATTTATTCAAATAGAAACTCAAAGACAATCTGTTTTTCTCGATTCATCTTTTGATCACTTCAGCAATGATTCAAATAGTTCAAACAATGCACCTGAAAACAACATGAATGATTCTATGTTTTGTGGTGGAGTTAACAGAACAACTTATAAAACTAAAAAACAACTTCACAGTGAATTGGTGTTAAAAACAGGAATCAATATGTCCTACTCATATTTCTGCAAGAAAACACAAGGAATCATCACAAAACCTAGAAACAGAACTGACTTGTGCTCCATTTGTGAAAGGGCAAGATATTTACAGAAAATATCTCAAAATAGAGAACTCAGTGATCAGGAAAATGAAGAGCTGCAATACATAACGGAGCACAAAAAATGGGCAGAATGCCAAAAACAATCATTTGTTGATTCAAAGAGCAAATTGAAAAATGGAGATCTTCTTTTGCTGCTAGACTTCAAAGAGAATTGGCAGCTTCCGCTTTCAAGAAGAGAAGTCAGTAAAGATTTTTACACAAAAAAGCAAGTGTCAGACCTGTGCATTATTTCATACACAAAACAAAAAGATTCACTTCATAAAACATGTCATCACTTCATTTCGGACTGTTTAACTCATGATTTCAGATACGCCATTGAATGCTTGAACGTAGTTATAGAAAAACATATATCAGAATCACACCCACTTCAATCAACTCTGACAATTTTTTCAGACTCTGGCCCTCACTTCAGGAATAAATACTTTTTAAGTAATTTTCTTAGTGGCAGTCAAAATCTTCAACAATTTTCATCGATATTTGTTAATTACTTCACAGAGCAGCATGGTAAATCGGAATGCGATGGAGAGTTTGGATTAATTTCATCCAAATTGTCGACTTCAAGCTTAGAAACTGGAAGTAATGCTTCATCATTTTGTGCCTTTTTGAAACAAATTTTTGATTCTTCAATTCAAAGCACCTCAAATGAGAAAATGAGCAGACAGTTTCACTTGTGTGTTTCACTTTTTTTCATTTAATAACGTTGAAGTTTTTATTTTAATTGATTTTGGCTTCAGATACACTCCTTCAAATAAAAAAACTTGGAGTTGGCTGAAAATACCATCGATGATGATTTATTTATCTTTCAAAAGACAAAACGATCATATATTCACAGCATCTCATTCACAATTGTTAGAGGATAAATGGAAAATCATCAGTGATTGCAAAAGTGGGCAAGAAAGAATAGTTGCAGAAAGAAAGAAGTTTGCAGGAGCAATTGCAGATCATACAAACAATATGCCCATCAATGACAGAACATTATCTCGAATAAATCAAAGAATGTCAATGGAAAAATCAGCAGCCTTTTCACTTCAAAAGAAAACTGCATCAAAAGGTTGTTCATATTCAAATCAAAGCATTCAATTCGAAAGAAAAAAAGAGACCGAAAAATTGCGAAACAAAAATGATTCACATATTATTTACCACACGCGGAGGAATTCTTCTAATATCGATGATGATTTGATGATTGTTGAAACAAATGAAATTATAAAATTAAATAAAAAAAAATCTTCCAATTCAGAAATAGACAATCACTCAAACAAACGAAAATGTTTTTAATCTCTAATGAGTATTTTGTTGTTCAAATAAGTTGAAATATTGTGTTTATTGTTTTTGAACTGTTTCCACAATTGTTAATTTATTCATTAATTTCAAAACTATTTTTTCAACTGCAATGATTTGAAGTTCTTGTGCATTTTTTGATTTATGTTGTTATTGTATTCTAATTTTTTTTTTTGAGTCTTCTTGACTTCATTGCTCAGCTCATTGCAGTCTAGTCGGTTCCGAAAAAAAATATTCATAAAACATAAAGGGGTTGGGGTTCCCGAAACGCAGACTCCCAGGAAAAAATGATAATACTGTTTTTCAAACTTTATTGTTATTTTTTTGCTTAGCTTGCAAAAGTCTAGTCGGTTTCGCTTTGTGTTAAATGAATATTTGGGGTTGGGGTTCCCGGAATTATGACTCCCAGGATGAAGTTTTGATAAATCTGTTTTTTATTTTTTCATCCTTTTTTCTAAAAGCAGTTATATTTATTTTGAAATTGAATGAATTAGTAACATTTGTGGAAATGTTTCAAATTTTTTTGAGTTTTTTTTTTTTTTTTTTTTTTTTTTTTTTTTTTTTTTTGATCATTTTCACCTTTTTGAATACCAAAGTACTATAATTATTAACGTTTTTAAACTTATCGGAATGTTGAAGTTTGTTTTGAGAATTATTTGTTTTTAATATGGAAGAATTAAAAAATCAAACGTTATTATCATTCATACATTTATGATGAAGAATTTTTATTTTCAAAAAAAACAAAAACTATATCCCACAATTAAATTTATTTCTTTGAAGATAAACAAACAAGGGCATAAAAATTATGATTTTCCGTATTTTGTCCCAAATGGAAAAAAGATGCGAATCAAATTAATTTTTCAGGGAAAAAATGAAAAGAAAACGAAAATCAATGCACGATGAAGAAATACATATGGAGTATTCAAAACAACGGAAAATAGCTTGTGACGAGAGCAACAAAGAAATAGAAGGCAACGAAGAATAACTATTTAGCGATTTGCACTTTTCTTATTTCGGTTTTTTTTATCATTTGGACTCGGTTTTCCTTTGTCTTGAAGATCTCTTAGGTTTTTTGCCGCCCAGTTTTTCATCAACTTCACAACAAATAAATTTTACAAATAATAAGTTAATAAAGTTCAAAAATAATATTTCTCAGAAAGAAAAAAGTATTAAACAATAACCTGAGGTTTTGTCACGCAGTCATATCTTTCCGATTTGTTCTGCTAATACAGATATTCAGCCTTTTCATTAATATGAAAATGACATATTTCATTTATAAACCTGTCATTAGTTGTCAAGCTGCTGCAAAACAAAATACAAGTCCATCTTTCGTTAAAATATCCTATATTAATTTATGTCTGACAACGGAACTGATGTCGATGCCTGTGGCTAGCCCCAACAGACCCCATGTGCCACCATCGAGTATGCCCTCAACTGCTTCATTTCCCTCCTTCAAGACGCCTCTCTCACACTCCTCTCCTCAATATTTGTTCCAACTCAAACACTCATTTTTAATGCAGCTGAAACCATAATCACTGGAAATGGCACAACTGCCACAACCATCTCATCCAGTGATATTCCTCAACATTCATCAACATCAACAATTTCTTCACCAGATCCATCTGCCACTTCTTCCCTCTTCCAACAGACCCAGGGCTCCCTCACAGTCTCTGCCCTTGCCATCGCCCACAACTCCACAAATCAAATCACCCCCATCCTCTTCCACCTCTCCGATAACTCCCATTCCCTCAACCTCAACACAATCACCATCATCGGAACAACCTCGTCTTCATCATCCTTCACAACACCCCTCTTATTCCTCACTGCTGGCTCCCTCGCCCTCAACCACACAGCAATCACCAGTCTCGCCCTCAACAGCCAAAGCATCTTCCACCTCACCTCCCTCACAGCACCCCTCACCCTCAACTCCTCCAACATCACAGACATCACCTCCACAGCCTCCCCCACCAGCTGTGTCCTCTCCTCTGCCACCTCCCCTGCCCTCTCCATCTCCTTCGCCAACTGCACCATCACCAACATCAACTCAGAACAGTTGAGCCAACAAAGTGCCACAGATGGCGGGTGCACCTCATTCGTCTCATCTGCTTCTGCCAACACATTTTTGGTGTGCAGCACCATCTTCTCCACCTGCTCTGTGAGCGAGGATACAAGTTCTGGAGGAAGAGGCGGTGCTCTCATGATAGAGTACAACGATGATTCAGAAGTGTCAGAATCTTCCTTTTCCATCACCAATATCGTGTTTTCAACCAACAAGGTCAGTGCAGGAAGAGATATGTATTTTGTGTGTGAATCATTTGTCGCTTCTGTAAAGGAACCCTTGTTCACCTTCATGACAAGCATCACTCAGAAAGACAACTCGGCTGTTGGGCATGACAGAACAGAGGCATTCGGTGATTGGAATTTCGATTAATAAATCTTTATCAACGGGCATACAGCTGACAATGAACATGTGGAAAGAATACTTGGCATCAAGGAAGTGAATTGCGAGTTGGAAAAGACTCCCAACAAGAGTGCGCACAATGAGACGAGGCTTCTGAAGAAAGTGCAGATCATAAGGCTGAAATCATTTCATCAGCTGACTTGTCGGTGAATTAATGTGCAAATGAAGGCAAAGTCGAAGAAATTTAAGTTGTTGGAACATAAAACAGAAGAATTTGCATCATACACGCGGTTGATGAAATCAACATTGCTTGTCGGGCATTTATTCTCTTGTTGCTTAGAATTCTCCTCCAAATTTGAATTTCTTCCAAAACTCATTCATTCATTTGTCATCTTCTCGACATGTCGAAGGCGTGTGACGTTGTGTAACCTTCCGAACTCTATTTTGAAACCCATCCATTTCACAAAAGAACTGCTTCAATGTTTTTTCTGTTTTCACAGCAAATGCTTCGGTTTCAAAATGTGAAAAGTCGGAACTGTCCTCCTTTTTTTAATTTTGACATGCCAAACGGCTGTTCTCCTCAAAAAGTTTCTTTCATTTCGTTGTCTCATTATTTCAGCAGAAATTCTGCGATTGAATAAAAAATTATCTGTGCTTCTGGATAGAAATGAAAGACGAGGCATGATGTTGAATTTGGCTAGAGTTGAATGAAATGGAAATATAAATGTTTTTATTGATCATAGAAGGAGGCGTTGAAGAAGAAGAAATAAAATAAAATAAATTCATCTTGATGGCATTTCATTTCAAATAATTTGAATGAAAACATCAATCATTCAACGTTGACACATTGAGGCGAAGAAATGAGAATGATTTATTTTTTGTTCAGTTTATATGTGCTGAAGAATTGAATGGAATAAATGCATCAGAATGTCCATGGACTCATCCAACGCCAGCGGAAAATTTACTGTTTAGAGGAAGCGGAAGAAGAGGAAGAAGAGGAAGAAGAAGCAGTGATGGGTGTGGTGGATAGGAGGAGATCGAAGACGGAGATGGAAAGAGTGAAGATTGAGAAGGCGGAAAAGATACAGAGAAAGAAGGGATTTGTCGTGTGGCTGCAGGAGATAAAGGGGAAAGCGATGGAGATAAAGTGGGATACTCACTTCCACCGATGCTCTTTCTGACAATGTTATGATTGATATTGTTGATATTGTTGTTCTTATTGGAGTTGTGATAGCTTACAGTAGGTGGAATTGCAGTCTTCACAGAAGGAACAGCCGGTTGAGTTCGAGAAAGAAGCACACCGAAGTTGTTGAGTGAAGCTTGTTCAGAATGTGTTTGGAAATAAACAGAAGAAGAAGAGGAGGAGGAGGAAGCTGTCTGAGAAGGAAATGGATGAGCTAACTGCTTCCATTGAGCTCTTCCAGGATTAGCAGCAACAATACCGATGAATGACCAGACAAACGAGGGAGAGAGGAGAGAGAAAGGAGAAGAGGAGGAAGGAAGAGGAGGAAGTGGCATTGACGATATTGAGGAGGAGGAAAATGATTACGTGTGAGGGAGTTTTGAGACAAATGGAAGAGAAGATGCATTTGAAGTGGATGAAGAGCAATCAGATGGAGAATTGAATCCAAATGGGAAAAAAGAAAAAGAAGGGAAAGAAGAGGAAGAGGAAGAGGAAGAGGAAGAGGAAGAAGGCGATAGATTATTGACAGGAAGAGAAGGAGATGAATTTTTTTCAGAAGGGCTGCTGAGTGAATTGTGAGCAGATGATTCAGATGAAGCAACTGGAGTGGAAGGCAAAGAGGCAGTTGAATCAATTAAAAGAGTTGAACTGTTCAACGAAGAAGAAGAAGAAGAAGAGGATGATGATGAATCAGATGATGTTGAAGAAGGACGTGGTTGTGAAGGTGAAGGTGAAAGAAAAAGATGATTTGACGAAAGAGAAGAAGGCGAAACTTGTGCGATCTGAATGACCGGCGAAGGAGATGACTGAACAGAAGAAGAAGAAGAAGAAGAAGAAGAAGAAGAAGAAGAAGAAGAAGAAGAAGAAGAAAAAGAAAAAGAAAAAGAAAAAGAAGAAGGCGATTATGAAGTTAATGCTGAATGATCAGATTTCAACACAATGACTGCTTTCGCAAACAAAATTCTCGAAGTAGCAGATTAAAAAAAAATGAAAGAAGAAAAAGAAGAAGGGGCATCTGAGAGAGAAATGGAATGAAATGAGTTCGATGATGCTCTTTGGACGAGCTGGGCGGCAAAGGCGAGCAAGACTCATTTGAAGAAAATGCAGACAAAATGAGCAGATTCCAATTTCATATCAGCCAATAGCAACAACAAATGGAAGAATTATTCCGTGTTGCAACATGAGTATTTGATGGTCAATAAGTTCTCAATAACGAAGAAGGTGCACTTCACATTAGCCAAGATAATAAAAAATATCGTCGATGAAGATATCGAAGGAGAAGGAGAAGTAACAACACAATTCGTAAAAATACTGCTTTTAATGAATTGTATCTGAGGATAGCGCTCAACATAAAAAACACTGTTGGTTGGAATGGGAAAAAATGATTCAAATAATACATAAAAAAAAATTAGTTTTGCATTGATTATAAAAATGCGTTCAAAAGTTCACACCTGCCATCTTTTTAGCAAATGCAGAAAATTGTTCAATCACTGAGGCTGTCAATCTCCATTTCCACTGCTTCGCAGTGTTTCTTTCTTCATCGTCCTTTTTTCCCAACAAAAACAAAATTATCAATTCTTTTACACTTCATAAAACAAGAAAAAAATATTTCTACCATTTAACCCGAATGCTGTCTTTTGTTTGCATTCTTCTTTGTTGAAAAAAGCTTTCTGTTTGAATCAATGAAAAAACAATAAATGTAATATTCGATCATGTTTCGAATTGTTTTGAAAAACACTTTTTTCATTTTTTTCTAAATAGCTTGTGACCCAAGATTTTATTCTAAATACTTTAACCGGGCTTGATAAAGCTTATACCAGAAAGACAGACTTGTTACGGGTTTTTCATGGTTTTTCAGTAAATAAATTATATTTGTGGAAAGAATGTGTATTTACAGGAACAACATAGATGTTTCGACAAACAAGTTGAACTATTCGTAATAACTTGTTTGTATCCAGAATTTATAATTTTTTACGAAACAATTCATAGTTATGGTAAAATATCTAATGTTGATCTGTCCGAAAATAATTTTGATCATCCCACTCTTAATATTAAAATTCGATGAACCATTTTTATCATTTTTTATGTTGATGATTAAAAATGTTTTTTTATTTGATTTGAAAGTTGTTTGTCTGGTTTTTGTTTGACGAAGCGTAATGATTGTTGCATAGTGTTTAGATATCGACTGTCTGATTGATGTTCAAATTGTTATTTCGTCTCATATTTTGGAATAATAAATCTCACTCAACAAACATGTTATTTGAGAATTTTCATTCTTTTATTTGAAATATTCAATTTGCTTTATGATTGCTTTAAAAAGAATTATGTTATTTTTATGTGAGTAATTCAAATTCGAACGAGGTGAATATATTTATTTTTGGCTCGAATTTTCAATCTGTTCAACAAATTTAAAATCTTTTTATCGTTTGTTTGCATATCGTCAAGTCAGGATATTGAAAATTGTTCGTTTTTATTTGTTTTTATTACTTCAATAAGACTTATTCTTTGAACATATTTTACTGGAAAAAACACAATATTTGAGCAGATCTTATTTTCAGAATAATTTAAAATGCACTCGCATGAAACTTTTTCACAAAAATTGAAAAGAATTTTCACATTTATTAAAAATATGTGTCCTTACAAAAAACGAATGAGTCAAATAAAAAAATAAACTTCATAATGAAAAAACAAATATTAATTCTTAAGAGAAAATAATATTTTCTTATTAACTTTGAACACAAAGTTATTAAATAAACAAGAGAAAGCGAGTGAATTGATTTGAACGAAATATTGATACAAAAACAGGCTTTCGCAGTTTAAAAAACAAAAATGCAATAAATAAAAAGTGAATATTAATTTATGCATATATGAATTTCGAAAATATGTGAAAGTTTTGACGAGAAGAAATATATTATCTCATGCACTTTTATGAAATATTTCGAGACAACTATCTTTCCTTTTGAAGTGTGTTGATGTTTCATTCTATTGCAGTACCCCGCTTCATAAAAAATTTCTTCAACATGAATTGTTTTAGTTGGATAATTAATTCTATATGATTCAAATCAAATAGAATTACAAAATGGTGGAAATGTTCAGAAAAGGTTGAGATAATATAGAATTTCACAAAAGCAAACTGTTAATTTTTTGTTTGTCAATTGCATTTTCACAATTAACGCAGTTAAAAAAATATTAATCCATCAAAAATTGAAACACAACAATCACTTCATTTAATAATGGGTGAACATTTTCAATAATGTTGATGGTATGATCGACATTTTTTTTGGACAGATCAACATTATTTTTGGACAGACTGAATAAAACTTCTTATTCACTCCCATAATAAAAAAATAATTATCACAAATAATTAATAATCCAATTATTTTCATTGAGGCAAAGTGAGAATGTTGTCAGGAGTGGGGATGCCTGTTTTCAGTGTATTTTTTCTTTGTGTGAATCTTGTTGCCACCACCGGAGACTCGAGCTGGATTGGAGAAAAAATAGAAAAAGAAGAAATGATTAAAGTGGATAGAAATATGCTTCAGATAAGCGAAAATCCTTCAAGTGATGAATTAATTAATAATATAGAAGATGGTGGAAGATCGATGGAAAAAATGAAGAGAAGAAAAATTGAAGGAAGAGATTTTCATCATGATGATGAAAAAAGCAAAGAAGAATATGGAAGAGAAATTGGAATTATGAAGAATGTGAATATTTTCCAATCCAGTGAAATAGAGGGTTGCTTGGAATGTTTCAATTCATCAGTCATGGAAATGGGCTTGGCTATGAGAGAAAAAGGATCAAAAAGGATTCTCATTGCGAAAAAAGGAAGCATTGTTTCGATGAAAGAGTGCATTCTTTTTGTTGAGAAACATTCTTCGCCGATAGAACTGGGCGGGAGTTTTGGATCATTTGTGAACATTTCAATTCAGCCAAATGTTGAAGGATTGAATGAATTTCCTCCTCTTTTCACTTCTGGACAATTTGACAATGATGTTTCAAAGTCATCCATTATTTCGTTGAGTGAATCTCATTTTTCCTCTTTTTGTGTGTCTTTAGCCCCATTCCTCTCTTCACCTTCCATTTCTCTCATATCCCTCTCCAAACTCATTTTTTTCAACATTTCAACAGCAAATGATGCATGTTCACTATCAACCACAATGTCAACCCAAATCACTTGCATGATGAGCAGCTGTTTATTTTCTTCTGTTTGTGATGCATATGATGGCGGGATTGTTCCCTCTCTGAACAACCCCTTGGCCTCCTTGACAGCCTCAAACACCTCATTCGTTGGGTGTTGTCGGACAAGGAATGTCAATGTCAATGGAACAGAAGGGAATCTGTCGAAACAAGAGAGAATAAAGATCCTTGACAACGGTGTGAACACATTTGTTTGGTGCGAATGGAATGGATCAAAGACAACAGGATCAACGGGAGATTATGCTGATGATGCTTCTAATGGAGGAGCAATTCAAATGTTCAATCGAGGAAATGGAATTCTTTCCGTTTCTCATTGCTCTTTTAATAATTGTTATGCTTTTTACGCTGGAGGAGGAATAATGTGCCATGGAATTAATTCTGTTGAATTTGTGAACAACACTTTCGACTCATGTCATGCGCAAAATCGATATGGAGGAGGGGCTTTCGTTTATACGATTTCAACATGTGTTCAGATCAGTGGATGCAACTTCAGAAATTGTAAAGCAAATTATGACGGAGGAGGGCTCTTTCTCGAATCTTTTCAGATTTGGGGATCAAATTGCATTGACGCAGACAGCGGAAGAGGAGAGAGTGCGTGTGTGTTTGACTGCAGTTTTTCTTTATGCTCACTTTCTGGTTCATATGGTGGAGGCATGTGGGTATATAAATTTCCTTCTCAGTTCAAAATTAGGAGCATTCAGTTTTTGTCATGTTTCGTATCGTCATATGGAGGAGGCATGAGCTTCAGACCGGAAAAACAAGATGATGGGATTTATTGTTATTTTTTGTTCTTTCACGAATGCAAATGCTCTCCAAACACTCCATATGGGCATGATATTGATTTCGTTGATTTTAACAATTTGTATTTATCGTCAATTAATCCATTCTTTGAATGTTACACAACAAATACAGATGATAAAAGAGTGTGCTATACGTTTAATTCATCCGGTTCCTGGGCATATGAACAAACATCGAAAAAAGATTGGCTGAAAGACAAGACAACATATGTTTCTGTGAATGGGAATGATGCTTCTGAGTTGTGTGGGGTTAATGAATTAAATCCATGTTTGACAGTGAAGAAAGCGTTTGAGATGTGTGAAGTGCAGATTAGCTTGGCAATCACCCTGATGGAAGGGAATCACACAAGCGAGGTGACAACAATTGAGATTGGAGAAAAGAAGATTTCGGTCATTGGGATAGGCATAGAGAAGAGTTCGATTGGAACAGGAGCCCTTTCATCAACTGGAGCGCTGTTCAGTGCGACAACAGGCCAACTTGGTTTATTGCACATGAAGGTTGATTGCAACTCAAATGCAAGTCCTTCGCCGAGTGTGGTTGTGGTGTCTGATGGGAGTGGGTCACTCTCATTGGAGGATGTTGTGATCACCACGAGCAATATTGGAGAATATATGATATCTTCTTCAGTGTTTGTGGTGCCGCTGTTACAGCTGTCGATGGTTGGTGTGGAGATCAAGAATATGAATGTCTCAAAATCATTGTTCTCTGAACCTGCTTTGTCTTCTTCTTCCTCCTCCTCATCTGCCCTGTTTTTGACAGCCACTTCATCTGGAGAGAGCACGCTGGCGAACTTGACGGTGACGAATGTGAAGTTGACTGAAGGAGATGGAGTGGCTGTGGCAAAGAGTGTGGCAGAAGGGGAGACATTTGTTGTTCAGAATGTGACAATCGAAGATTGCGAGTGTGAAAGTGGCAGTGGTGGTGGGATCAAGGTTGAGTTGAAAACAGATGCAAGCAAGCTTCAGATAGAAAGAACAACAACAATGAACAGATGCACAAGTGGCAAATATGGAGGAGGGATGGTGTTGAATTTGGCTGACAACTCAATTGACTTCTCGATTGTGTCAGTTGACTTTTCAGGGTGTTCTGCTTCATTGGGGGGGAATTATGTGTTTGTGAATGGGAGCAATTCAGCGAGCTGGGGAATAACAACAGAAAAGCTGAATATCCAACATGACAGTTCAAAAATACAATGAGCTGGTGGGATATGATCGGAGTGACACAACAATGGGGCTGTTCCCATTGAATGTGTATTTGGACAGATATCCAGATGCAGCACATGTGGGGAAGGGGAAGGATGGGCTGGGTGGATACAACTCGTGGTTCTGTGGGTTTGACTATTATCCGTGTGCCACTATCACGCATGCAGCGCAGGTGAGATATGCAGACACAAACAAGAAGATCGAATTGGATTCAGGATATGAGCTTGCTGAGGCAATTGGAATGACAGATGGCAATGAATGGGAGATTTCCTGTGCGAGAAAAGGGATGGAGGTTGGGGTGAAAGCACCAGAGAATTTTGAGTCATCTTGTCTGATTGAGGTGTTGAGCAAGTGTTCAATGAGAAACATCAAGTTCTGTATTCCATCTGCACTATCTGGTGCATCATCATCATCTCTGATTTCATCCAACTCCACACTCCTCACACTCACTGACTGTTCTGTTGTTTGTTCATCAGAGAATTCCATTGGATATTGTTTTGTGAATGTGATTGGGGGAAAAGTGAAAGTGGAGGGATTGGTGATAACAGAAACCTTGACATTTGGAGAACATTCAGTGATTGAGTTTGGTGAAGGGGTGGAATCAGTTGTGGTTTGTGGGTGTGAGGTGAGTAATATTGAGAAGAGAAATGGAGATGGAGGATGGGTGAGTGGAGTGGTTGGGGCAGAGAGAGATGAGGGGAAGAATGGGATAATTGTGATTGAATCGTGTGTTGTGAAGGGGTGCAAGTGTGTTGGTGGAAGAGGAGGAGGGATGAGTGTTGTTGTGAAGGGGGAAGGGAGTGTTGTTGTGAATGGGAGTTGTGTGATTGATGGGTGTGAGGCGAAGGGTTCAAGGGAGAGTTCAGAAGGGAGAAGTGAAGGGAGAGGGGGAGGGATGATGATTGTGATGGAGAGCAGGGATGGTTCAATGAAAATGGAATCGGGAAGAGAGGGTTTGTTTATGTTTGGAGAGGATAACAAAGCTTCATATGGAAAGGATGTGTTTGTTGGTTGTGGTGGAGGAGTGTTGTTGGAGTCGAAAGTGAACAGAAGTTCATTTTCATTTTTTGATTGGAGTGTTATTCCAACAGATGTTGTGAAGCTGTGTGGGAGTGAGGATGGGAGAGAAGAGGAGGTGATTCCGCTGTTTGTGTATTTGTGTTCAATCGGTACAAAGCTGAGAGTTGATGGGAGAGGAGAGAGGGCACTGGATCAGAGCCATTGTGGGTTTGAGGAGTTTGGGTGTTTGACAATTGACTATTGTGTTGGGAAGAGAGCGAGCAGCAATGTGAATGAGATTGAAATTATCTCAGAATCATGGATAAAGAATGAAATGAAAGTGGTTTCATTTGGGGTGAGTGTTTCAGGGAAAGAAGAAGGGATGAGGGTGATTGTGAGAGATGAAGGATCGATAAATCAAAATAACCTCATTGAGTGTTCAAAATCATTTGAGATGAGATATTTGTCATTTGTGCTGAATGATGAAATGAATGGGAAGAGAAGTGGATTTATTCACTCCTCATCATCTACCATAACAATCACCAGTTGCTCTGTCTCATTTGGAAATGATGAAATGATTGGATTCAATGTGATTTGCATTGAAGGAGGAGGTGTGGTTGTGAATGGATTTGCGATGGAAGGGGGAGTGAGAATGAGTGGGAAATCGCCAATTGTTGTTTCGAATGGAGCTGAATTGGAGATGAATCACAGCCGAATGAGTGGAGTGGAAGTTGTTGGTGGAATTGGAGGAGGAGGAGGAGGATGTTTGAATGTGGAGATGGGTGTGAATGGGATTGTGAATGTTGAAGAATGCAATTTGTCATCAGTGTGTTCAGGGGGGAGTGGGATGAAAGGGGGAGGGATGAAGATATCAGTGGAGAAAGGAGGGAGGTTGGAAATGAAAAATGTGAAATATTCAGGGTGTGAAGTGCCAAGAGAGGATGTTGGGGATGGAGGGAGAGGAATGGGAGGAGGGATGTTTGTGAAGCTGGCAGATGGGACGGGAACATTTGTGATGGAAGGGATGGGATTTGAGGGATGCAATGCCTGGAAAGGGAAGAACGTGTTTGTGTCAGGATGGGATCTGAGTGAGATTGCGAATGAGGAGCATCTGAAATGGGAGATTAAGGAAGAGGAGTTGGGATCATTGGATGAGTTGTGTGGGTGGGAGAGGAAGTCAACAGGAGAGGAGGGATATGTGATTCCGCTGGTTGTGTATTTGTGGAGGAACTGGAGTGGGAATGGGTTTGTTTCTCGAGAGAAAGGAGGAGACTTCAGTGGGTGTGGGTATTCAGAAGCACCATGTTCATCGATTGATCACTTGATATCACTTCGATATCCAACATTTGGAGAAGGAGAAACACATATTGCCATTGCGGGATCAGGGTTGCTGAGCCATTCCATTTCATTTTCATCATCAATTTTAGAGTCACCAAAAGTGGTGATTGAAGGAACAAAGAAAGGGACAGGAGTGACGATCAGTGACGAAGATGAGAATGAATTGTCTGATGGTTCAATGATCTCCTCGAATGTGAGTCTATCATTTGTGAATGTGTCATTCACCAAGCCAGCCATCACAACCCATCATTCAGTGTTGATTGAATCCTCTGGAGCAAACACATTATTGTCAGTTTCAGATTGTTCATTTGGCCCAGGGAGAGGGGTGGCAGAAAGTTTTGGATATTGTGTGATGAGAGTGAATGGGGGGAGTGTTGTGATTGAGAGGTGTTCGTTGAGTTTGATTTCAGAGTTGAAAGGGTTGATTGCGTTCAGGACAAGTGCAGGTGAGGTGACTGTTCAGAATGTGAACATCTCATTTGCTGATGTGACAGAAAGAAGCCTGATATCGATGATAGAAGAGGATAACCAGATGAATGGAGAAAAGAAGGTATTTTCAAATGGGAACAGACCAATTTTGAGAGTTGTTGGGTGTTCATTTGCGAACATCACGAATGAAGGGATTGGAGCGAGTGTCATTGATGTGGGATCATTTGAGAATGGAGTGGAGTGTGTGATGGATGAGTGTTCGATGTCGAGTTGCAAGAGTGGTTTGAGTGATGAAGGAGGGGGGATGAGAGTGGTGCTGAAGAGTGGGGAGTCAGTGTTGAAAGTGAATGGGAGCTCGTTTTCGATGTGCAAGTGCTCGAGTGAAACAGGGTGTGGAGGAGGGCTGTTTATTGATGGGTCCGACCCACATGCGAATTATGGAAATGAGAGTCAGATTCCGCCTCTGAATTTCAAGATTGTGAACATCCTGTTTGTGATGAATGAGGCACATGTGGGGAAAGACGTGTTTGTCAGATGCCACTCGATTGAGCACCAGATCAACGAAACACTGTTTGCGCTGAACTACAACCAGGAGTCGCTGAACTCGAACAACTCGATCTGTGGGAGGGATGCTTGGAGCGAGGGAGATGTTGATCTGATTCCGCTGATCACATTCTATTATTCGGCACAGGTGTTTGTGAGTGGGAGAGGGAGTGATGGGAGGGGGTGTGGGGCACAGAGCAATCCGTGTGTGAGCATCAACCGTGGGGTTGAGCACATCGAGGAAGGGGTGATGAATGGGATTCTGATTGATGGGGAAGGGTTTGTAAGGAAGGAGTGTGTGATTGGAGATCTGGTTGTGAATTCATTGAAAAAGACACAGGGGATTGTTCGATTGAACTGCAAGATTGAGAAATCAGCAGAGAAGGATTGTGTGATGGAGTTTGTGAATGAATGTTCAGTGGAGAGATGCTCATTCCAGTTTGAAGATGGATTTGAGTCAACACACAGGTATCTCATGAAAGTGAAGAATGGAATGACGAAAATACAAGAATGTGAATTCTTCTCTTCCCCAACAACAACAGTTGAGGATATGAAGTTGAACAGTTCAATTGTGAGTGTGGAAAGTGGAGAGCTGAAGATATTTGATTCAACGTTCAAGGATATTCATTCAACAAGGTCAGTGCTTTCATTTCGTGAAGAATCGGATGTGATGATTGATGAAACAAGAATGTCGAACATTGAATGTGAGGGAGATGTTGTGAGTGTTGGAAGAAAAGCGAAAGTGGAGATGAAGGAAATGAAAGTTGAGAATGTGACTCTGTTGTTGGAGGGGTGTGTGATTGGGATGGAAGATGCTGAGCAAGAGGTGAGTGTGCTGAACAGCTCATTCGGAAAGTGTGTGAATTCGGTTGATAAGGGAAGCATGATGCAGATCAGAAATTCCAAGAATGTGAGAATTGAGGCATGTGTGTTCGATGGAGAAAAAGAAATCGAGGTTGCCAATGAAGAAAACAATAGAAAAGAAGGATTGTGCAAATGGAATGGGTCATTGGCTGATGTTGAGAAGAGCAATGTGGAGATGAGGGAAACAACGATTATGAAGAGCAAGGGAGGTGGATTGTGGGTGAGTGGAGGGAGTTTGAAGATTGAAAATGGAAAGTTTGAGAATAACAACGCATCAATTGAGGGATATCCATCAGCTCGAAGGAATGTGATTTGTGAAGGGAATGGGGAGTTGAATGTTGTGAGTGTGAAAGGGGGAGATGGTTTGTTGCCAAACACATCGCTTTGGATATTGGACGAAGGATGCGAATTGGGAGGGATAGCAGCTGACAGAGGATCATCATTTTTCATCCCCATTTTGGAAGAGGTGAAGAACACAACACAGCCAAATGGAAATGTGGAGTTGATGATTGTGGGAAAGCTGCTTCTGCCATGTGATTTGTCGGTGAAGATGAGCATGAAAAATGGGGATGAAGAGGAGATTGTGAGAAAGGGGATTGAAGAAGATGGGTTTGTGTCAGAGAATGAGATTCACTCATTCATTTCATGTTCAGAATGGGAGAAAGTGAGAGAAGAGACAGAAGTGAGTGTGTGGATTGTGTTTGGAAAAGGAGATTCACCTTCATCAACAGAGCGATTTATTGTGAAGAACAAGAGTGAAAGTGTTGTCGAAGGAGATGAAAGGATTGTTGAAGGAGGGAAAGAAGGAAATCATCATGGTCTGCAATAATTGCGATAATATTCGTTATTTTGTTTTTGATTGTTCTGATTGTATCTGTCATTGTGACTATTCGTTGGAGAAAGGTCAAGAACGAAGCGAAAGATTTGAGAGAGATTGTGAATGATACAGTGAGGAAGGATCCGAAGGCATTTGAGATGGTGACGATGGAGATGTCACCAGAGGAGCAGTGGAGAAGAGCAGAGAAAGAGGCAGAGAAGAAGAATGAAGAGATGATAAAAAAGAGGGTGTATGAGAGGAATATGGAACATTCAGAGTCATCAGAGCATCTTCTGTCTGAGAGTGGATCGACTGAATACATCCTTGGAAGAGATTCAGACAAGATCCCTCAATGGATGCTGGAGAAAGTTGAGGAAGAGGAAGAAGAGATAAGGAAGCGAACTCCATCCCCATCCATTTCATCCACTTCAACAACTGATTCAGACTCAACGTTTGTTCGATCAGAGAGTTTGTGTCCAACCACTTCATCCATGTCGAATCTGGTGGATGCAATGGCCTGTTCGTCTCCTCATGAGAAGCTGATTGTGGATCTGAGGGATTCGCTGTTCATGTTGCTTCACGGGAGTAATAAGACAAAAGAGATGGCGATAGGTACTCTGCAGGAGAGGGAGCAGACAGCTGCCCAAATCCTGTTCTGGGTGGCTAATCTCGCGCTCCACTCCTTTGATGAAATGGAAAATGGATTATCTTCTCTTTCCACTCTGAGTCCTCACATTGTTTTGTTCTCCGAGCACATGGTGATCTGCATTGTCATACATTCTGATCTCCTTTCTTCTGATGATTCAGACTCATCATCCATCTCTTCATCGACCGTTGTGACATCTGCCAGCGATGATGATGATGATGAGGATTCTCTGCCATCATCTGCGTTTGAGGATGAGAGCCTTTTCAAAAAAGAGTGCCTGAGGTGGAAGGCGCCAGAGCTGCAGATGAACAAGAAGATGGGAGCAACGAAGGAGTCAGTTGCTTTTTCGATTGGGATGATGTTGTGGGAGTGTTTGACATTGGAAATTCCGTTTGGGGAGTATGAAGGGGAGGTGGCAGGGCAGAAGATTGTGAATGGAGAGAGGCCAAGTGCGAATGAGGGAAGAGGGAGTCCGTTGATGAATTATGCTGAGATGTGCCTGTCAGGCGATGCATCGAAACGGCCAACTCTTGTGAACATAAAGCGGCAGTTCATTTCACGCTTTCCAGGAGGCGGACCAACAATGACGATGAGCGATGCAATCGAGATTGAAGACAGCTCGGATGAGGAGGAAGCAGAAGAATGCAGCACAAGGAAGAAGGACAAAAGCAGAGGATCAGAGTTGCTGAAGATGTGACGTGCTCAGAATAGACATGAGGATGGTAAATTCACAAAGGTGGAAACGAAGTGATCTTACAGGGGAGCAAATTCAGTGGTGCTTGGAGTGTGAAAGCGATGATGAAGAAGAGCAGAAGAGACCAGATGAATGATGAATGGATTGGATTAAAAGCCTGAAACTCTTTTCTTTCTTTTCTTTTCATTCTTTTCATTTCTTTTTATTATTGTTTTTCTTCTCCTCTCTTATTGCTTTTTTGAGTGTTAGTGTTTCAATATACCATTGTGTTCAAACATTTCTCTGGAAGAGGAGCCGATGCAACAACAAGGCAAGGGATATGTTGCAATGGATGAGTCGTCTTCATTTGTGATATTGCTGTCGCACCTTTATTTTTGGTTATTTTTGAGGCACTTCACAAATAATGTTTGGATAAACAAATTGAGGTATATGCTATTGTTGAAAATTAGTGAAAGCCCCTGAATTTGTCAGTGATTTGGAAAATATTCAGAAAAAGAGAAGAATTGATAAAGGTTATAAATTTTTCTTATTTATTTTTTGATTGAAAATGGAGAAATTAAATGGAAATATGAAAACAGTATCGCTGACAGTGATTTTTGCATCAGTCGCTCTGAAAGTGAGTGTTTGAATGGGAACAAATATTGAGGTGAGGAGGGTGAGAGAGGCGTCTTGGAGGAGGGGAATAAATCAATAAAGGGCATATTCGATGGTGGCGCATGGGATCTGTTGGGGTCTGCTGCAGGCATCACATCACTTCCACTGTTGGCCACGATTTTGTTCTGTCCAATGATGGAAAGCCAACTGTTGTATTTTGCGTTAGGGTTACACTTTTACTCTGACCTATATTTTTACCCTCACCCTTTTTTTTGTGGAGCTGGCTACGGCTTAATACAAGCTTGATGCCAACAAAAAATAACTAGAAATGTTTATTTTTATATATTTAACTTTTACAGAAAAATTTTTTTCGCACAATTTTTTTTTACTAAGAGATCTCTGTATTTTTTAATTTTATTTTTTGATCATTAAATTGATGGTCTTTCCATGCTAATAACATTCTGGAAGTTTTAAGCTACACCGTCATTTCACTTCTTATCCTTTATATTGTTTTTATGACTTTTCACATTTCACACGTTTCTTTTTCACTTGTTTTCTCATTTCATCCACTTTTTGATAAAATGCTCTTATTGATTGCATTATTAACTATTTTTATATTTCATAAGCTGTATCTCATTTGAAACTCTATGATTTGTTGAACACACACATTATTTTTTGCTGAATAACTGTTACTGGTTGGAAAAACCAAAACTTCCGAAATTGATGTTTTTCATTTTTCCATTTAAAATCAAATTTGCAAAGCTTTTTTGCATATCTGCATAATGAACATTCCAACATATATTAAAAAAAATCTTAAAACTTTTTTACAAAAATTCTTCATTCTTTAAAAAATTTTCATTTTATCAAAAAGTGGATGAAATGAGAAAACAAGTGAAAAAGAAACGTGTGAAATGTGAAAAGTCATAAAAACAATATAAAGGATAAGAAGTGAAATGACGGTGTAGCTTAAAACTTCCAGAATGTTATTAGCATGGAAAGACCATCAATTTAATGATCAAAAAATAAAATTAAAAAATACAGAGATCTCTTAGTAAAAAAAAATTGTGCGAAAAAAATTTTTCTGTAAAAGTTAAATATATAAAAATAAACATTTCTAGTTATTTTTTGTTGGCATCAAGCTTGTATTAAGCCGTAGCCAGCTCCACAAAAAAAAGGGTGAGGGTAAAAATATAGGTCAGAGTAAAAGTGTAACCCTAACGCAAAATACAACAGTTGGCTTTCCATCATTGGACAGAACAAAATCGTGGCCAACAGTGGAAGTGATGTGATGCCTGCAGCAGACCCCAACAGATCCCATGCGCCACCATCGAATATGCCCTTTATTGATTTATTCCCCTCCTCCAAGACGCCTCTCTCACCCTCCTCACCTCAATATTTGTTCCCATTCAAACACTCACTTTCAGAGCGACTGATGCAAAAATCACTGTCAGCGATACTGTTTTCATATTTCCATTTAATTTCTCCATTTTCAATCAAAAAATAAATAAGAAAAATTTATAACCTTTATCAATTCTTCTCTTTTTCTGAATATTTTCCAAATCACTGACAAATTCAGGGGCTTTCACTAATTTTCAACAATAGCATATACCTCAATTTGTTTATCCAAACATTATTTGTGAAGTGCCTCAAAAAATAACCAAAAATAAAGGTGCGACAGCAATATCACAAATGAAGACGACTCATCCATTGCAACATATCCCTTGCCTTGTTGTTGCATCGGCTCCTCTTCCAGAGAAATGTTTGAACACAATGGTATATTGAAACACTAACACTCAAAAAAGCAATAAGAGAGGAGAAGAAAAACAATAATAAAAAGAAATGAAAAGAATGAAAAGAAAAGAAAGAAAAGAGTTTCAGGCTTTTAATCCAATCCATTCATCATTCATCTGGTCTCTTCTGCTCTTCTTCATCATCGCTTTCACACTCCAAGCACCACTGAATTTGCTCCCCTGTAAGATCACTTCGTTTCCACCTTTGTGAATTTACCATCCTCATGTCTATTCTGAGCACGTCACATCTTCAGCAACTCTGATCCTCTGCTTTTGTCCTTCTTCCTTGTGCTGCATTCTTCTGCTTCCTCCTCATCCGAGCTGTCTTCAATCTCGATTGCATCGCTCATCGTCATTGTTGGTCCGCCTCCTGGAAAGCGTGAAATGAACTGCCGCTTTATGTTCACAAGAGTTGGCCGTTTCGATGCATCGCCTGACAGGCACATCTCAGCATAATTCATCAACGGACTCCCTCTTCCCTCATTCGCACTTGGCCTCTCTCCATTCACAATCTTCTGCCCTGCCACCTCCCCTTCATACTCCCCAAACGGAATTTCCAATGTCAAACACTCCCACAACATCATCCCAATCGAAAAAGCAACTGACTCCTTCGTTGCTCCCATCTTCTTGTTCATCTGCAGCTCTGGCGCCTTCCACCTCAGGCACTCTTTTTTGAAAAGGCTCTCATCCTCAAACGCAGATGATGGCAGAGAATCCTCATCATCATCATCATCGCTGGCAGATGTCACAACGGTCGATGAAGAGATGGATGATGAGTCTGAATCATCAGAAGAAAGGAGATCAGAATGTATGACAATGCAGATCACCATGTGCTCGGAGAACAAAACAATGTGAGGACTCAGAGTGGAAAGAGAAGATAATCCATTTTCCATTTCATCAAAGGAGTGGAGCGCGAGATTAGCCACCCAGAACAGGATTTGGGCAGCTGTCTGCTCCCTCTCCTGCAGAGTACCTATCGCCATCTCTTTTGTCTTATTACTCCCGTGAAGCAACATGAACAGCGAATCCCTCAGATCCACAATCAGCTTCTCATGAGGAGACGAACAGGCCATTGCATCCACCAGATTCGACATGGATGAAGTGGTTGGACACAAACTCTCTGATCGAACAAACGTTGAGTCTGAATCAGTTGTTGAAGTGGATGAAATGGATGGGGATGGAGTTCGCTTCCTTATCTCTTCTTCCTCTTCCTCAACTTTCTCCAGCATCCATTGAGGGATCTTGTCTGAATCTCTTCCAAGGATGTATTCAGTCGATCCACTCTCAGACAGAAGATGCTCTGATGACTCTGAATGTTCCATATTCCTCTCATACACCCTCTTTTTTATCATCTCTTCATTCTTCTTCTCTGCCTCTTTCTCTGCTCTTCTCCACTGCTCCTCTGGTGACATCTCCATCGTCACCATCTCAAATGCCTTCGGATCCTTCCTCACTGTATCATTCACAATCTCTCTCAAATCTTTCGCTTCGTTCTTGACCTTTCTCCAACGAATAGTCACAATGACAGATACAATCAGAACAATCAAAAACAAAATAACGAATATTATCGCAATTATTGCAGACCATGATGATTTCCCTTCTTTCCCTCCTTCAACAATCCTTTCATCTCCTTCGACAACACTTTCACTCTTGTTCTTCACAATAAATCGCTCTGTTGATGAAGGTGAATCTCCTTTTCCAAACACAATCCACACACTCACTTCTGTCTCTTCTCTCACTTTCTCCCATTCTGAACATGAAATGAATGAGTGAATCTCATTCTCTGACACAAACCCATCTTCTTCAATCCCCTTTCTCACAATCTCCTCTTCATCCCCATTTTTCATGCTCATCTTCACCGACAAATCACATGGCAGAAGCAGCTTTCCCACAATCATCAACTCCACATTTCCATTTGGCTGTGTTGTGTTCTTCACCTCTTCCAAAATGGGGATGAAAAATGATGATCCTCTGTCAGCTGCTATCCCTCCCAATTCGCATCCTTCGTCCAATATCCAAAGCGATGTGTTTGGCAACAAACCATCTCCCCCTTTCACACTCACAACATTCAACTCCCCATTCCCTTCACAAATCACATTCCTTCGAGCTGATGGATATCCCTCAATTGATGCGTTGTTATTCTCAAACTTTCCATTTTCAATCTTCAAACTCCCTCCACTCACCCACAATCCACCTCCCTTGCTCTTCATAATCGTTGTTTCCCTCATCTCCACATTGCTCTTCTCAACATCAGCCAATGACCCATTCCATTTGCACAATCCTTCT
The DNA here is from genome assembly GCF_001643675.1 of Monocercomonoides exilis. Taxonomy (NCBI): domain Eukaryota; phylum Preaxostyla; order Oxymonadida; family Polymastigidae; genus Monocercomonoides; species Monocercomonoides exilis. Next base: position 842,892 of record NW_027150575.1, read on the forward strand.
TTTCTATTGTTTTCTTCATTGGCAACCTCGATTTCTTTTTCTCCATCAAACACACATGCCTCAATTCTCACATTCTTGGAATTTCTGATCTGCATCATGCTTCCCTTATCAACCGAATTCCCACATCTCCCAAATGAGCTGTTCAGCACACTCACATCTTGCTCAGCTTCATCCATCCCAATCACACACCCCTCCAACAACAGAGTCACATTCACAACTCCCATCTCTTTCATCTCCACTTTCGCTTTTCTTCCAACACTCACAACATCTCCCTCACATTCAATGTTCGACATTCTTGTTTCATCAATCATCACATCCGATTCTTCACGAAATGAAAGCACTGACCTTGTTGAATGAATATCCTTGAACGTTGAATCAAATATCTTCAGCTCTCCACTTTCCACACTCACAATTGAACTGTTCAACTTCATATCCTCAACTGTTGTTGTTGGGGAAGAGAAGAATTCACATTCTTGTATTTTCGTCATTCCATTCTTCACTTTCATGAGATACCTGTGTGTTGACTCAAATCCATCTTCAAACTGGAATGAGCATCTCTCCACTGAACATTCATTCACAAACTCCATCACACAATCCTTCTCTGCTGATTTCTCAATCTTGCAGTTCAATCGAACAATCCCCTGTGTCTTTTTCAATGAATTCACAACCAGATCTCCAATCACACACTCCTTCCTTACAAACCCTTCCCCATCAATCAGAATCCCATTCATCACCCCTTCCTCGATGTGCTCAACCCCACGGTTGATGCTCACACACGGATTGCTCTGTGCCCCACACCCCCTCCCATCACTCCCTCTCCCACTCACAAACACCTGTGCCGAATAATAGAATGTGATCAGCGGAATCAGATCAACATCTCCCTCGCTCCAAACATCCCTCCCACAGATCGAGTTGTTCGAGTTCAGTGACTCCTGGTTGTAGTTCAGCGCAAACAGTGTTTCGTTGATCTGGTGAGCAATCGAGTGGCATCTGACAAATATGTCTTTCCCCACATGTGCCTCATTCATCACAAACAGGATGTTCACAATCTTGAATTTCAGAGGTGGAATCTGACTCTCATTTCCATAATTCGCATGTGGGTCAGACCCATCAATAAACAGCCCTCCTCCACACCCTGTTTCACTCGAGCACTTGCACATCGAAAACGAGCTCCCATTCACTTTCAACACTGACTCCCCACTCTTCAGCACCACTCTCATCCCCCCTCCTTCATCACTCAAACCACTCTTGCAACTCGACATCGAACACTCATCCATCACACACTCCACTCCATTCTCAAATGATCCCACATCAATGACACTCGCTCCAATCCCTTCATTCGTGATGTTCGCAAATGAACACCCAACAACCCTCAGAACTGGTCTGTTCCCATTTGAAAATACCTTCTTTTCTCCATTCATCTGGTTTTCCTCTTCCATCATCGAAATCAGGCTTCTTTCTGTCACATCAGCAAATGAGATGTTCACATTCTGAAGTGTCACCTCACCTGCACTTGGGCTGAACGCAATCAACCCTTTCAACTCTGAAATCAAGCTCAACAAACACCCCTCAATCACAACACTCCCCCCATTCGCTCTCATCACACAATATCCAAAACTTTCTGCCACCCCTCTCCCTGGGCCAAATGAACAATCTGAAACTGACAATAATGTATTTGCTCCAGAGGATTCAATCAACACTTCGTGATTGGTTGTGATGGCTGGCTTGGTGAATGACACATTCACAAATGACAGACTCACATTCGATGATATCATTGAACCATCATCAGACAAATCATTCTCATCTTCATCACTGATCGTCACTCCTGTCCCTTTCTTTGTCCCTTCAATCACCACTTTTGGTGACTCTGAAATTGATGATGAAGAAAATGAAAATGAAAATGATATGGAATGGCTCAACAACCCTGATCCCACAATGGCAATATGTGTTTCTCCTTCTCCAAGTGTCGGATATCGAAGTGATATCAAGTGATCAATCGATGAACATGGTGCTTCTGAATACCCACACCCACTGAAGTCTCCTCCTTTCTCTCGAGAAACAAACCCATTCCCACTCCAGTTCCTCCACAAATACACAACCAGCGGAATCACATATCCCTCCTCTCCTGTTGACTTCCTCTCCCACCCACACAACTCATCCAATGATCCCAACTCCTCTTCCTTAATCTCCCATTTCAGATGCTCCTCATTCGCAATCTCACTCAGATCCCATCCTGACACAAACACGTTCTTCCCTTTCCAGGCATTGCATCCCTCAAATCCCATCCCTTCCATCACAAATGTTCCCGTCCCATCTGCCAGCTTCACAAACATCCCTCCTCCCATTCCTCTCCCTCCATCCCCAACATCCTCTCTTGGCACTTCACACCCTGAATATTTCACATTTTTCATTTCCAACCTCCCTCCTTTCTCCACTGATATCTTCATCCCTCCCCCTTTCATCCCACTCCCCCCTGAACACACTGATGACAAATTGCATTCTTCAACATTCACAATCCCATTCACACCCATCTCCACATTCAAACATCCTCCTCCTCCTCCTCCAATTCCACCAACAACTTCCACTCCACTCATTCGGCTGTGATTCATCTCCAATTCAGCTCCATTCGAAACAACAATTGGCGATTTCCCACTCATTCTCACTCCCCCTTCCATCGCAAATCCATTCACAACCACACCTCCTCCTTCAATGCAAATCACATTGAATCCAATCATTTCATCATTTCCAAATGAGACAGAGCAACTGGTGATTGTTATGGTAGATGATGAGGAGTGAATAAATCCACTTCTCTTCCCATTCATTTCATCATTCAGCACAAATGACAAATTACCCATCTCAAATGATTTTGTGCACTCAATAAGGTTATTTTGATTTATCGATCCTTCATCTCTCACAACCACCCTCATCCCTTCTTCTTTCCCACACACACTCACCCCAAATGAAACCACTTTCATCTCACTCTTTATCCATGATTCTGATGCAACTTCAATTTCATTCACATTGCTGCTCGCTCTCTTCTCAACACAATAGTCAATCGTCAAACACCCAAAATCCTCAAACCCACAATGGCTCTGATCCAGTGCCCTCTCTCCTCTCCCATCAACTCTCAGCTTTGTACCGATTGAACACAAATACACAAACAGCGGAATCACCTCCTCTTCTCTCCCATCCTCACTCCCACACAGCTTCACAACATCTGTTGGAATAACACTCCAATCAAAAAATGAAAATGAACTTCTGTTCACTTTCGACTCCAACAACACTCCTCCACCACAACCAACAAACACATCCTTTCCATATGAAGCTTTGTTATCCTCTCCAAACATAAACAAACCCTCTCTTCCCGATTCCATTTTCATTGAACCATCCCTGCTCTCCATCACAATCATCATCCCTCCCCCTCTCCCTTCACTTCTCCCTTCTGAACTCTCCCTTGAACCCTTCGCCTCACACCCATCAATCACACAACTCCCATTCACAACAACACTCCCTTCCCCCTTCACAACAACACTCATCCCTCCTCCTCTTCCACCAACACACTTGCACCCCTTCACAACACACGATTCAATCACAATTATCCCATTCTTCCCCTCATCTCTCTCTGCCCCAACCACTCCACTCACCCATCCTCCATCTCCATTTCTCTTCTCAATATTACTCACCTCACACCCACAAACCACAACTGATTCCACCCCTTCACCAAACTCAATCACTGAATGTTCTCCAAATGTCAAGGTTTCTGTTATCACCAATCCCTCCACTTTCACTTTTCCCCCAATCACATTCACAAAACAATATCCAATGGAATTCTCTGATGAACAAACAACAGAACAGTCAGTGAGTGTGAGGAGTGTGGAGTTGGATGAAATCAGAGATGATGATGATGCACCAGATAGTGCAGATGGAATACAGAACTTGATGTTTCTCATTGAACACTTGCTCAACACCTCAATCAGACAAGATGACTCAAAATTCTCTGGTGCTTTCACCCCAACCTCCATCCCTTTTCTCGCACAGGAAATCTCCCATTCATTGCCATCTGTCATTCCAATTGCCTCAGCAAGCTCATATCCTGAATCCAATTCGATCTTCTTGTTTGTGTCTGCATATCTCACCTGCGCTGCATGCGTGATAGTGGCACACGGATAATAGTCAAACCCACAGAACCACGAGTTGTATCCACCCAGCCCATCCTTCCCCTTCCCCACATGTGCTGCATCTGGATATCTGTCCAAATACACATTCAATGGGAACAGCCCCATTGTTGTGTCACTCCGATCATATCCCACCAGCTCATTGTATTTTGAACTGTCATGTTGGATATTCAGCTTTTCTGTTGTTATTCCCCAGCTCGCTGAATTGCTCCCATTCACAAACACATAATTCCCCCCCAATGAAGCAGAACACCCTGAAAAGTCAACTGACACAATCGAGAAGTCAATTGAGTTGTCAGCCAAATTCAACACCATCCCTCCTCCATATTTGCCACTTGTGCATCTGTTCATTGTTGTTGTTCTTTCTATCTGAAGCTTGCTTGCATCTGTTTTCAACTCAACCTTGATCCCACCACCACTGCCACTTTCACACTCGCAATCTTCGATTGTCACATTCTGAACAACAAATGTCTCCCCTTCTGCCACACTCTTTGCCACAGCCACTCCATCTCCTTCAGTCAACTTCACATTCGTCACCGTCAAGTTCGCCAGCGTGCTCTCTCCAGATGAAGTGGCTGTCAAAAACAGGGCAGATGAGGAGGAGGAAGAAGAAGACAAAGCAGGTTCAGAGAACAATGATTTTGAGACATTCATATTCTTGATCTCCACACCAACCATCGACAGCTGTAACAGCGGCACCACAAACACTGAAGAAGATATCATATATTCTCCAATATTGCTCGTGGTGATCACAACATCCTCCAATGAGAGTGACCCACTCCCATCAGACACCACAACCACACTCGGCGAAGGACTTGCATTTGAGTTGCAATCAACCTTCATGTGCAATAAACCAAGTTGGCCTGTTGTCGCACTGAACAGCGCTCCAGTTGATGAAAGGGCTCCTGTTCCAATCGAACTCTTCTCTATGCCTATCCCAATGACCGAAATCTTCTTTTCTCCAATCTCAATTGTTGTCACCTCGCTTGTGTGATTCCCTTCCATCAGGGTGATTGCCAAGCTAATCTGCACTTCACACATCTCAAACGCTTTCTTCACTGTCAAACATGGATTTAATTCATTAACCCCACACAACTCAGAAGCATCATTCCCATTCACAGAAACATATGTTGTCTTGTCTTTCAGCCAATCTTTTTTCGATGTTTGTTCATATGCCCAGGAACCGGATGAATTAAACGTATAGCACACTCTTTTATCATCTGTATTTGTTGTGTAACATTCAAAGAATGGATTAATTGACGATAAATACAAATTGTTAAAATCAACGAAATCAATATCATGCCCATATGGAGTGTTTGGAGAGCATTTGCATTCGTGAAAGAACAAAAAATAACAATAAATCCCATCATCTTGTTTTTCCGGTCTGAAGCTCATGCCTCCTCCATATGACGATACGAAACATGACAAAAACTGAATGCTCCTAATTTTGAACTGAGAAGGAAATTTATATACCCACATGCCTCCACCATATGAACCAGAAAGTGAGCATAAAGAAAAACTGCAGTCAAACACACACGCACTCTCTCCTCTTCCGCTGTCTGCGTCAATGCAATTTGATCCCCAAATCTGAAAAGATTCGAGAAAGAGCCCTCCTCCGTCATAATTTGCTTTACAATTTCTGAAGTTGCATCCACTGATCTGAACACATGTTGAAATCGTATAAACGAAAGCCCCTCCTCCATATCGATTTTGCGCATGACATGAGTCGAAAGTGTTGTTCACAAATTCAACAGAATTAATTCCATGGCACATTATTCCTCCTCCAGCGTAAAAAGCATAACAATTATTAAAAGAGCAATGAGAAACGGAAAGAATTCCATTTCCTCGATTGAACATTTGAATTGCTCCTCCATTAGAAGCATCATCAGCATAATCTCCCGTTGATCCTGTTGTCTTTGATCCATTCCATTCGCACCAAACAAATGTGTTCACACCGTTGTCAAGGATCTTTATTCTCTCTTGTTTCGACAGATTCCCTTCTGTTCCATTGACATTGACATTCCTTGTCCGACAACACCCAACGAATGAGGTGTTTGAGGCTGTCAAGGAGGCCAAGGGGTTGTTCAGAGAGGGAACAATCCCGCCATCATATGCATCACAAACAGAAGAAAATAAACAGCTGCTCATCATGCAAGTGATTTGGGTTGACATTGTGGTTGATAGTGAACATGCATCATTTGCTGTTGAAATGTTGAAAAAAATGAGTTTGGAGAGGGATATGAGAGAAATGGAAGGTGAAGAGAAAAATGGGGCTAAAGACACACAAAAAGAGGAAAAATGAGATGAACAAACAGAAACAAAGCATTTTTCTGAAAACTCTCCTTTGGGGGATTTTGAAGAGAAGAAAGATGGAAATGTCTTCAAAACACCAATTGAAGATGAACTGAGTGAAACATTTTTGAAAACTCCATATCCTCCAGTCAGGCAAAACGGAGACATCTCACTCACCACAAAAATACCACAATCATCCAATTCAAGAAAACTTCCATCCTCAACTTCAACAACATTTCTCTCATCACGTTGAATCAGCTCTAATGATTTGAGTTTCAGAGAAGAATTAATCAGAACAAAACATCCTTCAATCTCACTTTCTTCATATTTTCTTTCAAGTTTCCTCGTTTCTCCTTTTCCAAAAAAATACTCATCATTCGATTTATTGTATTGATTGCCTTCCACAATCATGTTGTTTCTTTCATCTTCCATTTTTTGATAATTTTTCTTTGATTTTTCCCGTTTTTCATCTTCTTCCATTCCACCTTCATTCACTTCAACAATTATTTCAAATTTGTTTTTTTCTCCATTCTTATCGATTTGAAGGTTTTTCAACAAAGAGTTTCCCAAATAATCTGTATTTCTTTCAATCATTGAATTCTCCACCAGATGTGCTTCATCATTTGTGGCACCATTGCGCAGGCATTCCACACATATTATCCAAACAAAACAACATATTCCTGTCAGCATAGGAACTTATCCACTCAAAGAAGACACTTTTCTTTTTTTCTGGATTTCTTCTTTTTAAGAATGGGTGCAATAATAAAAATTAATGAAAAATAGAATATTTTTCCTGTTCAATTGCAAAGCATGATATATTATTTAATTCATTTTGAAATATTTTGAATGAGCAAAATTTTCTTTGTTGTTTGATCATTTGAATAATACGAAATGATTGACTGAAAATATTGATGTTCTGATATTTTCATTAATACAAAGAGAGAAGCTGTAATACTCATTCATCTTGCCAGAATATTTGTTTATCAGTCTCTGAGCGTGTTGTTCATTTTTCAAGTGAAGTGAGAGTTGGAGAAGCATTATTCATTTTGGAATTCATTAATCTAAGGAACAGATGAGGTTTGTGCAGTGAAAGTTTTTTGAAGATATTTATCATGTCTTATTTTCTGGTATTTGTGTGATTTATGCATTTGTAGTCAAATTGAGGCATTTGGGATTATAATTTCTTGATTGTTATTTGTTGAAGCGTTGGATGGCTGAAATGGAACACTCTCGTCCAATGAGATGGAAGGTGTGGAATAGATTTATATTAGATGTTTCATTTGGTGTTTTATTTATTTGTTTGGTTTCTTTTGCGAACAGGACAGAAAATGATGCAACTTGAGAAAAAGGAAAGAGGCCAAAGGCTGAAATGACTGAAAATGGATGATTTTGAAAAGGACAAAGGCACTTAAGAAAAGAATGCAATTTGCAACGAATATCTGTTGAATGTTTGCTTTTCTCGAATATTTTCATGAAGAATCTCATTGTTTTGTATTTCTATTGTATTTTGGTTTGGAAATTTCACATCTGCTTGTATCTTCATGTTCATATATGACAGGACGATGGAATTCATTTTACTCTATTTTTGGCAGATTTCTTTTTGAAGATGGTATTTTGAGGAAAAGACAGAAAGGCAGAGAAAAAACGAAGAACGAGGAAAAATTGAGGGATTGAAGAGATAATGTTGAGAAAGGAGAAATGAAGTGGAGGAAAGGTTGGCGACGAGGAAGAATCAAATTTAAGGATATTATTTTAAGGAACCGTCTGAAGAGGAGAAGAACAAATGGAAATGATGATGATGTTTTCACAAAGAAAAAGTGCAGCCACCAAAGTGGATTTATTGATTTCAGATTTCATGAACCAACATTCATCAACACCGCCTGAAAGAGGAAAGAAAATGGAACATACAGATGAATCATCATATTTACTGATGTGGCAGTTTTTTGAGGGAAAAGGATCGAAGAAGATTGTTTTGCTGTTGACGTGTTTATTCATCTTCTATCATAACCATTTCTTCAAAAAATGTGCCTTTAGCATCATCAGCCACTTAATTCTACATTCATCCTCAATTTCATCAACAGAGCAGGAAATGCCTCATATTCCTTGACTTTTTCTTCTAATATGTTACTGCAAAGCTGATATTCGTTTATTTTATGGATAACTGGTGATTCCACCATTTTTCGTTCAACGTTTTATGAAGCTGCTGAACCGAATATAAATAACGGTAATTTACTAGCGATGAATGAGCATAGTGAAAAAAAAAAGAAAAATACCTGTAATTGTTTTTTTTGGAACTATTCAACTTTATTTATTTTACGCATTTTTACTCAACTTTTTGAAATTATGTTTTCTTTAAATCAGTGTTGTTTTGCAAGCTGAAAAACTTTTTTTTTTCGAATTTGAATTATTTTTGGTGAAATATGGAATCATCAACAAATCCATACGAACCTTATTCCTCTCTGAAATTTTTGGATGATAATTTTCTTTATTTTTTCAATAAATATTAAATTTGTTTCTAATAATGAATTTTTTAACAAAAATTTCAAAAATCAATTTTCTGTATTTTTTTGTTCCATTCTTCTCTAATAAATATTCTTTTTAACAATTTTTGAATTTTTCTGTAATTATTTGCATTGTTACGGTTGAAACATAATGATAAGGTTGGAGAAAAAGTTTGGAACAAATCACAGTTTTTTTCATAGTTGCAAAAATTTAACCTCAAATGTACATGTAAATAAATAACGTGATTGTTCTAGGTCAATAAAGAAAAAGTCTCTTTCGCTCTTTCTCTCTCTTTTTCTTTCTCATCCTTTTTGTTCACCAATGAACATCCTTTCCATATTTTTCCAATCATTCGGTACTCGCTTTCATTCCCACACAATATATACACCAACATGCAACATCCATACAGCTGATTGATGCAATCTTGAGACTTCTGTCTAGTGAAGCAATCTTCATCCAATGAACAGTCTTCCAAAGAAGAAGAAGAAGAAATTGATTATGACAAGAAACGAAGAAAACACAACAAAGAAGAAGTCCCAAATTGGTAGAGATGAAACAGCCAGCGGAAAAGTTGAATGTTCAGAAGAGGAAGATCACTCAAGAACTGTTTCATCAACAGAAGAGAATGAAGTGAACTGCCTCATCTGCTGGAACATGCAGAACAGAACGTTGTCTGACAAAAGCAGCTGATATCATATGAAGAAAAAAGGGAACGAAGACAACCTGGTGGAAGATATAAAAGAAGCATCTTCAAATGAAGACGAGGAAAATGAGGTTTGAGCAGTTGAATAAGAATCACTGAAGCACAAATATCTTCTTTCCATTTCAAACAAAATGAAAACCTTCTGATTATTCAGAGTTCATCTTCTTTTCATTGCATTCCTCTTCAATCATCCACTCCATTTGATGTCTTTCCATCAATCTCTCTCTTTTCACCTTCTTCTCTTCTTCTCTTCTCTTCTCTTCTCACTCAAACATAACCACATATCTCGCATTCTGAATGAACAATGTCACCATTCTTTCATTTGTCTGCCTTTTCTCTTTCAATCTTTCTCTTGTGCTGAAATATCCCTTTATATTCTGCCTCTGATCAGACAAAACAGAGACAAAAACGAAGGCAACGGAACAATCAGCGAAGAGTCGAGGTTCACAATCGAAGAATGAAGTACTTTCCTGTAAAGAAGAAGAAGAAGAAGAAAAAGGCAATGAAGAAGAACAAAAAGATGATGATGTGTTGTTGATGTGGAATAGGAATAGAAATGTATTTTTTCTGAGCGTATTGTTGCTGTTTTGCTGACAGAGATGTGTGAATAAGTTTTGCTTATCTTTCTCTTTTTCAATTCACTTTTTCTTTCTTCTTCATCTCTCTCATCTCTTCTCATCTTTTTCTTCTTTCTTCATCGAAATTCCCCGTGTCGGCTGATCTTCTTGAGCGTTTGCAGGAATGGTTAATACAAATGTTTTCTTCTTCTTTTCTCTCAAAGTTGATTTCGAAGAATTCTGTGTCTTCTCATTTGTATTTCTCAGTCTTTGCTGCTTTGAAAGGTGGAGAATGTTTCATGAAAGACACCTCATCCTTTCTTTCTCTCTTTCTTCTTCGTCCTCATCTGGAACAGCTTCAATTGCATGATTGACAAATACTGCACTTTAAATCCTTTTTACGAAGCACCTTTTTCTCTGCCTTTCTCCCTCTCCCTTTTCACTCTATTTGTGCCTCATTTAATCTTCACTTTTTCTCTTCATCTTTCCCTCTTTCTTTTCCTCTTCATCATTCTGTTTTCTTCTTGCAAAGTTCTTCTTTCGTTGCCTTCGCTTCATTTCTTCTCTTTCTCTCTCTCTCTCTCTCCAAAAGCATGACTCTCTCCCCAGAATTGTTCGGTTCTCGCTCTCTCTTCTCTTTCTTCTTCTTCTCTTTCTTCTTCTTTTATTCTGCTTTTCTTGTTCATATCATTTTTCATTATGTTCCGGTTCATCTCCTCATCTCCTCATCTTCCCTCCTTCCCTTTTCGAAATCCTCCGATTTCAACTCCATTTCAAAGTTTCTAAAATTCTTTCAAACTTCATTTAATTCTGCGTATTTCTCCAGAATTGTGAATCTTGTTATAAAAGCATCAAAATGGCTGATTCTATCATGCAATCAATGGAAATGACGAAGAGGAATGACAAATCACATGAGAAGTCGGATGCATTATGAATTCTTATGCTTTTAGAGTACATTCTGCTCTGACAGAAGCGACTGTTTCGTCAAACACTCTCAACAATTAAACCAATCAGATTGCCTTTCCTCTCTTTCAAGCTCATGTTAGGCATTGTCTGGTTATGTGGCATGCAAGGCAGATGGCAGAAGGTTATCATCGTTGAATGTGATGCAAAAAAGAATTGCTTCAAAACCTTGAATCTTTTGAAAAAGGATAAAAAGGCTTTTTTCCATGACATTCCCATTCGTGGCCAATCTGTATTCATTCAAAGAACACTTTCAGAGAAAAATGAACAAAACAAAAAAAATCAAACCAACTTTTTGGTCTCGAAATATTTTCTCACTTCTAATTGTTGGTAATCATCAGCCCAGCTGACTTTCTTGCTCTCCAAAATTGCCTCTTGCCACATAAAAAAAACAGACTACTGGATAATAAATTGCTGATACAGAACATCATCGAGCATACAGAATCTTTTGTTAAACAGATAATGAAGTAAAGTGAAAGATTATATTCTCCAAATAATCAAGAAATCATCTCTTTTTCAAAGACTTATTCAACGCCAAGTCTTTGCTGATGGCATTCCAGCAGATTTCGTTCAAAATGTCAATGCGATTGTTATTGAGGCCTGCTGAGTGTCTCGCTCTGCTCGCTTCTTCCATTATTCAATCCCCAATTCCCTTTCCTTTTCCACAAAACAAACATTCTATAAAAAATCACTGAAAACAAGTCCTGCGCAAAAGATATGCCAAGTGCACTTCATTTCCATCGAAATGAACAAGGGGCGCAATTCAATCTTTTGGTTGTTCTCCTCGCTTTTTCTGCATCTTACTTGTGTTATTTTTCATTCAAAATATTGAAGCTGATGTCGCGTCATATGTTTTGTAATATATAACCAAGTTCAAATCTCATACAATTTTACCCATCAATTCACTTTTCGCAAGCAATCGATGCAAACATCCACTCGCTCCTTCATCTGCAAGCAAAATCCCTGTTCTTCTGCAGTGCAATAACTCACATGATTGCATCTGTGTCCGTGTGATCAAGCATCTCAGACATTCTCATATTGAAGAAAAACATCAAGCAAAAATCTTCACTTATATAATTATAGGTTGAAAACCCTTATTTATTTGCTCAAAAAGGAGAATATTTTTTTTCTCTGATTTGCTTGTTTTGATGCAAAAGTCATTGAAGGAAAAAGAGGTTTAGACTCCTGTGCTAATGTTCATTATATTTGTTAATTTTAATTCTTTTGATGCGAATTTTTAACAACAACTCTGAAAAACGAATTTATTTGTAATTTTTGATTCATTTTGTCATTACACAGTCGAATTCAAAAAGTCAAATTTTACAAAGTTTGCAATATTTTTGTAAGAAATGAATGGTTGAATGAACAAATGATGTTTTTTAATTTATTTTATAATTTTCAATTTTTTTTCAGAGAAACTCTCTCAACTGATGAATTCTACTGAATCCGAGCAGAAACAAACAATTATTGAAATAAATGAAATGATTGATGAAATGTATAAATTTGAATTATGTTCTATTTTCAATGTTGAAATATTCAACAAAATTCATGAAATGATTGAAAAAAAGAAGTTTCCATTGGAGAATACAATTCTGTTATTGAAACATGTTGGATTTTGGAATGTGATGGAACATTTGCATATTTGTGGGTTTGTGGAATCTTCGTTGAGCAAAAGATTTGAGAAGATGATAATTGAAGAAGAAAAGAAAACAGAGGAAAAGAATGAAAAATTACTTGTTGACCTTTGCGAATGCTATCTTTTGCTTAAGGAATATCCTTCTCTGAAATATATATCAATTTGTTTGCCTTTCCTTCTTAAAGTTGCCTCGGAGAAAGAGGAAAACGAGGAGACTCAAAAAGAAGTGGAAATGGCTTTATTTGCATTAAGTAGCATCGAAGGATATTGTGTTTGAGCATTTCAATTTTCTTTTGACATTTTTCAATTTTTTTCTAATTTTTTTCATAGGAAGTTAAAAGAGAATTGTATTTGAATGAAATCAAAGAGATCATTCAATATCATCAAGAGCAACGCAATCTGACTCAACTTGCATATCAATCTGCTTGGATGTTTTTAATACACAGATTATGCCGCGATGAACACTTCGAAAGAGTTTTTGTGAACGAGCTTCATTTCTCAAGAGAGGCAAGAAGAGAATTGGAAGAGCTGGCAAAATGTGCGGATTGGAAGAGAGGGAAAGGAAATGAAGGAGAAAAAGAAGCAAAAGAAGAGCTTATTTTGATTGGATGGCTCCGAATATTGGGGCTTTGTCTTGTATTATTCCAATCGACGTCTGAAAAACATATTCTTATTGGAGGTATTGTTCATGTATTTCGAGCAGCAAAGGACAATTATGGAGATATATACGAGAATTGCTTTAATTTGCTTGGGGAAACAACATATCAAGGAGCCATGAAAGTTGATTACTTGTTGAAAGGCGGAGCCATTAATGCTGTTTTGGAGGAGATGAAGAGGCCAACGCTGAATAATAGTATGAACTGTGAATTCTTAGAATTTTTAGATTCAATTTCGGAGGAAATCAAAGATAAGAACATATTTGAAAGGAAAGACGCGAAAAGAAAAATAGTCAAAATGGAGTTATGTGAAAAGATGGAAGAAGAAGGATACGAAGACATCATTACAAGCTTTTATGGAATATTAATGTATTTTCAAAGAAATTATTCTAGTTTAACAGATAGGGATCTTTCTGATTTTTTAGTGAGCTTTTGAGAAAATACATTGAATTTTGTAACTCTCTTTTGATTTTTCTTTCTTTTTTTTATTTATCTCACAAAATCGAAAACATTTGAGCAAATTTTAAAAAACTTTTTTTCTTAACTTTGAAAAGAAGCCAAATAAATGAATGAATGAATAAGTTGAATTAAAAAATAAATAAAAATAAATAAAAAGAGTGAAAGAAAAAGAAAAAAATCGTAAGAAAAATATGTAAAACTTGCAAAATCTATTTGTAAAAATGCTGAAGTTTATTCCCTGGTTTTCAGCAGCTGGAAAACAAAAAAACGGACCAATAAATGTAAAAGACTCATTGAAAAGATGACCATTTGTATAGAAGGATGTTTCACTATCTTTGAATCGCATCAGTTTAATTTATAGAGTTAATAAATATTTTGAAGTTCAAGGTTTATTTCCGGATGTAATAATTTTGTTTTTTCTGATTATTAAATTTCCTTTTGTTTTTATTCAATGGAATTCTTACGAATCAAAATCGTAAGAGTAATATTCTCAGCATTAAATTTCTCAAACATTAATTTTCATTTGCCCATAAATTTGATGGAAATGATAGGCAAAAATCAACATATTTATAATAAAACAAATTAAAAAAAAAATAATGAATATCCGTTCATATTCTTTCGCGATGAAAATAAATGCAAAGAAAGTGAAGTGGGTAAAGGCAAAATAATGAGGAATAAATGAGTTTAAGAAAAAACACGTGAAGAAATTAGTACCGTATTTGCTTACCCTCTGCCTCCAAATCCATCATCGTCATCTTCTGGCGGAGGGGCAAGATCTTCCTCATCCATTCCCCTTTTCCCTTTCTTCCCTTTCTTTCCTCCTTTTGGTGCTTCTTCTTTCACCTCCTCCTCTTTGACTTCTCCTCTACCTCCAAATCCATCGTCCTCATCTTCTGGTGGTGGAGCAAGATCTTCTTCTTCTTCTCCTCTCCTCTTCTTTCCTTTCCTTCCTTTCTTTTCGTTCTTCTTTCCTTCTTCTTTATCTTCAGTTTTAATCTCCCCTCTTCCTCCAAATCCATCGTCCTCGTCTTCAGGAGGAGGAGCAAGATCCTCTTGTTCTCCTTTCTTTCCTCCCTTTTTCCCTTTCTTTCCAGATTTCTGCTCTTCAACATTCTCTTCCTTCTTAACTTCTCCTCTTCCGCCAAACCCATCATCATCATCTTCTGGTGGAGGGGCAAGATCTTCTTCCTCTCCTCCTCTCTTCTTCCCCTTCCGATCTTTCTTTCCTCCTTTTGGTGCTTCTTCTTTCACCTCCTCCTCTTTGACTTCTCCTCTGCCTCCAAATCCATCATCATCATCTTCTGGTGGGGGTGCCAAATCAACATCCTCCTTCCCTTTCTTCTTTCCTCCTTTTTTCCCTTTCTTTTCTGTCTTCTGTGCTTCTTCATTCTCCTCCTTCTTGACAGCTCCTCTTCCTCCAAATCCATCATCTTCATCCTCCGGTGGAGGAGCAAGATCCTCTTGTTCTCCTTTCTTTCCTCCCTTTTTCCCTTTCTTTCCCGATTTCTGCTCCTCAACATTCTCTTCCTTCTTAACCTCTCCTCTGCCTCCAAACCCATCGTCCTCGTCTTCTGGAGGAGGCGCAAGATCTTCTTCTCCTCCTCCTTTCTTCTTCCCTCCTTTCTTCCCTCCCTTTTTGCCTTCTTTCCCTTCGTTCCTTTTCTTGTCCTCTTCTGCTGCTTTCTTCCTCCTTTCTTCGTCTTTTGACTTCTTCGCTTTCCTCTCCTCTTCCTGCGCCTTGTTCAACGCATCCAAATCTGCCTGGATCTTCCGCAGCCTCTCCTCCTCTGCTTTAATACTCTTCTCTTCTTCCTCTTTCTTCTTCCTCTCTGCCTCTTCCTTCTTCCTTCTCCTCTCCTCTTCTTTCTTGCGCAGAATCTCTTTCTCTTCTGCAATCTTCTTCGCTCTTTCCTTTTGCCTTTCTTGTTCTTCTTTCTTCTTTCTTGCTTCTTCTTCTTCCTTCTTCTTCTTTCTTGCCTCGGCTTCTTCCCTCTTCTTCCTCTCTTCCTCTGCTCTTTCTGCTTCCAGACGCTTCTGCTCCTCCAACATAAGCCTCCTCCTCTCCTTCTTCTGCTCTTTTCTGATCTGCTTCCTCCTTTCTTCTTCAATCTCCTCTGGTGTCTTTGTCACGCCTTCTTCTCCTTCTCCTTCCTCCTCTTCTTCCTCGTCTGCCTTTGATGGCACAGACGATGATGATGCTGATGCTGATGATGAAGCTGATGCTGATTCTGACGGCACATTCGACGACGATGCTGATTGCGAAGCTTTTTGCTTCTTTTTGCTCTTTTCTGCTTCTTTTCTGGCTCTTTTCTCTTTCGCGGTTGATTTGTCCTCCATTTCTGCTCTTTCTTTCTCTCGGAAATATTCTATCTCTGGAAGTATGTTGCACATACGAATCATACCATCTTCAGAACCAGATGCAATTCTTAGTGAATAATATTAAGCATTAATTTTTGTTCATAATCATCGCATTCGAATTTTCACCACAAATTTCACAATCCAATAAAAATAAATGAATATTCAAAATTAATTAATTCATTAATAAAAATAAAAATAAAATTAATAAATAAATCGTATTTCTTTCATTTATTAAAAATTCAAACCTTGTTCCGTCATTCGAAACAGCAATGGTGTTTATTGGACCAATGTGACCTTTCAACGAGCCAATCATCTCTTCTGTTACTAAGTCAAATATGAACAGACGGAATTTATCAGCAGATGTTATTGTTGTTGTCACAGTTGATTTTTCTTTGGTTCCTCCTCCAATCACAAGCTATTTCAAATTCACATTTTAGAATATGATATGTTGAAGTTATTTGTTTATTTTTTTAATTATTGAAAAAAAACATTAAAGAAAATTTCGAATTTAAAATTTTAATAAATAATAAAGCATACATATTCTTTTTCCAATGAAAAATCACCTGCAGATAGAGGAATTGTGCCCGTATACTTTCTTATGACTTCCAAAGTGTTGGCATCCCACAATTTTGCTGTTCCATCAAATGACGTTGATAAAAACGCTGTTCCATCACTGGATACTTTAATGGACGTTGTACGTTCCGCATGTGCATCAAGTTCCAGCTTCATATCACATGTTTTCACATCCCAAACAGAAATTTTTCCGTCTGGATGTCCAAATATCACACTTTCGTTCAATTGTACCCATCCTCCACAAATGACTTCATCAAATCCAGTTACCATAAACGCCTTTTCAGGTCTAAATTCCTCACTAGATTCATCGGATAAGTTCGATAGATCCGGAAAATCGATAATATAGCACATGCTTGGTTGACGGACTTTTCCACTTACGATCATAATCCGACTATCTCCAAAAGAAAGCTTAAATTATTAACAAAATTTCTGGTATTAAACAGTTAAATATATATATGTTTAAAAACCTTTACAAGTCTGACAGGAGCTCCAAGTTCCCAGCTAAGCAAACGCTAAACATGTCACACATCAAATGGATTGAAAAAGTGAAAACAAAAAACTACAAACTCTTCCTGTAGACACTTCCCAAAATTGAACGTTATATTCTCCTGTTCCAGTTATCAAATATTTTGTATTTTCTATTTTTTGAAAAATTCATTTTTTAATCAAAATTTTCGAGTAGAAAATCAATATACGAATAAAATACATACGAGTAACTGCTATACTGAAAACTGCTCCATTTTCGCCATCTGCCTTTCCAGCAGATTGCCCATTTCTTGACCACCAAAATGACACTTTGTTATCTGTTGAAGCAGTGAACAACAAATCTGAATCATAATTAAAAACTATATCATTGATGGGCCGACTATGTCCATGAAAAACATAGGGCGTTATCCCTCTCATCACCTCCATTTTTATTGATTAAACTGAATTAGGGAATTTATTTGCTTTCAAAAATTTTATAATAATTTAGATCAACATGAAACATATTTTTAAGGGAATTATATGAGATAGAAATAAATTTTAGAAAATTGCTTTAACTTCAATGTGACAATTAAATCATATTATAAGTGTCAAATTACAAACTATTTTGAACACTGGTATTTCAAAGAAAGCAAATTCTCAAATTTTAATATCTTCCATTTTTCATCATTATTTATCTATTTATTGCATTTATCGAAAAATTATGAATTTTTCATTTGGGATGAAATATCAGGTTTTGTGAAAAAAATAAAAATTAGTTCCAGTTACACCAAAAATTATTCAACATCGAAAAAGTTTAATTCAAGATCGAAAATTATTATTCGAAATCGGAAAACTTTAATTCGAAATCGAAAATTTTTTGTCTTGAAATATATTGAAAAAAATTTCAAAATTCAAACTCATGTCAGTTGCTTTTCTTTCAGTTATTGATCTGAGAAATTTGTCAATTTCAATTTGAAAAAATTTTTTTGATGTTTTTTTATTGTTTGATTGTGCACAATTGCGTGAAATTTCAAACTGAAATAAAATGTTTATTAACTCTTCACATGTGCTCAGAATATAATAAGCAATTTTTGCGAAAAATAATAGTGATAGGATAGTTCATGATCTTGTTTTGTGCACAAAATATAAAA
Source organism: Monocercomonoides exilis (assembly GCF_001643675.1). Classification (NCBI taxonomy): domain Eukaryota; phylum Preaxostyla; order Oxymonadida; family Polymastigidae; genus Monocercomonoides; species Monocercomonoides exilis. The sequence continues at coordinate 861,382 of NW_027150575.1, forward strand.
ATTCATTTCATTTCCTGAAAATAAAATGTTTTGTTTTTCATTTATTGTATTGGAAACCGATGGAATAAAACATTTTCAATCTTGAAAATGATCAAAGAAACAATTGATATCAGTCTTTATCATAGAAAACAGTTGTTTAATAAGAAAGAAAAACATTATTAATTAATAAACATTTGTCACTATTAACACTTGTTTCAATAAAACTTTTTTGGTCTTGACTTTAATTGAAATTATTAACAAATTATTAACTTTTTCGATTTTGAATTAAAGTTTTTCGATCTTGAATAATTTTTGGTGTATTTTTTGTAATTAAATCATAACAAGTGTTATATTCAAATGAAGAATAAGTATTGAAAATTGATAAAATGAAGATAAATGAAAGAAATTGTTGAGTGGAACAAAATTCATAATGCAAAAAATTTATTCCCATTTGTTTTTGACACCCATTATTTAAATAATTCAACCAAAACCAACTTATCAGAATGTTTTCTGATTTATACTTGCTTAAATCTGAAAAAGAAGAAATTGAGCGAATTGACGATGCACTGATACAACATTTAAAAAGGTTATTTTTTTCTTTTATGTTGATTGAAACAAGTTCTTATCAAAATAGCACAAAAAATGAAGCAGAAGAAAATGAAAGAAAATGGCTTGATGAACACATTAAACTTCATGGTGAAATTTTTACTGCAACTTATATTCCTGACAGTTAGCGAATTTTTGTTTATTGTTTATTTTTCTGAATCAATTCATTTAATTTAAACTTTTGTTGCAGAACCAAGGTTTTTCACTGTTCAGAGCACTAACAAATATGCCCAAAGTCTTGGAAGGAGTGCAAAACTGATCGATGCGACGGAACTTGTATTTAGTAATATTGCTGCAACTGAAAGAGCAAAACGAACTTTTGAATTATCGTTAAGGCCATCAGCTAAAAAAGAAAATACAATAAAAAAATGAGAGAACAATTTTCATATTAAATAGGAAGACACAAATTATGATGAAATTTCTCGGTATTCGTGTTTGATGCTTTGAGTCGAGAGTTTATCACAAATAATCCTTGAGAAACTAGCTGAGCATCTTTTACAAACATTTTGGTAATAAGCATTCGACTTTAAAAAAGAATTTTGCTGAAAACCTTGCTTTATCATTTATATTGCTATTTTGATGGATTAAAGCTGAATTATAGTTATATTTTTTCAAATTTTATAAATTTTATTTCCATTCACAATTCCGTGAAAATTGAACAAATTAATATTTTTTTTTTTATTTGCATCTGACTATTATAATAGTTGTAATATATTGAATCGAATGCAATTATGAAAAATCAAGTTCAAAATTTCTTTCACCCGTTATAAATATTTTATGATTATAAATTACATCTTTAATTTGTTGGAGCATGTTATACATTAATATTTTGCTATTTTTATCTATAAATAGCAAATGTCTTTGTGAATGTTCCACTCTCACTCGGCATCCAATACCCAGACATTATTATTTTGCGTTGATAATTCAACCTTGAGATTACATAAGCTATCCTTTTTAACAGTGAAAAATGAAAGCATTGCATTCTTCAAGAAAAATACATTTGCAGAGCTTGTTAATTGCGTTCTTGCTCCTTCTTCATTGGGAGTTAACAGTCCATTTTTTACTTTTGACAGTACCTCGCAGTTTTACAATTTTACAATTTTAACGAAGCAAATTCAAATAGCTTATACGCCTATTTTAAGTGAGCTTTGCACAAATTCTGAAATAAAGACTTCTACTGGAAGTTCAGCATCGTTTTTTGATTCAAAATTTTCTTCGTTAACAATTGCAGCTCCCTGCTCCTTGCTTTCATGCTATGCAGTTAATTCAGTCGGTATATTTCATTGTGAATTTAGGAATATTTGTTCAACTGCGAATCATTATGCAAATGATGATTCTTCTTGCATTGTTTCAATTAGCAGTTGCATTTTTTCTGCTGTTGAAAATCCATTTTATCATACAATTATTGATTCACGATTTTCGGAACAATTAAGCGCTTCAAATTCATCTTTCGAACGATGTACTGTACTTTATCAAAACCGTACATACATGTCAGGAGGAACAAAATCATTTCTTGATATCGCCTTTTCATTTAACGGAGGCTATGCTCAAGGAGGGGCAATCTGTGCAAAAGGTAGTTCTGATGTATCGATTGATAACTGCTTATTCGACAAATGCAAAGTGATTGGTTACGATAACTGATCTGGCAGAGGTGGAGCTTTGTTTTGCGAAAATGGAAAAAGTGTTGTTTCTTACTCAAATTTTACAAATTGCACTGGAAACTACGGAGATGGAGCTATTTCTTTTTGGTTTGGAGCAAAGTGTATTTTGCATAAATGTCAAATTGTTAATTGCAGCGGTTTGCGTCATTTCGGAGGAATGAATTTAGAACAAGCACCTGAAAAGGAGTCTCAAATTTCAGAATGCGAATTTTCTCATTGCTTGTGTTCAGGCAGTGATGGTAATTGCGTTGGCTGTGGAGATGCAATTGGAATAGTTTTTTCACCGAGTCATCTGAAGATTTTTAGCACCAAATTCATGAACAACTTAGCGAATAGAAACGGAGGTGCAATCATGTTCTACTTAGCTCAACAAACATCTTCGTTTGCATTCCGTTTTCTGTTTTTCAGTAACAATTCAGGGCGGAGTCAAGGAGGAAGTGATATTTTCTCAGACAATAATTTTGCTGGAAAGTTGAATTCGTCTCAGTTTGAAGCATGCTATTCGTTTTCGGTGGATCATCGCTTTATATACTGCAGCGGCAATGGATATTATGGAAGCATTTCAAACAGACCTGATTGGCTCCCGACTCCGAGTTTTCCGAACCTTTATGTGAAAAATGGAAGGCATGACACAAATGATTGTGGCAATTCCACCGAAAACAAGGAGTGCGAAACATTTAGATTTGCTATAACCCGCTGGACACCCATATTTGACCAGAAGATTATTATCAACGAGGGAATTTACACTGAGACCTCACTGAACATTTCAGACAGAGTGATTGTGGCAGTCTCCCGAACATCAATTCCAAAGATTGTCTCAAACGTTGATTCTGGCACATTTTGTACGATCACAAACGGATCGTTTTTCGCTTCAAATTTTATTTTTGTGCACAACTCGTCAGCTTCTTCAAATGCGATATTGTTTTCGATAAGCGAAGCAGGTGGAGTGCTGAAGCTTGTCAAAAGCACAGTGACAGCTGAAAGCGGACAAGGCACTTCCTTTTCGAAGTCGCTTTTTGTGATAAACGATGGACATTTAATCCTTGACCAGGCTACAATCACAACAATAAAAACTTTGATGCCTGCTTTATCTCTTATTTCTCCGAGGGAATTTACTACAACGCAGACAACGTTTTCTCAAATCAGTCGAACAAACGGGAATGGCAGCATCATCGAAGTCACGCTGGAGACAGGGAAAACTCTGTCATTGGTTAACTTTTCTCTTACTGAATGCAGCTGCAGCGAAGGAAATGGAGGAGGAATGTGGGTTTATATGAAAGCTGGCTCATCTTTCAGCCTGGGAAATGCCACTGGTGCGTCTGTTTCTGGTAGAAAGTCCAATGCGAATGAGGTCATGGGCTTCACATCGTGTGCAGCAAACAGCGGATCGCAGCCGAAATATGGTTGCGGTGGAGGAGTGTATCTGTACTTGGAGAACAATGCAAATAATTTCATGTTCAAACAAGTGTCTTTTAGTGGCTGTACTGCACAGAGAGGTACAGATATTTTTATTAACGCAAATGATCTATCAGCAGTTATCACAAATGCAACTATTGCGTTCGGACCTGATCTTTCCAGCAGTGATGAGCTTCGTGGATATGACAGATTATCGTTGGCAGAAACATTCGCCATTCCTTTGCTGATTTATCTGAAGCCATTTACAAGTCCAGCTTGTGTTGGTGGCTCATTCAAAGCAGATATCAATAAGTGTGGATTTCCTTCGCTCCCATGCTCAACAATTAACTTTGCAGTAACTGCACACTTTTCTTCAGCGAAAGTTGAGATCCTGCTTGTTTCTCCTTTCAGTTTCGATGCAGAATTGAAGATAGAAACGAATGAATGGGATATTTCAACAGCAGCGCAGGGAACAGTGTTTGATGTCACTTTTATTTCACAAACGGCTCAAGCAGGATTTATTGAGTCATCCGTTTTATTGACAATAACCAACATTACTTTTTCTGTTCTTCAGTCACTCACAATCCAAAAGACACTTTTTCTTTGTTCTTCAAATACTTTGAATGTCATTAACTGCGGATTAACAACAGCTGCTGGAATTCTATCGATTAAATTTTCATTTGTCAAAATTATTTCGGGGAATTTTTTCCTCATGAATTTTGCTGCTTCTTCTGTTTCTTTCGAAACTGCTTCTTTCATTACTGCGTCTTTGGGGCCTCTGGCTTCTGTGAATATGAACAACTCCTCTTTCGAAGGTATCGCTTTGGACAGTGGCTGTATCTTATCTGTCGAAGATGTGTTAAGACTGCAGATTACTTCAAGCAATTTCTCCAAAATAACACACTCGCAAGGCGATGGTGGTTGTATCTCTATTTTTGATGATTCTTCAACAAAAACAGGAGATATTACTGTCACTGGATGCAAATTTGCTGAATGCAAAGTCAGAGACTTCGGAAATGGAGGCGGAATCGCGTCTAGTTTGAAAAGCGGGCTTCATTGGAATGTTTCGGACTGTTCATTTGACGATTGCCATGCACCAAGTGGATTATCAGATGAAGGAAAAGGAGGAGCTGTGTTCATCGCACTTTCTGTTGCTTCATCCGATTTCGTAATTGAAGCACCTTCTTTCGGAACAAACTCTGCAAAATTGGGGTTGAACCTATTTGTGATATCTCCTTCTTTGAGAGACAGCGTCAAAGAAACTTCTCTGCCGTTTTTAAAACCAACCACCGAATCGATTAACCGAAATTCAGATAGAATTAATCGAGCTCAATTCAGTGTTTCAACAGCAACAGCAGAAGCTGCCTCTTTTGATTCGGCTTGCGGATTTGATGCCGCCAATCAAGTGGACTCAATCCCGCTTGTGCTGTTTTTTCGTGCTGCCCCAACAACATTCTCTGTTAACGGAACAGGAATTGACAATTCGGTCTGCGGTTATACTGATTATCAGTGTAAAACCATCAACTTTGTATGCGGAAGACAAACTTCACTTGAAAAAGAAGTGAAAATTGATGCAAATGCAATGAGCTTTTCTGAGGAGTTTGTGTTGTCCTACGCAAAATATAACATTTACGGACTTGATGCGAACACCACTTTGACTGTTTCTTCTGCTGGCACTAGCACGGATGGGCTGGTTACGTCGAGCTCCGAAGCTACGCTGTCGCATCTCATATTTATGCTTCTTTCTCTTCTTGGAACACACATCGTTCATCTCTGTTACTTCTCCGGCAGATTCATCTTCTGCCACTGGAATCGAATACAGCTTCAAAATATCGTCGATTGCCTTTGCCATTCAGACAGCAGCAAATTTGGACTTCAACATCATAAAAGCAACATTCGGCCAGCTGAAAATGAAAGATTGTGATGTATCTGTATCTGACTACAAGAAATCCCTTTTTGTGTTTTCATCTTCGGTTTCATCTGTTTCTATTGAAGCAACAAACTTTAAAGGCTTTTCTGGGACAAGTGAGCCTGCATTAACATGTCTAGCACAACAAACTACAAGCAATGTTTATACAACAATTACTCTGAATAATACCATGTTCAAAGAATTGAACCAAGCCATTGATCATCCAGCATCAATTGTGAAAGACACCTTTGCCGCATGGAACACGACAATCACAAACGCTTCTTTTTTGTTGTGCGTGGCAGGTTCATCTTTGCGCGGAGGAGGATTACGGCTGTGTTTATCAATGGATGGCACACTCACAATAAAAAGCACAATAATTATAAGTTGTATGGCATCGTTAGAAGGAAGAGGAGGGGGATTGAATCTGGATTGCGTAGATCCAGCTGACCCCACTCCAAACCCAATTCCAGAGCTTCCGTTTCGAATCAGCTCAATTTTATTTAATCACAACAATGCGAAAGTGGGGAAAGATGTGTTTATCAACTGCCGCAACATTTCAGAGCAGATCGACGAAATTTTATTTGACTTAGATTTTGATCAGCCGTCGCTGCAAACAGAAACTGCAATGAACGCAAATGATACAGTTGAAAAGGATATGAACATAATTCCTCTTATCAAATTCTTCAAAAGCGAGATAATATCCTTATCTGCTCTGAATGGATCCGACTCGACTAAGCAATGCGGAAGTGAAACTCTTCCTTGCAAAAGCATAAATGTTGGGATAACATATTTATCAGCAGGCATAATTCGCGTGGTATTAATAAAAGATGTGACATTAATGTTGAATGAAGAAAAAATCATAGACACGATTATAAAATCATATGTTATTGATCAAGCGATTGTCGAACTGAACACAAGCCTTGCTGTTTCCAATCCTGATGCTTCCATTTTAACGCTTGTTAACGAAGTTTTCATGAATAATTTTGATTTTCATTTTTCTGAGTTATTTTCGTCTCAGCATAAAGCTGTGCTGTATCTTCAAAGCGGTTTCCTTGATGCGAAAAATATTTCATTCTCTTCAATTGCAGAGCTGAGCATTACTCCTTCATTGTTTTATGTTGCTGATGGAGATTTTAAGCTGGCTTATTGTACAATTTCTTCAGTGAATTGCATTTCGTCAATGTTTAATTTTTCTTCCACAGCTGATGGTGTTGAAATCTCGTTTCTCAAATGTTATAATTCTTGTCTTTCTTCTTCAATTATTGAGATTGATAACGGCCAATCAAGCATACAAAACATTTCATTGGAGAAAATGGAATTGAAAAACATTTCTTTAAGCTCAAAGGAAGCAATTGGCATTTCTTGCTATTCTTCCTCAAACAAAGCCAGCATCAAACTCTCTTCTGTTGTTTTTGACTCGATTTCTCGTACGAATGGAGGGCCATCAGCAAGCAAGGCCTTTTTGCTTGGCTTCTATTCGACAATTGTCTTTGAGAACTGCACATTTTCGAGTTGAACCTCACCCTCTCCTCAAGGCAGTGTTGAGTTATTGGACAATGTTCAGAGCCTGAAAATGAGAGACTGCCATCTCTTTGGCATGAACAATGCACAGAGTGTTGCTGCTGCTGCTATGAACAACTCTGTATTCTCAAAGGAGATCTGTTGATGGAATGGATCTCTGTTTCATCTGGCTTCATCGGACATGTTGATGCAGCTTTCGACTGTTGCAGACTCTCCAAAGGGAGGATTGTCGCCGCATATATCAAATACCTCACTGGAGAAGTGTGAGTTCAGAGACAACAACCCACAAATTACGAACTACGATTCAGCAAGACGCAACATCTTCTGTGAGAATAATGGAAAAGTGAACATCACTGACTTGAAGGGAAGCGACGGGCAGCTGCCAAACTCGTCTCTTTGGATCTCCTCTGAAGAGTGCACATTGGCAGAAAATATTCAAGACAGGGCATCATCACTGTTTATTCCGACGCTCAGCTCAGTGGATAGCGCAAACGAAGGAGAAAACTTGCGACTGACGTTCAAAGGAAACCTGCTAATTCCTTGCAATTTGTCTTTTTAGACCACACAGTCACAAGATATTAAACAAGATGAAATTGTAACAGAACAGACGAATCAGGTAGATCGGACTGAGCAGTCCGCTGAATACAACTTCAGTGAATTCATTAGTGAAAACGAGGCTGTTTGGATTATTCCGTCATCAAGTGTTACAACTGCCCAGACAGATTGCATTATTACAGCAACAGTTCTGTTTGCGGGAAGTTCTGGCAAGAAAAGAGAAACAGCATCTGTTGTTCTGATGAATTCATCAGAAGGAATGAAACAAGTTGAGGGAAAAGCACAATTGGCAGGATTTGATTGGAAAGTTGTTGTTGTCATAATAATTTCAGTGCTTCTGATTGCTTTGGCATTTGCTTTAATTGTTGTTCTTGTGAAAAGAAGAAAGAATGAGCAAGAGAATCGATGGACAGTTGAGTGTGGAGAGGTGGAAGGAAGAGAGAAAGTTACAGAGAAAGAATACAAAACACTCGAAATGTCAGAAAGTGAGATGGATTTGGATAGACAACGCAATGACAGCTCAAGCAAGGTGCTTGATAAAGGAAAGGAAAGCGAGCAAAACAAAAGATGGAGAGAAGAGGAAGTGATTGGAGAGAGCACAGGCGGGATAATACTCACCTGTTTAGAGGAAGAGGACGAATGGGCAAGCAACTCTTGTACCAACTTACTGAGCAGCAACATTCCGCAATCTATCAATCAACCTTCTTTTGATGCTGATGTGAATGTAGTTGTAGATGGAGATACCTTTTTGATTGATAAATCTTCTTTCACAGAATCAGCTCATGCGGCTTCAAATGTTTGTTTTTCTTCAGATATTATCCCTGATGCAGTTATGCAACCCGAAGGTTTCGAGTCCAGAAGATACAATGTTGAAGAAAGAAAACTGAACAAAGAAGTTGATATAGAAGAAAGAAAAGAAGGAGGAGAAAGTGATTTCAATTCGAGTAAAAGAAAGAAGAAGAGAAGCAAAAAGAAGAAAATAAAGAGCGCGCTGATCCTTGAAACTGTTCAAAGTGTTGATTGTCTGAAAGAACAGGGAAACAATAAAAAAAGCGAAGAAGCAAATACATCCGCAAATATTTGTACTGTGAACGATTTTGTGACTGATGTGTTGTGCGTTGAAGAAGAAGAAGAAGAAGAGGTGGGCAAGAATGAGATATTCGATGATAAAAAGAAGAGGAAAAGAAAGAAGAGAAAGAAGAATTGAAAAGAGATGCTTGAGAAGCTGATTCGATAAAATGGATATTGCAAATAGAATAGCAATGCAATACAACTTGTTCCAAAGTTTTTGATTTATAAGCATTATTTCTTTCTTTCTTACAAATTTATATATGATTTTCATTTCTTGAATATTTTTGGATTATTTTGGAAATTTTTATTTTTAAATATTTTTATTTAGTCAACCTATATTTATTACAATGAGTATTAAACCTGGTACAAGGTTAAAAGCCAGGAGTTTTTAATTTATTGATTTAATTTTATATTTTAGATAATTTAATTTAAATTATAAATAACTTTTTTCAGGTTGAATTTTTAAATTTTTGATTATTTTTCAAAAAAAAAATGTTTACGTTTTTCAATTGAAGATGCATTTTTTGATTGATTAATAATATTGTTAAGATTTTATCGATTCATTTTTGAAAAATTGAAAAAACAAAGCCACAATTTTTTTATTGAATGAGCATCATTGTATGATGAAAAATGTGATGTCACATTAAATACCGTGTGATTCTTTTCCTTGTGAAATCTTTTTTCAAAAAATATAGACAAAAAAAAAATAAATTAATAAATAAAAATTATCTGAAAAAACAAAACAAAAAACGGGGAAAGCAAAGTTTGGATGCAGAAAAATGTTCCTGGCTTTAATATTTCTAACATGGAACAAACAATAACACTGCAGGCGTTTTCGTTATATAATTTTGCACTTTTGATAAACTTCTTGTTATCAGAAAATTCAAAAAAATAAAATCGTTTTTTTGAAATACGTATAAGTTCACAAAACATTATGCAATGATATCATTGACACCTGTTCAAAAAAAAATGGGATTTCAAATGATTTTGAAATCTGAGAAAGAAAAATAAAGATTAGAAAGGTTCTGTAATTTAAAAATTAGAGCAAAAAATGCTTGAAAGTCTGTATTTTCCCATATATTCGATGTGATTATTTTCAGTTTCAACCTTTAAAAATGTGTTTTCCATTTCACATGTTTCATAATTTTTGACTTCTTGTGTATTTTTATTAAAAGAACCCAATTATTAATTTTTTGTGAATTATCACTTTGTGTTATTCAATTGGATTGACAAAATATTTCGAAGTCAACAATCAAACTTCGATCTTTTGATCTGCAAATCAAGCAATTAGTTTTCAAAAATCACAAGCATCACAACAGAAAAAAAAAACTATTAACATGCTCAAAAATTTTGATACTCATAATTATCCCCTCCTTTTTTTTAAATAAAAAAAAAAAAATTTTTATCGTTGATAATAATTTTTTAAAAATCCAACAGTTATTGTTTTTATTACTGTGATTATTTGCTTATGAAAGCAGATATAGCAATTTGAACACATCAATATACACATTTGAGAGTTTGTGAAAACAAAAATATAGCACTCAATCAATATTTTTCCTCGAAAAATAAAAAAAAAGGAGTTTTATTTGTATCAGTTTTTTCTTTTCTTTTCTTTTTTGTCAATGTAATAAAGCACTTTTTTGTTAAAAATTTCAACTATTCCATTTATATTATCTTTCATTTTTTTTTTTTTTTTTTTTTTTTTTTTTTTTTTTTTCTGCGAAATTCACCAAAAATAATTCTAATTCGAAAAAAAATAATTCAATTTCGAAATTCATTAAAAACTGAAATTTTTAATTTTTCTCGAGAATGGATTTCAGAAAAGTTCAAGTTATTTTTTAACCAATCAAATTTTATCACGCATAGATAACTGTTTTTTTTATTGCAACAATCAATAAATCATTTTTTTTGGAAAAAAACTTTTTTCGAAAATCATCACTCAAAAGATAAAAAAATATTTTAAAAAAAATTCATTCTATTGAATAACCAAATAAAAATTTAATAGATTTAATCACGATCATTGAATTATTTCTTCACAATAATGTGATTGTTTCATTGGCAAAATTTTGAATAATATCGGTTTTTAACATGAAAATGAATTTATTTCATTTTCAAATTAACTTCAATCAATAAATTTTCATTCAAAATGAAAGAAAATTTTTTTTATGAAAATGCAACATTTTTCAAATATTGATAAACAAAATTTGCTGATGAGATAAAAATAAAAAATATTTAAAACCCCAAACACAAGTTATTCATTCCACAAATCAAAAAAATTTACGTTTCGAAATTGAATTATTCTTTTTCGAAATCGAATTATTTTTTTTCGATTTCGAATTATTTATTAGATAAATTGTGAAATAAATTGATCATTTCAAATTGTTTGTGTTATTTCAAGTTTCAGCCACGAATTTTAAATTAACCGAGTTATTTTGAAATAACCGAGAAAAACTTAAATCTAATGGACGTTTTTGAAAATCATTGTATAGAAATATTTTTGATAGAAAAATGGTTGCAACCATGTTCTGAATTGCATTTTATCATTTTCAATGGAAAGATTTTAAAAAAATTTTTTTTTTGAGTCTTGACGAAATTGAGTTTTAAACTGTAATTTAGAAATTAAAAAATCAAATTGTTCATAGGCATTTATTCAAATAACGATTGTTTGATAATAATATCATTTGTTCGTAAAAAATGAATCAGCAACTTCAATAAAAAATACAGTTTTTTGTGAATTCTCTAGATTTTCCAATAATTTTCTCTCAAAAATTGTTTTCTTTTTTTCTTTTTTTTAGAAAAAAATGTATATTGAGAAAAAACAGTAATAAGACAATTACTTATTGAAATTAAAAAAAATGTTGTTGTTTTTATCTTTGATTAGATAGTTATTGTATCTTATCAAAAAAATATTATTCAATTCTGAACAAAATGAGGACAGATTAGAAGTTCTAACATTAAATTCAGAAATTTCATATCATGTCGTTTTCGAAAATTTGAATAGATGATTATGACATGCAAAATTTGAAGAATTTAATTTGTCGAAAGAAGAAGTGATTGTGAAGCGAGAAAAGGAAAAAAAAACAGAATATTATTCGAAGATAAGATGCACCTGATTGTATTAAAGGCAATATTCAAAGCATTTTATCAAAAAATGGATACATTTTCGAGAAAGTTCAGATTAAAACATCGAGATTCAACAAACAGATTATTGATGAATATAATGAGCATGCGCGTTTGAATGCTCAGTCAGTTATTTCTTGCTTGCAGATTCTGTGGAAGAGACATATGTTGAATGCGTTCCCACAAAATTCAAAATGAAGAATTTTCAATTTATTTTTTGCTCAACATTGATAGAAGGATAAAGTCTTTTATTTTATCAAGTTCAAGCAAAAGCTCCAAACAACGGATTATAATGTTATTTTAAGTCCTTTTACGAATACAAATGCAGAACAACAATAAATCCAGATGTTTACTAAGTGCTGCATAATGATAGCTATGAACTTTTTGAGTCTTCAAACAATTTGTTCAGTGAATATTTCAATACAAATGAAAATGAAAGGAGAATGTTCTAATCCTTCAGTTATGCAAATGCAGTGCTTTGATGTTTGATCAAACATCGAAAAAGGATTGGTTTAAAGACAAGACGATTTATGTTTCAGGAAGTGGAAATGATACATTTCAGCTTTGTGGTGCAAATGAATCAAATCCATGTCTGACAGTGAAGAAAGCCTTTGAGATGAGCGAGGTACAGATTAGCTTTACAACCACATTGATGGATGGAAATCATGTATGTGAGACAACAACTATTGCGACTGGGACAAAAAAAATTCTGTTATTGTTACAAACAAAGAGAGAAGTTTGATTGGAACAGTCGCATTTTCTTCATCATCTTCTTCTTCGGCAGGAGTGCTGTTCAGTGTGAAGTCAGCTCATCAAAGAATGACACATACGAAGTTAAATTGAAGCTAATTAGCAAGTTCTTTCCCGACGGCAATATTACCACTAACAGAAGAAGAGTGCTTTAACCGCGAAGGACATGATAAAAATTGATAGCAAGTTGAACAATGGAAGCTGCAATAACAATTAAACAGAATTAAAAATTGCAAACAACCTGCAAGCGAGTAGTTGATTTTTGAATTTCATGAAAATTAAGTTAGATAAACGCGAGTTCAAATGTTTCATAGGAATTCAGCAATTTAAATCTGGATAAGAATACTAGCCCTGGGTGACGTGGTGACTTCTGACGTAACTTATTCGATTTTTGACGGACGTGACAGATTCTTCCACGTCACAAAAAAAAAGAAAAAAGAAAAAAGAAAGAAAAAAAAATGAAAAGAAAAATATTTATCTAACTTTCCATAACATATTTTTCACTGACGCGTGAGCGGTAATTGGAATTTTATCAAGTCACTGACGTCACTGAAGTCAGTGAAGTCGCTTCTCATCAATAATTCGAAAAAGCAAAAAATGAAGGAGAAGTGCAAAATGTGCAAGCCAAATTTCTAAAATTCTAACATCTCATTTTTCAAAGAATAGCAACTATAACATTTCATTTTAATTTTTAATTTTCTCTTTTTTTATGAAAAAAGCTATATCAAAATCTTCAAAAAATTTGAAGAAAGCTCATTGAAAGTGAAGTACGTTTGAATTAGTTTGGAGAAGTTTGTTCGAAGTTTTTTTTAAGAATTAATAATTGTTTTGTTTTCTCATTTTGCTTATTGCTTGATGTGAAATGACTGTCATAATTGGAAAAAAGCAAATCACAATTACCACAAAAACCATCATTTTTTGTTATATGAATCATTCTTGGTTTTCAGCAACACTTAAAAAAATTCTTTTTGAAAAATGTTTAATCACAAGAAACACTTTTGAATAAAGGAAAGGAAATTGGGATTTTTGATGATGAACAAAGCAGATCCAATTTCTTTATTTGAATGAATAGAAATAACAGTTTGGAAAAGAATAAGACCTATTGAGATATTAAATAAGTGATGCTTGAATATGACAAAAATCTTTTCAATGAAGATTGAAGCAACAATTCATTTGAAAAAAATGTCTGAATGATTCAAGAATAAAATGAGAAAGTCATTTCAGCAAATTATTCATTTTCACTTTGTTTTGCTATTTCAATTTCATTTCGTTAAATGATATCATTAAAAACAAATATAATTAAAAAGTGCATAATGAATGCTTTCAATTTTGTAAAATGATTAAAAATTGTTAGAGTTTCAAAATGAAAAATTATTCCATTTCTGAACAGGCTCAAAAATTATGAAAAAATATTAAACGATCAATCGTCATCTTCCATTTTTTTTCTGAAAATAATTAAGAACTTTATTGAGAATAAAAAATTGCACCTTCACATTCTTCTTTCATCTTTTCAGGCAATTCTTTTCTTCATTGCCTATTTCTTCGCGTCTTCCATTTGATCTTTCTCTTTTCTTCTCGGTCTTTCTCTCTCATCCAATTCACACTTTTTGCTAGCTCTTCAAGCTCTTCTGCAACCTCTTTCTCAAAATACATCTCGATCACAAAAATTTCTTCAAAATTTTCATCGCTGAATGATAGATTTATCAAAAACTCCAAAGCCGATTGTTTTTCTTTACAGGTCAGGTTGTGATGTTTGCAATGATGTTTGATTTTCTCTTCGAAATCATTCAGATTCAGAATTTTTTCAAGTTCCTAATTTAAAAATAAGAAAAAGATCAATTATATCAAAAAAGAAACATCAACGCTCAAACATGAAATGCATTCACGTTGCTCAATGCCAATAAAGCTATTTCCACCTCTTTTTGTGTTTCTTTGCTCTTCCACATTGCAAATTTCAAGCTATTAAAAAAAACTCAAAATAAAAACAAAGTTTTAATCGCAACAATCAAAAATTCAATTGCAACAACAATTGCACACTTTCATATTTTTCGGTAATGCTATTTTTCATTATTTTTGAGACACATTGCGTCCATAAAGCAAACTATTTTTCATATAACGTGAAAACAAAGCAAAATCTTTCAAAGAAGAAATCGATGATTAATAATATGATAAACAGTTCAGAAGAATATAAGCACTCATTTCATTCTCCTATGCATCTGTTCAAGTATCACAAAACACAATAACGCAGTTGGTTTTATAATCTATTTATGCAATAATGTTATTTGTGATTTCAAAATTTTCTCCAAAAAAAAATGTTAATATTTTAATGTTTCACATTCATTTTGATATTATTATATTTTATTTAAACCAAAAGTGATTTTTTTTTTTTTTTTTTTTTTTTTTTTTTTTTTTTTTTATTTTTCGAAGTGGAAAATTGGTGACGGACGTGACGAATTTTTTTCTTCACGTCACCCAGGGTTAAAGAATACTGAAACAATGTGGAAAAAATGCCACTATTCTTTTCAAAAATTATAATTCTTTGTGATGATTCGATGGAGAAAGAAATTTGCTTCCATGAGCAATATTTTTTTCAATTTGATATATGGTTGAATTTTTTCTTATTTTCAAAAGTTCAAAATGAACGAATTTTTCTTTTCATTAATCAACATTGAAGAAAAAAGTGTATTATTTGATTAAAGAGCAATTGCAAACTTGAATTTTTTCAAATTTGATTCTTCCTTTTTTTTACGTTGATTATAAAAGAAAAATTGATCGCTTCACAATTTAGATAAACAAATGCTCTGTTCAAGGATGAGAAAAGCAAAAATACAAAAGCATGAAATATCAATAAAATCTGAAAAGCAAAAAACAAATAAATATTCTCGATGATTTTTGAAAAAATATTAATTTCATCTTCCTCTTATCTAAACATAACACAATCCATATATGAAATCTTCGGAAAGTTCTCCTTCTATCTCTTCATATAGATTTCATCGTATCTCTTTCAGCTTCACTTCCTCCTATTCATTTTCCGTCTTTTCTTTCAATCTTTCTCATATTTCTTTGAAAGGAAGTTACCATCAATCATGATGTCTCTCTCACTGGATTCAAAAACTTACTCCAAATTAACATCAATTGCTTCACTTTTCAGCGAATCCTCAATCTGCGCATCTGAGCGATGAAATGTCATACCTAATGTTTCAATGCATCCATCACATGTTTCTCAACAATTATCTTTCCTTGCTCGATTCAAACGAGAAATATCTCCAATAAGCCCAGTAAATGCTTCATTTCACAATCAACAACATCGAAATAAATCAAAAATTGATTAAGCAATCTTCCAACACTAGCAATACTTTTGCTTTTCTCTCTTTTTTATTTCTCTCTTCCGATGCATACATTTCATCAGATATTCCAGTTCTCTTTTTGCTTCTCTTTCTAAACTCTACTCATTCACGTTGACATCTTCCAAACTCCTTTTTTCAAAAAATCAACTAAATAAAAACACCCAAGCCAATTGATAGGCAAGATGAGTGAGGTTGAAATGTATCTGATTATTCTTGAAAATCTCTTTGTTGTTATCTGGGTTTGATCTTTTTCAAATCCCTTATCAAAAAATGAGAATGATATTTGAAAATGTCAAAAATGAAGGAAAAATTGTCACACTATATTTCTAATATTTTTCAATTCCATCAAGATAATTTCAATTTTCTTTCTTCTTTGCTTTCCATTTTGTTCAAAACATTAAACAGATGGTATCGAACACGTAATTCAAGTGAATCCAGCGCAGAGTTGTGACTAAGAGAAACATTGCATTGAAATGGATCACTCACTGGCTCTCCCTTCTTTTTCTTATTTCTTTTCATTTCATGAACATTGAACATTTCATCCTATAATAGATTTCTATTCTTCTTTATTCATTTCATCGTTCATTGAATTCTTTTCAAATATCATCTACTTCTTTTCTCTTCATTTCTTTCTTCCAAACAGGAAAATAAATCTATTCAAAATAATAAAAAATATCCGACCATCAAGAAATCATACACAACAGCAACTGCATACTCGTGATCTAATTTGTGTCGTTTCTTTCCTGCATTTTAGCAATGGATGTCAATCAGAAAGTGCTGATAAAAAGTTATTCAAACTTTATGTAAGAAAGCTTTTTAAAAAGAAAATAAAATAGGTAGAAAATAATTAAAATGGACAAAAATAAATGCTCTCAAACCGGTTTTAATTGCATTTTTGTTTTCAATCCATATGTGTCGAGAAACCTTGATAATGATTTGATCATTTACATAAATGAATATTTATCAATGCAAAAATTTCAAAAATAGAAAAATATTTCTATTATATTGTTAGATATTGTTTGATGATAAAGTGTGAACCAATTGTTTTTGATTATTACATAGTTTCACTAAAATACAGAATGTTCAAAATACCAAAAAGGCGAAACTCAACGGATATAAGTGAAACCTATCTTATAGATGGACGCAAATGCTCAATGAGCAGTTGTGTTTATTATAAAATTCATTATTTTATCAAAATAATTCGTTTTCACATTTGAAGGAAAATGATCAAAATTTTGTTAAAATTGTCAAAAAAAAGCTTTATTTATGAAAATCATAACACAATATTTAATGTTGATGCGTTTTTGGCTTCGACATGTAAAAAATGTTTTTTTGATAAATGCAAGACTGTCAGGTCACAATTGAAAAAAACTAGTTTTTCTTAAAAACACTGCCTTTATTTTAAAATTACTGGGGGAACTTGAAATAAACAGTTTATTTCGAAATATTTTTTTATTTCACAATTTATCTATTCCGAATTTGAATTATTTTTTTTCGAATTAGAATTATTTTTGGTGAATTTATTTTAACAAAAAATTCGAATTCATTAAAATTATTATAATATATTGTTCGTTTATTAAGATGAAAAAAATAAGTTTTTTATCAAATGTTCAACTCATGGAGTTCTAAAGAACGTTATTTTGATTGAAACGGTTTTTTGAAATAAAATGATGTTAAAATATGATCTCTGAACTTTTTCAAAATGATGAGCAACCTTCGGTCAATAATGTAATTCTGAACAGAAAATTATTTTACTGATTTATTCAGCAATTGACTGAAGAGCAATTAAATAGTGTTGTAATCATTTCCCCCATCAAAGACTTTTATGCGTTGCACCAACCTTTGAAAGAATTGGTATTGAAATATTTCTTAACTAAAGTATGATCAATTATACCATTAGTATATTTTGATTTAGTCATTTGCTCTTTTTAATATCAGAGAAGCTTTTGCCATCAAAGTTAGCGCTATATAGAACATGTCTATTTCATCGTCTGTTCTGATGCAAAATGTTAGCAATCATCACAATATTTCTGGTCAGAACGAAAAAGAAAGTCATAACGATTCAAAAGAGACAGAAACGAATCAATCAGCTTCAAATATAATTTCAGGTATTTGCAAAAAGTCATTTATAATTAATTTTTATTCTTAATTTGAAAATGAACTTCTATTTTTCAAAAAATTTTAAGATTCAAAGATGAAAGAAGCATCTTCTTCTTATTTGACAAACAAAACTGATTTATCGAATGTCACATCAAGCAATAATCAAAAAGAGTCTTTTCAAAATTCTGAAAAAGATAACCAGAAAGAAATGCAATTTATAACTCCACATTTTTCAAAAGCATACTACTCTTCGTATTATCAAAATGAAAATAGTTGTTCATGGGAACGGAACAAAGAAGATTCATCCAATAAAGCGTTGTTATCCAACTCATTTTATTCTCAAGAATCAGAGGCTATCAAAGCAAATTCAACTTCTGGATATTTTGATTTTTCGAGGGACATCTTCAATGTTTTATCACCTTCGCCATCTCCAAAGCCTTTTTTCCCTTCATCTCCAACTCCAAGTGACAGTTTTATAATTTCCCCACCACCTCCTCTTTCTCCCTCATCATTTGTTCCGTGTCCCGAACCATCTCCTTTACATTTTTCTTCAATCATTGGGAATGGTTTGCCTTATAAGCAAGCAATGGATGATTCATGGAGAAAAAAAATAACTTTAGTCCAAGAGACTACCGAAAACGTTGAAGAGCATCAAACAGCAGGGTTGCTTAAGCAAGCTGCAGCATATCCTCAAAGGAGTGATATTGGAGCAGGCAAAGAAATCAATATAAGCGCCTATCAAAAAGCATTTCAGCGACTCGACAGAATTGACACATATCGTCCAAGCGATGATTTGTCCAAAGGAGATGCAGAATTCGTGCTGTGCGAACACAACGAAGATGCATCGCAAATGAAACAAAAGGAAGAAAAAGCTGCAGAGGAAGAAAGAAGAGACAAAGAAGAGAAAGAAAACAAGAATGAAGATTATTCATTAACAAATGAATTGCGTACAAATAGAAACGAGGCAAAAGACAACCAACATTTGCATAATGATGAAGCATCCATCACAACATTTTACTCGCCAATAACTCTTCATTCACAGCAAATTGATTCTCTTTCTTTGCCTTCTTCTTCTTCTTCTTCTTCTTCTTCTTCTTCCTCCTCCTCCTCCTCCTCCTCCTCCTCCTCCTCCTCCTCCTCCTCTTCCTCTTCCTCTTCCTCCTCCTCCTCTTCTTCTTCAAACAAAACAACATATTTCTCAGACTCCTTAACAACCTCATCCTCCATGTTTTCTGCTCTTCCATTCTCTTCTCCTTCAGATTCTTCTCATTTGTGCATATCTCTCCACCCATTCATGGACTACCAACACACTTTGTCTTCTTCTCATTCTAAGGAAGACATAAAAATGCCTCAAAAACAATCATTTTCTGCGAGAGGTGAGGAGGAGGAGAAAATTGTTATCGCTTCTGCTTCCTCTGCTTCCTTTGCTTCCTCCTCCTCTTCTCCTCTCTGCTTTATTCCAACTTCTTCATCCTCTTCCTCTTCCTCTTCCTCTTCTTTATCCTCGTTCCCTTTGTCTTGTCTTCAAAGTGTATCAGACAATTCCCATTCATTTCTTTCAACCGACATTTCAATCAACCAGAATGAAGAAGAAGAAGAAGAAAAGGAAAACGAAAAAGAAATAGAAGATACAAAGAACATTGAAAATTCCACTTCCAAATCATCATCTCAAACATCTCAAGATAAATCGATTTCTTCTTCTTCCACCTCTTCGCATGCCATTTCTTCTTCTTCCAATCAACCAACAGATGAAATCGAAAAAATGCAGCTTTTCTCTATTAAACCAACAAATTATGCGAAAAATTCTGATTTTTCTGTGTCTTCTTCTTTTTCTTCATCGCCTGTTAAAAATTATTCTCTTCGTTCATTGACGAATTCTCAACCACTTCAACATATTCCATTTCATCAGCAATCTATCATTTCAGATGAACCTGCTAATACTTTATCATCTTCCTCAAAACAATTATTAGATTCTTCTTCCTCTCCTTCTCCTTCTTCTTCATCTTCCTCATTTTCCTCCTCTTTCTCTTCTTCTCCTCCCTCCCCCTCTTCTCCTTCAAATTCGTTTATTCCAAAACTTCCTTCACAAAATACATCCATCAACATTTCGTCATTTCATTCGTCTTCCATTTCTGAAGATGAAATCACTTCACATTCATTCCTGTCATCATCATCATCATCATCATCATCATCTTCTTCTTCTTCTTCTCAACAACATAATCGTCACATTATTAATTCTCCTTCTCCTTCTCCTTCATCTTCATCTTCTCTTTCATTATCATCATCTTCTTCTTCCTCCTTCCACACAAAAACGATCATCTTGCCCAGTTTCCATCGAGCATCCGAAGATGAAGAAGAAGAAGGAGAGGAAGGAGGAGGAGAAGAAGAAGGAAAATTAAATGAAAAGCAATATTTTGAAGTAAAAACAGAAGAAAAGAATGAGAATGAAAATTCTTTCAATGAAACATTGAATTCATCTTCTTCAAATGCTCCTGTGCAATCATCACTTGATTCAACATACTCTTCCATTTCTTCTGTTTCTTCTTCTTCTACAATCTCTTCTTCTCTTTCCACTTCTTCTTCTTCTTCTTCAAAAACTTCTTCTTCTTCATCTTCCTCTTCCTCCTCCTCCTCCTCTTCCTTCCTCTCCTCCTCTCCCAACTTCCAATTCCCTTCTCCTTCTCTCTTCTCTCCATTCTACCCAGAGTCACCCATCTTATCGCCTGCTCTTTCTTTCTCTCCTTATTCGCCTTATTCTTCTTGTGGTGTTCCTTCAATTTCTTCTTCTTCTTCTTCTTCTTCTTCTTCTTCTCATTCTCCGCCTCAGATCTCCTTCTCTTCTTCCTCTTCCTCTTCTTCTTCCCTCTCTCTTCCATCTTCTTCTCCTTCATCATCATCATCTTCTTCTTCTTCCTCTTCCTCTTCCTCTTCTTCTTCCTCTCTCCAACCACCCTCTCAAAATAATCTTAATTCTGATCCAATTTCGTGCAGTCTTTTCAATCTGTCTGAAATATCTTCTCCAATCAGCTCATCTTCTCCTCAAATAATAATTCCGATTTCTCTTCCACCTTCTTCTCCCCCTTCTCCTTCTCCTTCTCCTTCTCCTTCTCCTTCTGATTCTTGTTCTCCTTCTCCTTCGATTTCTTTATCTGAGACAGACAACAATCTTTCTCTTTCTTCTTCTCTCTCTTCTTCTCCTTCTCTTTCTTCTTCTTCCTTCTCCTCCCTTTCTTCTGATATTCTTAGCGCAGAACATTCGTCTTTCTCTCAAATGAAGAATGTGATTGAGACAATCTCTTTGATTCCGTTCAGCCCTCTTGCTCAGACAGGTCACATGGCTCAGAAAGAGAAGGAAATGAAGAATATGAAAGATGTGAAGGAAGAGAAGGAGAAGGAGAAAGAGGAGAAGAAGGAGAAACAAATGCAGATGATGAATAATGAATTACCTCTCTCAACAACATCATCGTTATCATCGTCACTTTCATCTTCTCCTTCTCCTTCTTTATCTTCCTTTTCTTCTCCTCAACCATCAACCTCTGCTTCCATGTCAACATCAGTCTCAACTTCAACATTTCAATCTTCCTCCTCCTCTTCTCCTTCTTCTTCTCCTCTTCCGTTCTCCTCTTCTCTCTCTGACACAACCATTTCTCTATCTTCGCCTTCTCCTTCTCCCTCTCTCTCCCCCTTTTCTTCCTCTTCCTTCTCCTCTCCTTCTCCCTTTTCTTCTCCCTTTTCTTCTTCTTCTTCTTCTTCTTCTTCTTCTTCCTCCTCCTCTTCTTCTTCCTCATCTCTTTCCTCTTCTCTTCTTCCCATCAGACCAAAACGTCCTTCTGCTCTTTTCTCCACCACACTCTCTCCAAGTGCCACTGCCTTCCATCCCTCAAAGCTGAAATCTTCTATCATCAAAAAATCACCTTATACAAAACATTCTTCTTCTTCTTCTTCTTCTTCTTCCTCTTCTTCCTCCTCCTCTTCTTCTTCTCATCATCATCATCATCATCACACATCAAATAGCAATTCTCATTCAAATTCAAATTCTCGCCATCATTCCAGTTCTCATTCACATTCACATTCACGTTCTCATTCACACAAACACACTCACTCTCCTTCTCCTATCAACCCTTCAAACAACATTCATTCTTCTTCTTCTTCTTCTTCCTCCTCTTCTTCCTCTTCTTCTTCAAAGTCTTTAAAAAAATCTTCTATTTTGTCCATTCTCTCTTCTTTTTCCTTTTTGGGATCTTCTTCTCGCAAACCTTTCAACCCTTCTTCTTCTTCTTCTTCTTCCTCTTCTCTTTCATCATCATCATCATCTTCCTCTTCCTCCTCCTCCTCCTCTTCTCTATTGAATTCTTTCGACACCTCACTCACAGCAGAAGAAGAACTGGAACTTGTCCACAATCCATTTTTGAGGGAAAGAGTAAGACAAACACAACTTTCTCATCTCTCAAAGACTTCTAATGCTCTGAAATCTTTGCATTCTTCTTCCTCTTCCTCTTCCTATTCTTCTCTTTCTCTTTCTTCTTCTGCTCTTCTAAAGGGAAAGAAGAGGAAAACCACAAAATTAGAAGGGAAAGACAAGCAAATGAGAGAAACAAGTGCAAGTTGTGTGAGAAAAGCTTTGACGACGATGAAGAAGAAGAAGAAGAAGAAGCGGAAGATTATCAGCAGAACGAAGAAAATCATAGAGAATTTAGTGCCAGTGAAGAAAATGGCTGGAAAGGAAGGGAAAAAATGGGTGGAGGAGGAGAAAATGAATGTGGAAGGGGTGAAAAAAGAAGTGAAATGGAATTTCCCTTCGTTTCGATTGGGCAAAGAAGAAGAAGAAGAAGAAGAGGGAAATTCAAAAAAAGTGTTTGAAAACAAGGAGAAAGGTGAGAAAGAGGTTTGCTTTGAGGAAGTGGATGAAGAGCTGTGGAGGTGCTATGAGGAAGTGAAGCAGAATGTGAATGAAGCGAAGGAAGACAGAAATTTTGACACGATTTTTGAGAAAACGATGACGACACAAGAAATCCAATGTATTCAGGACGAGTTTAACTTCTGCAATCATTTGTTTTTCCTGGAGAATGAGGTGCTGGCGAAGAAAGAGGAGAGAAAAAGAGAAGAAAACGAAGAAATGTGCTTGTCTTCGTTGGATAACGAGCAGGATATGAAGATTGAGTTTGAGATGGCAGAAGAAGAAGAAGAAGAAGAAGGAAGGGAGAAAATGTTTGAGGGAAAAGAGAAATTTGATGTGGAATTAAAATTTGATGAAAAGAAATCGATTGAGAAGGAGGAGGGAAAGGGGAGTGAATTGAAGGAAGAGAAAAAGGAAAAACAAGAAGAAGGAGGAGGAGGAGGAGAAGAAATGGAAATGGAAGTGGAAGAGGAGGAAGAAGGATGGGAAGAAGAAGAAGAGGAAGAGGAGGAAGAGGAGGAAATGGAAGAAGAAGAAGATGATGATGAATTATTAAATGAAAAAGAGAAGAAAGAAGGAGAAGGAGAAGGAGAAGGAGGAGAAGAAGAAGAAATCGACGATGAAGCTAATGCACCAATAGATCCATCTTCTCTGAATGAATATGAAATTCCTGAACTTCCCTTGTTTTTTGATGTGATGTCTTTTCTGCCAAATTCGATGGTGCAACAGCAAATGCAATACAAACAAGGAGAATTCAACTTCATCCCAGAAGATGCGAAGATGGCGCTTTTTGCAGGGAAAGAAGGAGGAGAAGGAGAAGGAGAAGGAGGAAGAGAAGGAGAAAGAGAAGGAGAAATAATCGACAAAATGAGTTTTGTTCAGCATGAGCAGATGATGGGGTATCCGTTCTATTCAGATTATGACTCGATTTATATGCCTCCTCATCCTTCGCCTCTGGTTGAGCCTTTTGTTTCTTCTTCTTCTTCTTCTTCTTCCTCTTCCTCTTCTTCTGCTTCAGAAGACAACAATGGAGAATTCAATCAAGTTGCACTGCCGAAGACATCACTGTGTTATTTCTATGCGAAGGGCAAGTGCAAATACGGAGATGCTTGTTGGGATATGTATGAATTTTTAGAATTTTTTATTGTTGTGATTTTTTCATTGAAATACTTATGTTTTTTTTAATCTTTTCCTCCATCTTATTGAAATCTATTTTATTCTTGAACAACATATTTATTGACTTATTTATTTATTTATTTCTCTCCATTCATTCTTTATCAAATTTATGCTTTATTTCCTTCCTTCCTTCCTTCCTTCCTTCCTTCTTTCTCTCTCTCTCTCTCTCTCTCTCTCTCTCTCCATCAGTCACGGCTCCCCCTGTCCTCACTGTGGCGCCAAAGTGATGCATCCCTCCATTCCTCTCATTGAAACTCTCCCTCTCCACCACCAAACATGCACTTTTCTGAAAGACAGAACAGCCATCAGCTTTTCTGACGACGCCATCAAAAGCACAGCAGCACTGGAGCATTCGTTCCGCTCACACCAGAACTCAGCGAACGGATCGAAGCATTCAGCGAACTTTCAGTATTTGCATTCACATTCTAATTCTTCTTCTTCTTCTTCTTCGACGTCATCATCTTCTTCTAATTCTTCTTCATCATCTTCTTCTCATTCAATGCACAACTGGCAAAAGGGAAGCAACTCACAGAATAAAAATGCAAATTCTTCCTCTTCCTCTTCTTCTTCTTCGCAAAATGATTCTCATCAGCCAGAACAATCAAATTCATTAACCTCATCATCATCATCTTCTTCTTCTTCTTCTTCATCTACAACATCATCTTCATCTCCAACAACCTCATTAACCTCTTCCTCCTCTTCATCTTCATCTTCTTTATCCTTATCTTCTTTTTCTTCCTCCCCTTCTTCTCTTTCCTCAGGTTTCAAGCACACGATGGCCTCTCTTCGCACTCCGCCCACAAGAGCCTATGCCAAAAGAGGCAGACACAAACCATGGGGAACAATCAGAAGTGGCACATTGAGTGGGAGAATGAGGCAGGAGAACAATGCTCGTTCACATCAGGAGAGGGAGAGGGAGAAGGAGAAGGTGAAGATAAAAGAAAGAGAAAGAGAGAAGGAGAAGGAGAAAGAAAGAGAAAAGAATTCGAGTAAGGTAGCAGGAATTGGAGGGGCGAGTCATTATGAAAGCTCAACTGTGCAATCTAACAGCACTTTGGATGAGCAAAAGAATTCATCTTTTCAGACAAAAGAAGGAGCGAAAAAGGAAAACGAGCGAAGTTCAAAAGCAGAAAGGGAATTTGCTGCGAAAGAAGATCAAAATTTCGTTACGAAAGCTGAACAATCTGAAGTGCATCACAATTGCGAGAGAAGAAATCGGATAAAGAAAAGCCGGTTTCGCCAGCTGAAAGAGCGAAAGGCTTTGCATCAGTCTTATTCTTCATCAGAGGAAGTTGATCGATCTGCGAAGCAGTGAAATTCAAATAAGAATATAAAAACTCGAAACTAATGTTATTTCTTAGAACTTATTTTTTTATTTTTATTTTATTTTTTTTTATTTTTAGATATCTTTACGTTAAAAAATGTTTATTTCAATAATTGTCCATCTTTAATTTCACACCACTCAATAAAAATTGTATTTTTTGTTCCCAAAGCACGAGATGCAGCAAATGAACTTAGAATAAAAGTACCATTTTCACAAAGAATGTAGGGTGATTTATTAACCCGAATATTTTTTTTAACCCGAACATTTTTTTTATTAATAAGTTTAATCAACCCACTTTTCATATTTTATTAATTGTTTTGAGTATATAAGGAAAAGTCAGAAGTCAGAAATTAAGATCAAATTACTATACCTAATCTCTGATGGGGGGGGAGATGGGGGGGTTAGCTCCTCCATCTCTGATTGGTGCCTCCCCTGAGGAGATTAGGTAATAGCAACGGGGCTGACTAAGTTAGAATTTGATTGAAAAATTTTTTTTGATTTTTTTTTCATTTCAAAAAAAAAATTTTTTAAAATAAAAAAAATGATCATAACCAAAAAATATTTTTAAATGAGTGTTGTGGAAATCAAAAGACAACAAGGATTAAAGAAAATTAGAAGTTTAATGAGATCCTTCCAATATCGACATATTGAAAGTAGATTAGAGCGTGTTGCAACAATTATTTCTAATGGAGAAGCTCGGGTTGCTGATGCTGCGAACATGAAGGAATTTACTCGTTCGGCAATTGATAGGGCAGTTACTGCTGTGGAAAAAGGAAGGAAGGCAGGGAAAAATGGAAGACCAGAATTATTCAATCAGGAAGAAAAGGAAACTATATTTGGAGTGCTAAAAATCGAATGTGAAAGTGGGACAAGTTACAATGCTGCGCAAATGAGGAAATTAGTTTGTTACAATTTTTAATTTATTGTATTTATCTATTTTTTATATATTCAGATGAACACTGTTATCAATGATAGGAAAAAAGACGACTTCGACGAAGAAGATGAAGAAGTGAACATTTCGAAAGCATATCCTTATCAGTACACAAAAAGGAACCCCGATCTCAAAGCTTCTCATCCTCGAAATGTCGACATCCAAAGGCTCTCCGCATCAAACCAACAAACTCTTCTTCCATTTTTCACTCTTCTACAAAACCTTCATGATCAACATCATTATTCTAACTCTCTCATCTTTAATATTGATGAATCTTCTCTCCGACTCTCTGATTCTTTCTCTTCTCTTGTTTTCCATCCTTCCGACATGCCTGCCGGTTTCTCCAAAACACCAATGAACATGCCGAATTCAACTCTCGTCGTTGCAGCTGCAGCTGATGGCTACTCCCTAAAAAGCGTCGTTCTGTGGCCTTGTCGGAAACTGCCAGATGAACTGCGCCTTGTTCTGAGTTCGCAGTTAGATGTTTGGGGTGAAAATGAAGGCTGGATGACTGAAGCGCTATTCCTCAAATATGCTGAAGAAGTGTTGCTTCCAGGGATCACACAAAGAAGAGAAACTTTGAAGAAGAAAGATGAACGTTGCCTTCTCCTTCTTGATTCTCATTCTTCGAGAGCGCAGCCTGACTTGTGGAAGAAGTTCGCCGATTCTTCAATAGATGTGGTCACCTTCGTACCCCACACCACTCACATCGCACAGCCGTTGGATCGTGGGGTGTTTGCTGTTTTTAAAAAGACAATAAATGCTAATTATGAAGCGCCTTCTTCTTCTTCTGTTGTTTTGCGACGAGAAGCGCTCGCTGATGTGCTTCCACAAGCTTTACAAACTTCTTTGTTGCCTTCTACAATCAAATCATCATTTGCGAAGAGCGGAGTACTGTCACATCAGTGGCACGAAGTGTTAGCGAAGCTGCCAAAAGAACCTTCTGTCACTCTGAAGAAAAGAACAAAAAGGTTTGATTATTTTGGAAAATTAATTACCGATGAAGAATTTTTAATAGAATGGAAAAAAGAAAAGGATGAAAGAAAAGAGTCAAAAAATGAAGAAAAAGATAATGAAGAAATTGAAAAGGCTTTGTTTGAAGATGAAAAACCGAAAAAAAGAAAATTCGACCCATTGAAAATTTTAAATGATGATTTTTCTGATGATGAAAAAAAAGAAAGAAATACTCGAAAAATTGTCAAACGAGAGCTTGTTGATTATATTTATTATTAATATTTTTTAAAAAACGAAATCAATACACAATACACAAAAATAAATTTGTTTATTTTTTATTCGGGTTTTCAAAAAAATATTCGGGTTAATAAATCACCCTATCTTAGATTTCGCAGTAAATTGAGAAGGTTTCTGAAGGCAAAAGTTCATTAATAATTCAAAGAAGTTGTTCTTTGATCAAATGTTTCATAAATGGTATGATTGTCAAAAATAAAAACAAATAGAGTTTGCTTTTGAAGATGAAAAACTCATACATATCAAAATGGCAAATACAAAAGTCGATGTGCCGTGAAATGCTCACCAAAAAATAAATTATCCTAATGTTCCCTAATCACAAGATAGTGGAAGAATTTCTTTATTAACGTGCACTTCGCTCAAATTTATCAAAAAACGAATCTGAAATGATTGGCTCTTTGTTGAGGTCTTTCTTTTCAATTGCTTTCTTTTCAATATTTTCTTGATAAAGCTGCAAATTAATATTATGAAAATTATTTATTTTGAAAGAGATGTAAATAATTCGATTAAAAAGTTATCGTGAACGTTTAAACCTTTTTGTTTTCCTTTGACAAAGCAAGGCTGTATTGTCTTTCTCTCTCTTGCTTTTCTTCATACTTTCTTGTTTGTTCTGCATCAGCACGAAAGACTCTCTCAACCTATTAAATGAATAAAAGTCAGGTTTATAAATATAAAATATTCAGGTGTATAAAAAATTTCAAACAATTTTTTGCTCTTCTTGTTTTTCTCTTTGGAGAGCTTCACGGTGTTTCATCTCTGTTTCTTTCATCCCAGCCAAGACTTCAGAACTGTAAAGAAGAATTAAAAAAGAGAAATATTGATACAAATAACTCATTATTCACGTACTGAAGTCTTGCTTTCTCCTTTGGTGAACCGTGTATTGAGGTATATCTTCTCTCAGCAATTTCTTGCTGTTGTTTTCTTAACCTTTCGATTCTCAATTGTTCCTGCTCATACTTTGTGTCCGTTGAAGTTGCATTTGGTTGACGAAGCAATTTTTTGTGAGAAGGCGAAGTTGAGCTTGAGAAAGGCCTAGACATTTAAATATTCAAAAAAGGCATAAAGTATATTAAAGATCAGCATTTTTTTCAAAAACAGTTTTATAGTGGAAATAGTGACAAATTGGATAAAGTTATTAGTTCTTCAAAAATAAAAAGATTGAATGAGTAAATAATTTGTTGTATGAGAATATCTTTTAACAATTTGTTTATTTATTTTAATTTTTTTTTTATATTTCACTATTAATTTTTGTTATTTTTTCTCAATTCAAAACCTATTTAAATTTTTGAAATATTTTTTCGTAAAGATATTTATGAAAAAAATCAATCAATAATTTTCAAAAATAATAAATTTGACAGTGCCAAGCATTGACTGACGTGGGCTCATATTCCAAGATGACAGATGTGAAAATTCATGAAATTCATTTATTTACCAATTTTGAAATTTTATTGGATTTCTTATCGATATGAAAGATATTTTGTTTCAAAAAAAATTTACAACTTTTCACAAAAAATTATTTCTTGATGATATTTTCATGAAAATTTTTTATAATATCATTCATATTTCATTTTGTTTGTTGTTTTATTAGGAGAAGCTTTTTTAATAAAGTGTGTGTCGTTTTCTCATATATATAATGGACTTTCGATCTTAAATTATTTATTTTTGTTGCTTTGGATTTAGAAATTGTGTATGCATGAAAACCGATGATAGTGTTACCTTAAGTAATTTGCATTGTTTTTTATGCATAAGTACACTTCTTCTACTGTTTTTTGTTTGCTCGATTTTTCTCATTTTGCTTTGCGGGAAATCACGCGCTTCAAAACCAAAATCACCTCAACCTCCCAAGCCCCCAAGCAGCAAACTTTCGATTCAACATGGTGCAGAGGAAGAAGGACGTTCACAATCAATTCAAGCGTATGAACGAAATCCAACACAACAAAATGTTGTCAGTTCGCAAGAACCTCAACGACCGAGAATTGCACCCACCGTTAATCAGGACATGCTCGATCCCGAGCCTGAATCCCCTGAAACTTCTTCGTTATTTACAATGTCGCTTCACAAACAGGGTCGTTCATTGAAAAATGATCCAGATTCTCTTGAACAGCTTTAAAGAGAATCTTCAAAATAATTTAATCAATCACAAACATTACTGTCATTTCAATCCTGTTCCATTTCATAATCATATCATTTCTTTTTCAGTTGTTTATTGAATTTTGCATGTATAATTATTTAAGGATGTTAAATTATGATATTGCTTAATTTAATGTTGTGTTCATGCTTTCAAAATATTTTTTTTTTTTTTTTAAAAAAAAGGAAGTTGTATTTTGTATTTTTTACGAAGTTTTTATTGTCATATTCCTTGCTTTAAAAATAAGTTAAACTTCTTATTATAATCCTTTTTTTGAATGGGCAACTTCAAAAACAAAAAAGCATCAAATAAATTGCTTTTCAAAATCAATAGAAAACATTATCAAAGGCCTGTTTTCAAAATTAAAAGAATACTTCATGGATAATATGAAAAAAAAAGAAAATTACATCATCTTTCCATTTAAAATCTTAAAAAACAACTTAAATAAATTGAAATGCAAATTGTATGAAGGAAAAAAGAATCTAATTTCATCTTAAACACTAATATGAAGAAAAACAATCCAACGTTATATCAAAAAGACGAAAAGAATGAGTCTGTGATTGCTAAAAACCAGAAAAAAATATTTAATTTCTATTTTATTAAAGACGATTCATTCAGTGAATGCCCAGCCGTAACAATGGATTATTTTCTGTTGTCCTTCCGCGCAGGCTGAGAAGCACGAGACAATTTAGACGGGGGAGCCATAACCAGTCCAGCAGGTATTTTCATTCCAGAGGGAGTTCTCAACACCGGCTGAGGATGTGGTGGAAGCTTTGCCTTCTGAGAAGAATTCAAAGAGCGATGAAATGACGCGTGTGATGAATGATTCAACGAAGAAGACGAAGACGAAGACGATGCTGAAAATGTGGCAGAACAAGCCAAACTGGAAGAATCAGCAGATGAGGTGGATGATTGCGAGGGGAGATTGGAAGCAGAAGAAGAGAAAGATTGTCCAGTTGAATTTGTACTTGGATTTGATTGCCCCTCTGTTGCATTGTTGTTCGAAGCAGAAGGCTTTGAAATTGAAGAAGTCGAAGAAATCGATGGAGCTGTTGAAGAAGAAGAAGAAGAGGAGGAGGAGGAGGAGGAGGAAAAAGTAGAGGAAGAGCTTGAAACAGAAGCAGAGGATGATTGAGAGGCATCTGCAGAATTATGAACAGAAGCAGCAAAGTTCGAAGAATCTGATGGCTTTGTGCTTGCCAATGAATTTGGATAATTCCCTCTGTCGTCTCTTCTTTTGCTCCCTCTCCGTTCTTCAAGCTGATTGCCAGGTTGTTTGGATAAGTTGCTAATATCTCCAGGTGAAGTGGCTGAAGATAAAGGAGGATGAGGACAAGGAAAAAGAGTCGGACAAGCAGCAGCAGAAGAAGAAGGCTGTGCACCAGATGAAGATAAAGAAGTTGGATTTGAACTGTTTGAAGGAGGAGGAGGAGGAGAGGAAGAAGAAGAAGATGAAGAAGATGCATTTGGAAATGTTGGATGTGGAGAAGAAGAAAGCATTTGAGATGATCGTCCATAAGCATCGTGCACTTGTGCTGTCATTTTCGAATTAGAAGAAGAAGAATAAGTCGAAGAATTAGATGCCTGTGGATAAGGCGGGGGATAAGCCGGAGAGAAACTTGCAGAATTGTTCTGAGCGTAGTTCTGAAGAGCAGCAGACTGCTGAGTCGAATGTGACTTTTGGTAAATGTGAGCTGACTGAGGTGATTTGGGGGGAGTGGTGCTGAGATTGGGAGACACAAGAGGAGAGGACGAAGGCATTGTGGAAGTGATAGCAGAGGAAGGAGCAGATGAAACAGCAGAAGGAGAAGGAGATGATGAAGGAGATGATGAAGGAGATGAAGAAGGAGAAGGAGAAGGTGAAGGAGAAGACCCTGCAACAGCTCCAGCGGAGTGAGAAGAAGCGAATGAAGGCAGAGAAGAGAGCGAAAACGAGGTGATTGTGGATGAAGCGATTGGCGGGGTGCCCAGCGAAGAGGGAGGCAGTGAAGATGAATGGAGCGGCACCGAATGCGATGCGATCTGGTTGCTGCCCGCAGACTCTGACTGCTTCGCCCCGTCGCTCCTTCTGCTGCTGCCATCCAATTCCCGCTCTTCCTCGTCTCTCTCCTCTTTCTCTTCTCTCTCTGAAGACGAGTGCGTCGGCGGTGTCAGCACAGCGGTGGTGTCTGTCGTGTGTGTCTGGTGTGATGCCAAAGACAACTCAGTCCTGTTTGTCGACGGCGTCGGCTCGCCCCGGTCGCTTCTCTCGCTCCGCTCGCTGATATCGCTCACCTCGCTTTTCGTCGATGTGTTTCGCGCTTTTTCTGTCCTCTGCTTGTCCTTCGAGCCTTCTCTTTCTCTTTCTCTTTCATTCTCGTTTTCTGAGTACAGCTGGTTCTTCGTCTTCCACCTCTCCTCTGAATGCGGCCGCTCCTTCTCCTTCTTCTCTCTCTCGCTTGCCTCGCCCTCTCCGCAGCCCATCTTCATCTCGCGCTTCATCTCCTTCTCCTGCTGCCGCTCGAAGATGTCGAACGGGTCTGTCTGCGTCGAGCGGCTGGAGGAGTCGCTTCTGGACGACGACAGCGTCGACCTGTCTGTTCTTTCCTCGCGGTCTGACTGAGGAGGAGTGGTGATGGAGGAGTAAGTGGTGGGCCCAGTTGCAGAGCCTGCAGGGTTCAGAGCAGCGGAGAATGCAGAGGAAGAAGGGGCCGACGATGGAAGTGACGAGGAAGGATAGGCGCCAGACAGAGAAGAGGACGATGAGATGGGAAGCACACAAGAATCAGCAGCTGAAGCAGGCGAATGAGATGGAGCTGCAGAAGTGGGAGGCAATCCTGATGCGTAGCACTGGGACGAATTATGAGAAGAAGCAGACAATGATACAGAAGGTGACGAAGATGTAGATGCTTGAAATGCTGCAGCTTGAATGGTTGTTGACGCTCCATTTGAATGTTGAGGGAAAGATGTATGAAATGAAGATGAAGCTCCTGTTGAAGAAGACTGAATTGTTGTGCAAGGAAAGGATTGGGAAGATGAAGTCGAAGTAGCCTGAGGAAGTGTTGAAGGTGCAAATGGAGGGAGTGTCGAACGAAGGTGATGACGTGAATGACGCTGACGAAGAGCTTCTGGAAGTGATTGAATTATTCTGTTCACAAAAAGCATCGTCTTATCGACACTTTCTTTAACAATTCCTTCAAACGAGGAATAAGCCGGAAAAGAAATGATTCGAATACACAAAGCCACATATGAGGAAAGAGGGTGAGCACGTGGGACTAGATCTGTTCGCGAAGATCGGCTTTTTCGGCTTGATTCATCTGCTGTCAATAACACTTCAAGAAGATTTGTCAAAGAAGTAAGCAAATCAAATGTTGGACCAAAAAACGAGGTCAAAGGTTGTTGAAGTTCTGTTTGAATATACGTGCATGTATTTTCAAATGCAGGAGTGAAAATTGTAAGCAAAGGAGCTCTTGTATGATGATGACCTATCCAATTGATTTCAGAAATCGGCGAAGGACAATTAATTATTTGAGAAACAATTATTGTGAATGTCGACATTGATCTAACAATTAATTTCTCAAGAAATAATAGACGCTCGGTTGTAAGGTCTCTTCTAAAAAGCACTGATATCAGAGAGTACAACGGAGGCAAAATTTCTGGTGCATGTCTAATTAATAAAAAATAACATTTTTATTAAGATATTTACAAAAATTGCAGGAATTCAAGTGTTTTAAGAAATAATAAAAAATTTTTTAAACTTGACGCTGCATTTTGTAAATTTAGATAAATGATGTTTCAATCTTTTTAGAATAGGTGGGGATGTTTGTTTTTCATCGTTTGGAGCAGAAGATATTCCAACAGATATTTTAGTAAAGTCAGTAAGCGTGTTAAAAATTGAATCTTCCATATATTTTATCTTATGGGAAAACGAAATAATACAATTATTAATTAAAAAACTTTCGTTTTCAGTTATTCAACCACTTAAAAGATTAAAGATAAACAAACAGCATCATTATGATATCAAAATATTTTCTTGCATTCATTATAAATTACATTTTTAAGCAAAAAAAATATCTCTGATAAAAAAAATTATAGGGTGATTTATAAACCCGAATATTTTTTTGTAAGCCCGAACAAAAAATAAATGAATTTATTTTTGTATGTTGTGTATTGATTTCGTTTTTTAAAAAAACATAAATAATAAATATAATCAACTAGCTCTCGTCTCACAATTTTTCGAGTATTTCTTTCTTTTTTTTCATCATCAGAAAAATCATCATTGAAAATTTTCAATAGGTTGAATTTTCTTTTTTTCGGTTTTTCATCTTCAAACAATGCCTTTTCAATTTCTTCATTATCTTTTTCTTCATTTTTTGACTCTTTTCTTTCATCCTTTTCTTTTTTCCATTCAATTAATAATTCTTCATAGGAAATTAATTTTCCAAAATAATCAAACCTTTTTGTTTTTTTCTTCAGAGTGACGGAAGGTTCTTTTGGCAGCTTGGCTAACACTTCATGCCACTGATGTGACAGAACTCCGCTCTTCGCAAATGATGATTTTATTGTAGAAGGCAACAAAGAAGTTTGCAAAGCTTGTGGAAGCACATCGGCTAGCGCTTCTCGTCGCAAAACAACAGAAGAAGAAGAAGGTGCTTCATAATTAGCATTTATTGTCTTTTTAAAAACAACAAACACTCCACGATCCAAAGGCTGTGCGATGTGAGTGGTGTGGGGCACAAAGGTGACCACATCTATTGAAGAATACGCAAACTTCTTCCTAAAGTCAGGCTGCGCTCTCGATGAATGCGAATCAAGAAGGAGAAGGCAACGTTTTTCACTCTTCTTCAAAGTTTCTCTTCTTTGTGTGATCCCTGGTTGCAACACTTCTTCAGCATATTTGAGAAATAGAGCTTCTGTCATCCAGCCTTCATTTTCGCTGCAAACATCCAACTGCGAACTCAAAACTAGTCGAAGTTCTTCAGGCAGTTTCCTGCTAAACCACAGAACGATGCTTTTTAGGGAGTAGCCATCATCTGCAGCTGCAACGACGAGAGTCGCATAAGGCATATTCATTGATGTTTTCGAGAAACAAACAGGCATATCGGAAGGATGAAAAACAAAAGAAGAGAAAGAATCAGAAAGTCGAAGAGAAGATTCATCAATATTGAAGATGAGGTAGTTCAAATAATGATGGTGATAATGAAAGTTTTGATGAAGAGTGAAAAATGGTAGAAGAGTTTGCTGATTTGATGCAGAGAGCCTTTGGATGTCGACATTTCGAGGATGAGAAGCTTTAAGTTCGGGTTTCCTTTTGGTGTATTGATAGGGATATCCTTTAGAAATGTTCACTTCTTCATCTACTTCGTTGAAGTCGTCTTTTTTCCTATCGTTGATAACAGTGTTCATCTGAACATAAAAAATTGGTAAACAAAACAAATAAAAAATTGTGACAAACAAATTTTCTCATTTGCGCAGCTTTGTGACTTGTCCCACTTTCACATTCTATTTTCAGTACTCCAAACATCGTTTCCTTTTCTTCCGACTTGAATAATTCTGGTCTTCCATTTTCCCATTTCTTCCTTCCATTTTCCACAGCTGAAACTGCCCGATCAATTGCAGAGCGAATGAATTCCTTCATGTTTGCAGCAGCAACAACCCGAACTTCTCCATTAGAAATAATTGTTGCAACTCGTTCTAATCGATTTTCAATTCTTCGATATTCAAATGACATCATTTTTTCTCGAAGAATTAACTGTCCACGTTCTTTTTTGTTTTAACAACACTCATATCAAAAAAAATTTTTGGTAATGATCATTTTTTCATTTTTTTTTAAAAAAATGTTATTTGAAATGAAAAAAAATCAAAAAAATTTTTTTTTCGACCAAATTCTAACTTATTAATACCCCTTGCTATTACCTAATCTCCTCAGGGGAGGCACTAATCAGAGATGGAGGAGCGAACACCCCCATCTACCCCCCCCATCAGAGATTATGTGTAGTAATTTGATCTTAATTTCTGAATACTGACTTTTTATTATATACTCAAAACAATTAATAAAATATAAAAAGTGGGTTGATTGAACATATAAATAAAAAAATGTTCGGGTTAAAAAAAATATTCGGGTTAATAAATCACCCTAAATCAATTTCGAAACGAAATTTTTTTTATTTGTGGAATGAATAAAATGTGTGTGGGTTTTTAAATTCTCTTTATTGATGTTTCATCAGTTACCTTTTTTTACTAATATTTGAAAAATGATGATTTTTCACAAAAAAAAAAATATTCATTCCTTTTCGTTGAAAAAAATATGATTGGAGTTAATTCAAAAAGAAAAGAAATTCATATTCATATAAAAAATTGATGTTTTTCTATTTTTTCACCAAAGAAACTTAAAAAAAATATTGGTGAAAAAATTCTTGTTTTTTGTTATTCAATAAAATGTGATTGATGATTTGCTATTTTTAATTGGTTATTAAAAAAAATGAATTTAATAAAATATTTTTTTCATTTGAGTGATGATTTTCGAAAATGAAAAAATATTCAAAAATTGATTAATTGATTGTTTCAATTTAAAAAATAGGTTTTTTTGAGATTTTATATTTATGTGGTTAAAAAATTGCTAAAAATTTACTGAAATCCATTCACAAAATATATTTTAAAATTTTGTGATAAATCAATTTCGAAATTGAAATATTCTTTTTCGAAATCGAATTATTCTTTTCCGATTTAGAATTGTTTTTGGTATATATGGGAAAATATTTTTTTAAAAAAAATATAACGATTTGTTCCAAACCTTTTCAGCTTTCAAATCAAAACAATTCAAACATTCTGATGCATAAATATTCAGAAAAATTTAAAAACTGAGAAATTTATTCATAAATTCAGAATTAAAAAAAAAATTTAAAAAGCAAAAATGTTATCTCTTATCAAAAGAGATACCATCATAGTTTTTCTTTTCCCATTATAAAAAAGATTAATAACAAAAAGAATAATCTTATTTTTTTCGTCGATCCAGAACAAAAATGTTGTCAGGAGTGGGGATGCCTGTTTACAGTGTATTTTTTCTTTGTGTGAATCTTGTTGCCACCACCGGAGACTCGAGCTGGATTGGAGAAAAAATAGAAAAAGAAGAAATGATTAAAGTGGATAGAAATATGCTTCAGATAAACAAAAATCCTTCAAATGATGGTTTGAATAATTATGAAGAAGATGGTGGAAAACTGATCGATGAAATGAAAAGAAGTGAAAATGAAGGAAGAGATTTTCATCATGATGAAGAAAAAAGCAAAGAAGAATATGGAAGAGAAATTGGAATTTCGAAGAAAGCTGACATTTGCCAATTTAGTGAAATTGAGGGTTGCTTGGAATGCTTCAATTCATCGGTCATGGAAATGGGCTTGATTTTGAGAGAAAAAGGAACAAAAAGGATTCTCATTGCGAAAAAAGGAAGCATTGTTTCGATGAAAGAGTGCATTCTTATTGTTGGGAAACATTCTCCTCCGATAGAACTGGAAGGGAGTTTTGGGTCATTTTTGAACATTTCAATTCAGCAAAATGTTGAAGGTTTGAATGAATTTCCTCCTCTTTTCACTTCTGGACAATTTGACAATGATATTTCAAAGTCATCCATTATTTCGTTGGGTGAATCTCATTTCTCTTCTTTTTGTGTGTCATCAACCCCATTCCTCTCTTCTCACTTTATTCCTCTTGTTTCCCTCTCCCAACTAACATTTTTCAATATTTCATCAGCACCTGATTCATGCTCATCTCCAACCACAACATCAACCCAAACCACTTGTATGATGAACAGTTGTTCATTCTTATCAGTCTGTGATGCGTATGATGGAGGGATTGTTCCTTCACTCAACAACCCCTCGGCCTCTTTAACTGTTTCAAACACCTCCTTCGTTGGGTGCAGTCGGACAAGAAACGTTGAATGCATTGGAAGCGAAAGCGATAAGAGACATCCGGAGAGGCAGAACGAAACAACTGATGGAGCGAATTCATTTATTTGGTGCGAGTGGAACGGATCGAAGACAACTGGAAAAATTGATTCGTGGGAGGATGGAGTGTCAAGTGGCGGAGCAATAAATGTGTTCAGTTCGGAAAATGGAGAACTTTTTGTTTCTCATTGTGTATTCAATGGATGTGTGGCATACAGTCGGGGTGGAGGAATCATGTGCTATTCGATTCGATCTTTTCTTATTGAAAATTCTTTGTTTAATGAATGCCATGCAGAAAGACATCATGGAGGAGGGTTATATGCAAGTTACATTTCTTTAAACACTCGAATCAGTGGATGCAAATTTCAGAATTGCAACGCATTCGACTATGGAGGAGGATTGCTATTACAGTTATTTCAGGTTTCTGGAACAGAATGCATTGGAGCAGAAAATTGGGGAGGTGAAAGCACATGTCTGTTTGACTGCAGTTTTTCTTCATGTTCAGTGACACATATATATGGTGGAGGCATTTATTGCAGGCATGCGCCTGAACAATTCAAAATGAGGAATATTCAGTTTATTTCATGTTCAGCAGAGCGAGAGGGAGGAGGATTGAGGATATTTCCAAATCAAGCTGCAAGACCAAGTGATGGATATTATTGTTGTTTTTTGTTCTTCCACGAATGCAAATGCTTTATTAATCCTTCAGACGGTCATGATGTTATGTATTATGATCGCCACAACCTTTTCTTATCTTCAGGCAATCCGTTCTATGAATGCTATACAACAAACACGAATGAACAGAGAGTATGCTACGGATATTGGACTAGTGACTGGGAATATCAGAACATTGAAAAGAAGGAGTGGCTGAAGAAAGGGATTCTTAATCGATTTGTGTCCGTGAGAGGAGGAAATTCAGAAGAATTTTGTGGGGCGAATGAATCATACACATGCCAAACTACTGGTGTTGCAGTCATTCGGAGCACAACACAGACGATTCTAATGGTCACCCTGATGGAAGGGAATCACACAAGCGAGACAACAACAATTGAAATTGGAGAAAAGAAGATTTCGGTCAATGGGAAAGGAAGGACGGAAAGTTCGATCGGAACAGGAGCACTTTCACCAACTTTAGCGCTGTTCAGTGTGACAACAGGTCACCTTGGTTTATTGCACATGAAAGTTGATTGCAACTCAAATGCAAGTCCTTCGCCGAGTGTGGTTTTTGTGTCTGATGGGAGTGGGTCACTTTCGTTGGAGGATGTTGTGATTACCACGAGCAATATTGGAGAATATATGATATCATCGTCAGTGTTTGTGGTTCCACTGTCGCAGCTATCGATGGTTGGTGTGGAGATCAAAGATATGAATGCGTCAGAACCATTGTTCACTGAACCTGTTTTATCTTCTTCTTCATTATCTTCATCTGCCCTGTTTTTGACAGCCACAGCATCAGGAGAGAGTATTCTGGCGAACTTGTCTGTGAAGAATGTGAGGTTGATTGAAGGAGATGGGGTGGTAGCGGCAAAGAGTGTGGCAGAAGGGGAGACATTTGTTGTTCAGAATGTGACAATCGAGGATTGTGAGAGCAAGAATGGCAGTGGAGGAGGGATCAAGGTTGATCTATTGTCACCCACAAGCAAGCTTCAAATTGATTCGGCAACAATCAAGAGATGCACAAGTTGGAAATATGGAGGAGGGATGATGCTATATCTGGCTGACAACTCGATTGACTTCTCGATTGTGTCAGTTGACTTTTCAGGGTGTTCTGCTTCATTGGGGGGGAATTATGTGTTTGTGAATGGGAGCAATTCAGCGAGCTGGGGAATAAGCTCCTCAACGCTGAATGTCCAGCATGATGAATCAAAATACAATGAGCTGGTGGGATATGATCGGAGTGACACAACAATGAGGCTGTTCCCACTGAATGTGTATTTGGACAGATATTCAGATGCAGCACATGTGGGGAAGGGGAAGGATGGGCTGGGTGGATACGACTCGTGGTTCTGTGGGTTTGACTATTATCCGTGTGCCACCATCACGCATGCAGCGCAGGTGAGATATCCCGACACAAACAAGAAGATCGAATTGGATTCAGGATATGAGCTTGCTGAGGCAGTTGGAATGACAGACTCCTTTGAATGGGAGATTTCATGTGCAACAAAAGGGATGGAAGTTGGGGTGAAAGCACCAGAGAATTTTGAGTCATCTTGTCTGATTGAGGTGTTGAGCAAATGCTCAATGAGAAACATCACGTTTTGCATTCCATCTGCTCTATCTGGTGCATCATCATCATCTCTGATTTCATCCAACTCCACACTCCTCACACTCACTGACTGTTCTGTTGTTTGCTCATCAGAGAATTCCATTGGATATTGTTTTGTGAATGCGATTGGGGGAAAAGTGAAAGTGGAGGGATTGGTGATCACAGAGACCTTGAGATTTGGAGAACATTCAGTGATTGAGTTTGGTGAAGGGGTGGAATCAGTTGTGTTTTGTGGATGTGAGGTGAACAACATTGAGAAGAGCAGTGGAGATGGAGGATGGGTGAGTGGAGTAGTTGGAGCAGAGGGGGATGAGGAGAAGAATGGGATGATTGTAATTGAATCGTGTGTTGTGAAGGGGTGCAGGTGTGTTGGTGGAAGAGGAGGAGGGATGAGTGTTTTGGTGAAGAGAGAAGGGAGTGTTGTTGTGAATGGGAGTTGTGTGATTGATGGGTGTGAGGCGAAGGGTTCAGAGGGAAGTGAAGGGAGAGGAGGAGGGATGATGATATCAGTGAGGAAGGGAGGGAGTTTGGAAATGAAGAATGTGAAATATTCAGGGTGTGAAGTGCCAAGAGAGGGTGTTGAGGAAGGAGGAAGAGGAATGGGAGGAGGGATGTTTGTGAAGCTGGCAGATGAGATGGGGTCCTTTGTGATGGAAGGGATGGAATTTGAGGGATGTGATGCCTGGAAAGGGAAGAATGTGTTTGTTTCGGGATGGGATCTGAGTGAGATTGCGAATGAGGAGCATCTGAAATGGGAGATTAAGGAAGAGGAGTTGGGATCATTGGATGAGTTGTGTGGGTGGGAGAGGAAGTCAACAGGAGAGGAGGGATATGTGATTCCACTGGTTGTGTATTTGTGGAGGAACTGGAGTGGGGATGGGTTTGTTTCGAAGGAGAAAGGAGGAGACTTCAGTGGGTGTGGGTATTCCGAGGCACCATGTTCATCGATTGATCACTTGATATCACTTCGATATCCAACACTTGGAGAAGGAGAAACACATATTTCCATTGTGGGATCAGGGTTGCTGAGCCATTCCATTTCATTTTCATCATCAATTTCAGAGTCACCAAAAGTGGTGATTGAAGGGACAAAGAAAGGGACAGGGGTGACGATCAGTGATGAAGATGAGAATGATTTGTCTGATGATGGTTCAATGATATCATCGAATGTGAGTCTGTCATTTGTGAATGTGTCATTCACCAAGCCAGCCATCACAACCCATCATTCAGTGTTGATTGAATCCTCTGGAGCAAACACATTATTGTCAGTGTCAGATTGTTCATTTGGCCCAGGGAGAGGGGTGGCAGAAAGTTTTGGATATTGTGTGATGAGAGTGAATGGGGGGAGTGTTGTGATTGAGAGGTGTTCGTTGAGCTTGATTTCAGAGTTGAAAGGGTTGATTGCGTTCAGTCCAAGTGCACACGAGGTGACACTTCAGAATGTGAACATCTCATTTGTCGATGTGACAGAGAGAAGTCTGATTTCGATGATGGAAGAGGAAAACCAGATGAATGGGGAAAAGAAGGTGTTTTCAAATGGAAACAGACCAGTTCTGAGGGTTGTTGGGTGTTCATTTTCCAATATCACAAACGAAGGGATTGGAGCAAGTGTTATTGATGTGGGATCATTTGAGGATGGAGTGGAGTGTGTGGTGGATGAGTGTTCGATGTCGAGTTGCAAGAGTGGTTTGAGCATTGAAGGAGGTGGGATGAGAGTGGTGCTGAAGAGTGGGGAGTCGGTGTTAAAAGTGAATGGGAGCTCGTTTTCGATGTGCAAGTGCTCGAGTGAGACAGGGTGTGGAGGAGGGCTGTTTATTGATGGATCTGACCCACATGCGAATTATGGAAATGAGAGTCAGATTCCGCCTCTGAATTTCAAGATTGTGAACATCCTGTTTGTGATGAATGAGGCACATGTGGGGAAAGACATATTTGTCAGATGCCACTCGATTGCTCACCAGATCAACGAAACACTGTTTGCGCTGAACTACAACCAGGAGTCACTGAACTCGAACAACTCGATCTATGGGAGGGATGTTTTGAGCGAGGGAGATGTTGATCTGATTCCGCTGATCACATTCTATTATTCGGCACAGGTGTTTGTGAATGGGAGAGGGAGTGATGGGAGGGGATGTGGGGCACAGAACAGTCCGTGTGTGAGCATTGACTGTGGGGTTGGGCACATCGAGGAAGGGGTGATGAATGCGATTCTGATTGATGGAGAAGGGTTTGTGAGGAAGGAGTGTGTGATTGGAGATTTGGTTGTGAATTCATTGAAAAAGACACAGGGGATTGTTCGGCTGAACTCCAAGATTGAGAAATCAGCAGAGAAGGATTGTGTGATGGAGTTTGTGAATGAATGTTCAGTGGAGAGATGCTCATTCCAGCTTGAAGATGGATTTGAGTCAGCTCACAATTATCTCATGAAAGTGAAGAATGGAATGACAAAAATACAGGAATGTGAATTCTTCTCTTCCTCAACAACAGTTGAGCTCATGAAGTTGAACTGTTCAATTGTGAGTGTGGAAAGTGGAGAGTTGAAGATATTTGATTCAACATTCAGAGATATTTATTCAACAAAAACAATTCTTT
The DNA here is from genome assembly GCF_001643675.1 of Monocercomonoides exilis. Lineage (NCBI taxonomy): Eukaryota > Preaxostyla > Oxymonadida > Polymastigidae > Monocercomonoides > Monocercomonoides exilis. The sequence goes on from NW_027150575.1 coordinate 903,880, forward strand.
CATTCCATGAAGAATCGAATGTGACAATTGTTGAAACAAGAATATCGAATATCAATTGCGAGGGAGATGTTGTGAGTGTTGGAGGGAAAGCGAAAGTGGAGATGAAGGAAATGAAAGTTGAGAATGTGACTCTATTGTTGAAAGGGTGTGTAATTGGGATGGAAGAAGCTGAGCAAGAGGTGAGTGTGCTGAACAGCTCATTTGGGAGATGTGTGAATTCGGTTGATAAGGGAAGCATGATGCAGATCAGGAATTCCAAGGATGTGAGAATTGAGGCATGTGTGTTTGATGGAGAAAAAGAAATCGAGGTTATCAATGAAGAAAACAATAGAAAAGAGGGATTGTGCAAATGGAATTGGTCATTGGTTGGTGTTGAGAAGAGCAAAGTGGAGATGAGGGAAACAACGATTATGAAGAGCAAGGGAGGAGGGTTGTGGGTGAGTGGAGGGAATGTGAAGATTGAGAAAGGAGAATTTGAGAACAACAACCCATCAATTGAGGGATATCCATCAGCTCGAAGGAATGTGATTTGCGAAGGGGATGGAGAATTGGATGTTGTGAGTGTGAAAGGGGGAGATGGACTGAAAGATAACTCATCATTGTGGATATTGGATGAGGGATGCGAATTGGGAGGGATAGCAACTGAAAGAGGATCATCATTTTTCATCCCCATTTTGGAAGAGGTAAAGAATGTTTCTCAACCAAATGGAGATGCTGAGTTGATGATTGCGGGAAAGTTGTTTCTGCCATGTGATTTGTCAGTGAAGATGAGCATGAAAAATGGAGATGAAGAGGAGATAGTGAGAAAGGGGATTGAAGAAGAAGGGTTTGTGTCAGAAAATGAGATTCACTCGGTTATTTCATGTTCAGAATGGGAGAAAGTGAGAGAAGAGACAGAAGTGAGTGTGTGGATTGTGTTTGGGAAAGCAGATTCCCCTTCATCAACAGAGCGACTTATTGTGAAGAACAGGAGTGAAAGTGTTGGAAAAGGAGATGAAAGAATTGTTGAAGGAGGGAAAGAAGTGAAATCATCATGGGCTGTTTTTTGTCTGATATTTGTTGTTTTGTTTTTGATCGTTCTGATTGGATTTATTTTGTTTGTTGTTCGGTGGAGAAAGCAAAAGAGAAGAACAAAGGAATTGGAGGAGATTGTGAATGACACAGTGAGGAAGGATCCAAAGGAATTTGAGATGGTGACAATGGAGATGTCACCAGAGGAGCAGTGGAGGAGAGCCGAGAAGGAGGCAGAGAAGAAGAATGAAGAGAGAATGAAGAAGAGGGTGTATGAGACGAACATGCAACATTCAGAGTCATCAGAGCATTTGTTAAGTGAGTGTGGATCAACTGAATATATCCTTGGAAGAGATTCAGACAAGATTCCTCAATGGATGTTGGAGAAAGTGGATGAGGAAGAAGAAGAAGAGGAAACAAGAAAGAGAACACCATCACCATCAATTTCATCAAGTTCAACAACTGATTCAGATTCAACATTTGTTCGATCGGAGAGTCTGTGTCCAACCACCTCATCGATGTCGAATCTGGTGGATGCAATGGCCTGCTCATCCCCTCATGAGAAGCTGATTGTAGATCTGAGAGATTCACTGTTCATGCTGCTTCATGGGAGGAATGAGAAGAAAGAGATGGCAATTGGCACTCTTCAGGAGAGGGAACAGACAGCTGCACAGATCCTGTTCTGGGTGGCCAATCTGGCACTCCATTCATTTGACGAGATGGAAAATCCTCTTCAGTCATTATCCAGTTTGAGTCCTCACATTGTGCTGTTCTCTGAACACATGGTGATCTGCATTGTGATGCACTCTGATCTCCTTTCTTCTGATGATTCAGACTCATCATCCATCTCTTCATCAACTGTTGTGACATCTGCTAGTGATGATGATAGTGATTCACTTCCCTCGTCTGCATTTGAGGATGATGAATACAACAGAAAAGAGTGCCTGAGGTGGAAGGCACCAGAGCTGCTGATGAACAAGAAGATGGGAGCAACGAAGGAGTCGGTGGTATTCTCGATTGGGATGATGTTGTGGGAGTGTTTGACATTGGAGATCCCATTTGGAGAGTATGAAGGGGAGGTGGCAGGGCAGAAGATTGTGAATGGGGAGAGGCCTGACATTGCAGCAATAAGTGGAAGCAGCTTTTCAGAAGTGTGGAAGCAAAGTGTTGGGATGGAAGCGTCAAACAGGCCTTCGCTTGTCTGGTTGAAAAGGGAGTTTTTCAAACATTTTCCGAAAGATGCAGTCATCATGACCGTGTCAGATGCCATTGACGATGAAGGAGATGATGAGCCTGGGAGTGCTGTTGAAGACACCAGTGTGACGTGGATTTCATATTGATGTTAAGATGGGTCAACTTTTTTCAAATTCAAAAGCACAGGGTTAAAAAAAGAGATGAATTGAGCAAACACAAATCCAATAATTCAAATCGAAAATCCAAAAACATCTGAAATCAAAACAACAGGATTTTGAAAGGGAGAGGATTTGACAGTTTCGTTCAGAGGTTATGAATTTGTTTATAATATTATTCACAAACAGTATTTTGGATTTATTATTGTTGGGGTTGAATAGCCTCAACAAGAAGAGTTTGTTTTCGTTCGTATTTAAAGTTTTCTTGTGAAGAACTCTGAAGCCATTCTTGCTGGTTGTGAATTTTTTGTTTGTGATGTTTTTGAGGTAAGTTGTTTATTGGGGATGTGATATGAGAGATGTGAAAAGCAATCTGAATTGTGGAAATAGAAAAGCCTTTTTCTTTTTGGGTAAAGTCAGTCAATAGAAAATTTTTCATTTTCTCCTTTTTTGTTTTGAATTTCTTTCATTTTTTTGTAACTGATCAGAGTTCGAGAAAGGCTCCTCTTTTGAACTGATTTCATGATGAAATTTTGAGTTTTTAAAGTGATTGAATTCGAAGGAGGTGAAAACTGTTGCTTTGCTGTGAAAAAGAGTATTTTGTAATTTTTTGTGTTTGTGATACGTTGAATCACTATCACGTTTTGCACAAATCTTTTTATTGTTTATTCCCTTTTTTGTAGAAATTTTATGTTTATGAAAATGTTTGTGATTTTGAAAAAGAGTTTTCAGTTTGTTGAGATTTGTTTTTTATTCGAAATATATTTTTTCAGTTCATGTCAATTTGTAATTCAATTGTTAGATTTTGAGTTTTTATCAAATCAACACCTTTTGAATTTCCTTATATTTTCTCCTTTTTTGAATCATTTGTTGTTATTCATTTCTTTTTTCCCATTTATTTCAGAAATATGTATTCTTATTTTATTGGTTTGGGGCTGTGAAATGTGTTCTTATTTTGAAAGAGAATTAGATTTTTAATTGATATTAGCTGTTATCTTCTCATTTGGAGAATCATTCTTCTTTTTTGAATTTTTTTGTTTTGGAAATGAAACCAATTTTTATTCAAAATAGCAGAAATCAGACGAACAAAATCATCATCATGCTATTCAATGAAAATAATGTTCAGTCGAGACAAGATTCAATCACGCTGTAAACAGACACATTTATAATAGAAACAAAAAGCTATCCAAAGAAAATGTGATTATTTCGGGTTTTGACTGAATTTCTTATTTTCACAGCAGATATGCATTTGTATTTGTTCAAATCGTTGTCTTTTATTATTTCTGAAAATGGTGAGTGTATGACAGTTTCTCATTATTTTTTCGAATCTTCCGTGAATTTTGGAAATATTTCTGAAAAACTTGCAATATGAATATTGAATCAGACATTTTTAACTCATTAACAAAACATATATTGGAAAATGGATTTTTTTGTGTTCAAATCTCTATTGAATGATCCTATCTTCCACTTATTCGAACTATTTTTTTTTTTTGAAGATTTCACAAGAGTCTTCTTTTTTATTCTCTTTTGTGTTTTTATCACAAATTCCTCATCACGATAATGATCTGAAGAAATGTCCTTATAAAACAAGATTTCAAATGGAAACAAATAACGTCATCATAATGAAATTTCATTCAAAGAAAGTCCTGATACTTGTAGAGGATTGACGAATACACTTTGATGCTGAAAAAATATCATCATCCAATCAGAATAAATTTTAGAATCATATGCGCTCAGCAAAATGAAAAACACATTCTTTTTCTGTGCCACAATTGCATTCCAACTCGACTGAAACAAGACTATCATTATTCTTTCATTAAACAAGTTTACTTTCAACATTTTGATTGAAAATAACCAACTGCAGACTCTTTGTCAATTTCTTTTTCAGCTGGAATTTCACAATTTGCAGCCAAATCAGCATTCAAGAACACATTTGACTAACGTGCCTCAGCAATTCCAATGAACCTTAGTGCCTTGGAATCTCTTTCTTTTTTAAAAAACATCTCTTCCAAAAATTTGTGTTCGAATAATAATCGATAATGAGTATTAGTTATGTTTTATCAAATTGTTTGGTAATTTTTTTTGTCATAACTTTTTTTCGATGTGTTAATTTTTCAAAGATTGTTTGTCTTTGGAAAGAGATTATTCTTGATCTTGCTTTTTCCATCTCAACTTCAACAAAAGACTGTGTTTGAAATGTTTGTGTAACAAAACATAAAAGAAAATCATCTTTTATCTTTTTATTATTCACATTAATATATTTTAAGTTCAATTTTTTTTCCTATTAATTTTTAAAGAATATAAATGACAATTATAACCACCACGATTAGCAGAGATTGTAAATAAAAAATCTTGAAAAGATTTCAACAGTTAATGAACAAATTGAAAGGAAAAAAAAGAATCAATTTTAAAGAAGAAAAATAAGATGGAAATAAGGAAATAAATGGATATCGTAAACATATTTGAAGTTTTTGAAGTGAGAGTCATTTTATTAAAAAAAATAACAAAAGAAAGGAGAATAGTTGAGAATGAATCATATTCAAAAATTAGCAATGAATCAATAATAATAAACAATGTTTAAACGTATGAAAATGTTTGACATTCAAACTCACACTTTTTTTTCTAATTATTTCTTTGTTTTCACATTATTATTGTGAGATCAACTATAATAAACCAACAAATTTTTATGATTGAATCAATATACAATCATGATAGTTCGTCAACATCCAATTATCGAACTTATGATTTGAAAAGCATAAAAAAATAGCAACAAGTCAATGTTGAAAAAACATTGAAATTTTACTCAAATAACAACTCTATATCACAAAAACCACATTTTTCCACACCAAAAATCGAATCAAAAATCACTTGTGTATTCAATTATTGAATAACTTTTCTTTCATTTAAAATAACATATGCAAGTCGTTTCCATTTTTATTCATTGAAATTCTTTTTGTTTGAAATACAAAAATAACAAATTAAATCATTAATTTGATATTAATTATAGATAAAAGAGAATTAAATACTTCTCTTAATTTTTATCTGTGAATACCATACACAAAAAAGCTAAAAAAGAAAATGTTAATTACAAAATGAAAAATATAGATTTAATGTTTATGATTGTTTCATCTTTCGATTAACAATGGAGCGAACAAACAAACGCAAGGAGCAGGTTTGCTCCTCGATAATGAGTAAAAATTTAATTTATGGGTGGTTTTGGATCTAACTTCTCCAACAATTTTATTTCTATTTCATTCCATTGTCCGCAGGCAGAATGACTCAAGATACTGTTGGAATGCTAAATGGCGACAAAGAGGACAGAGGATTTGATCTTATGCACAGACTTAGGAGAGTAGAAAATGTGATGGAAGAATTCTCTAGGAGCCAAACATAGCCAATGCAGTCCGAAGCTACTGGAATGTGGCCAATGAAGAAAGTTAAGAGGGAACTACTGGGGAGAAGAAGCAGATCGAGATCGAGCGAGTTTGAGTCGGATGTGGATTTCGGTGATCTGTTTGCGATGCGGAAACAAGGAAAACGTGAGAGATTGCATCGTTCAATTAGCCGTACGAGAAAATGGGAAGATGAAGAGGTTAACGACTGGGATTCGGAAGAGCAAGAAGTTTAGAAAGAGAAAGGAGGAATTGAAGACTTTACCAGAATCTTTCCCAGGGAGTGGTTGACACCTCGGAGACAGGCGAGCGAGTTGAGGAAGTTCATTGAGTTTTGAAAGGCTGGATCGTTAAGAATGAATGATGACATACTGAACACATTTATTCCAGAGAGTGAGAAGGAATTTTTCACGGGACACACGGACTCAAGCTGGAACGCGCAAGCTAGGACAGATATTACAACAAAAGGGAGAAGAGATTCATCAAAAGCGAGCCGAGCAATCGAGCATTTCCAGCCTACCTTTGAATCGGGATTTGAATCAACGAAAGCGATCGCAGCCCTAACAACAAAAGAGCTGAAGAGAACTCACCAGTCTGTGGAGGAAAAAGAGCAATTGTGAGGACTGTTCCGTGCCTATGTTTTGACAGTTGATTGTATCAACAGAATAAATCCATTAAATGTAATACCCCAGTCGAGCTGGGAGAGCGCGAAAGGGTTTCTTGTGGGAGAAATGATCAAGAAGGTGCCGGAGAACCTGAAGAAGCTGGAAGAGAGCACCAGCTTATTTCAAACAGAGAGAGATGCAACAGGAAACGGTGAATCTCCTGACTCCACAACAGGTTTCGGACCCACAACAGCCAGATGGGGACTTACGAGAAGATACAGTTCGGGAAGGAGCACCCAAGGATTTGTGTACAGACAGCTCCAGAGAAGGGGATACGGAAGGAGCTTCACAGATTTCAGGGGAAAGAAGAGAACGTTACAGTTTCAGGCACAGTTCGTTCCAACCATCACAGGAAGTCCAGTCTCATTTACGGGACCATCGCCCCCAGCTCCCTCAAGGACCCAAGGAGGGACAGCAATGGAACCATCAATCGGATCCAACAAGTGGTCTCAGGAGTAGAGTGGCAGAGGAGAGAGAGAGCAGAGAGAGAAGAGAGAGCCGCGCTTTGCCGCGAGACCGAGAGAGGAGAGAGAGCAGAGAGAGAAGAGAGAGAAGCACATTACGGAAAAATGAATATACAACGAGAAACCGTAGCTCAGGGCGAGAAGCGATCAGAGACGGAAATGCAGAAACAACAGGTGAACGTCAGAGAGACTCTGAGCTCGTTAGACCAAAAGAAGTGGAGAGAACGAGAAATCACAGGGGACTCGGCGAGAGAGATATCGATGGAAGATGTGCGACACGAGACAACGAGAACAGAAGGAGACTCCGTATATCCCCGAGTGACGAGACAGATGAGCGAGAGGGGGAACGGGAAGATAGTTTGGAAAGCTTCTGGGACTATTATCGAGCCCCCAATTGGGAGCGCCCGGGAGGGGAGCTCGAGAACAGCTATATTAGATACTCTCGAAGGAGAAGAGAATTCACAGATGCAGGTTGACCACAAGAAATCAGAAGTGAAGGTGAGCGGAGCGATTGGATCACCGAAAGAGCCACTTCCTGGGAGACTAGTGAACAGACTGAGCGAGTGGAAGAAGATTGGGGGAGACAAACTAGTGAGCCGTGGTATAAAAGCTCGATGGAAAAGTCCCCAATCCCCAATCAAACTCGAGGAGAGAAAACACAGACAGGAGTTTTGGGGAACGATAGAAATGACGAGCAACAACTTATCCCTCTTGGAGGAGGAATGGAAGGACGGAGTGGTGAAGTCCATACAGGAGTCGGAGGTGAAGTGGTTCAACCCGACATTCATTGTGAAAAAGAAGAACGGAAAGTGGAGAAAGATCCTGGATAGCAAGGCGCAAAACGAGGAAGTGCAGGGAATGCATTTCAAGATGGATTCCCAGGAAACAGTGGTGGATCTCCTGGAGGAGAACGATTGGATGACCACTCTCGATATATCATGCGCATACCATCATGTGAAAGTGGACGAACAGTTCAGCCCCAACCTGTGCTACAGCTTTTAGTATCAATGCTATTCCTTCGTAGGGATTCCCTTTGAAGCGAAGGATTCGCCCAGGGTATTCACAAAGATAATTAGAAGGGCAGCGTCATATACCAGAGAGAAGTGGAAAGTAAAGCTAGTAGTATATCTGGACGATATACTCCTCATGCATCCAGACAGGGATGCATTGAGATTGATCTCACAGGAGATATCCCAGTTCCTGAGGAATCTGGGCTGGATTCTGTCGGAAGAGAAACTGAAGTTGGAACCCTCAAGGAGTGTGGAGTTTCTGGGATGGTTGTGGAACTCAGAGAAGATGTAAGTGACGCTCCAAGAAAGGAAGAGAGTGCTGCTCCTGGAGGACGTGCGAAAATGGATAGCACATGCAAAGAAAAGGAGGAGACAAAGGACGAGGGATTTAGAAGCACTCCTCGGGAGGTTGAATTTTGTGAGGTTGCAACACCCACCAGCAAACTTGTGGATGAAGCGCATGCAATACGCGTTGAGGCAGGCGATAGCCCGCGGGGGCTGGAATGGAACGGTTATAGCCAACCCAACGTTGTTGGGAGAATTTACACATTGGAAGAAGATCCTGCAGGATAACAGACCAAGGAGCCTGAAAAGAAGGAACAGACCAGCAGAATTAACAATCAATGCGTCAGAGCTGTAATGGGGTGCAGTGCTATCAATACCGACAGAGAACAAAGAGGAGAAGATTAATGCCCACGGAAGTTGGACTCTTTAGGAAAGCAAAATGGTAATCAACGAGAAGGAGTCCAGAGCAGTGTTGAGGACGCTAGAGAGAAAGGGAGCATGGCTGCAACAGCAGAAGATAGATCATATTCGTCTGAGGAAAGCCAATATGTCCACGAGATGGACAATACAGAAGAAGAGGGGAGCGCCATTGCTCATTCCAACACTGAGAGTATTGGAGAAGAAACTGAACAGCCTGGCAATTACAATACAGACGGAACACCTCCCGGGAGAACAGAACACGGAAGCAGATGCACTCAGCCGGATGGAGAGAAAGCCTGACAACGCACTGAAGGGGGAGAAAGTCGCAGAGATATTACAAACAATCGCAGCGAGAACACTAGATATTATTGCAGACCCGATTGCTACGGTGATCTGCGGAACTATTTGGAAACGATCCTCTCTGAAAAGGAAGAGAGAGAGAGAGAAATACAAGGAAACGAGATAGCACTAGTCCACACGTTCCTGAGAAACATTGGGCTGGTGTTGAAAGAGAAGATGAAGGAAGCCCAGAGGGAACAAACGATCCTGATTCTGCCAGCCTGGTGGGGGCAGACCTTAACCCCGCTACTGCAGCCTGGGCTTTTAATAACGAATCTGGGGACCTTTCAGGAGTGCATGATACCGGGAGCGAAGATGAGAAGTGAAGGCTGGAAATAACCCAGAGGAAAGGTGATATGAGTCACACTGGAGAGGAAAATATCCAAGGAAGGGACCTCTTCTTTCCATGGGGAGAATATGTGAGAGCTAAGGAAATAGCAGCAGCAATACTAAAGAATCAAAAGAGTGAAAGAGACAGGTGGAGATCGCTGCGAAGATTCAAGCAATTCCTTGATAGAGAGAACATGGATGACGCCGACCCCCTCACAACCAAGGATGCCAAATGGATTATGGCAGAGTTTACCGAAACACTCTCGAATACCAACCTATCTAGTGGAGTGATCCATCAGACAGTTCGGAAAGAACTGGATTCTATTAACCTATTCAAAGAGACGAATATTGATGGGAAAGACGTCGAAATATTTCTAAAGACTTATGTAGTGGATAAGCCGAGAAGGGGCAAACGATACAAATCAATGCGGGACTTGACAATTATCACCAAATGAGCCGAAACCACTCACGATATGAAAGACCCACAGACCCTCCAAAGGAGGGCTCTCATTTTAACTATGATATTTGGTGCGTTAAGGCCAGTAGAGCTGGAGAGAATGAGAAGTGAGACATCGAAATTTAAAGAGGATCTAGTCCAGACACAAGTACAAACAAAGACATCAGGGGGAGAGACTGTTAAGGTTATTATAAATAAGCATCCAAACCCACGTATCGATGCGGTTGTAGCGCTCCAACGCTGGATGAATTACACAAAGACAACCTTTAGAGACGAACATGTGTGGTTCGATATAGAAGGGAGTAGAGCCGCTAACCTACAGAAGATCAAAGAAGAACTAACGGCTATTTTGAGAGAGAACGAAATTCCCGAAACTTTCACCGCGTACTCTATAAGACACGCAGCGATTACGCACTTAGCAAGACAAGAAGGAGCGGACTGGAAGGCGATCAATGCGTATGCGAGATGGGCGCCGGGTTCGAGAGTGGACCAGGAATGCTACACCGTGTTACCGGTGGAAGACATAAATTGGATCCTGGAGACAATCGGTGGATTAGTACCCCAGAGGGGAGAAGATAACAAGCCAGATAAGAGTGGAGATTCGAAGGAGGGGACGCTAAAGATAGCAGATGCAGATATGAAAGATCGCACAGAGGAATTACCCAAAGCGGAATTTGAAGAAGCGAAGAAACTTACGAGAAAGCGATCAAGAGGATGAAAGAAGCTGCCGAGTGGAAAAGAAAGAAGAGGTGAAATGGCTCAGTCACGAAGCTCAACACCCCGACAACCGAGTCGCCAGAAGACACCCTCCATAATCCCCAACAGCATCAGTGAGCCTACGGGAGAGAAGGATCCAACTCCGCTGAAGAAGATAGGAAAAGATCGGAAGAGGCGTAGCGGAAGAAGTATTAGACAGATAGGAAATGACACTGAAGAGGCAATGGCCAAATCTATGTCGCCTCAAAGATATCCCAAGAGGGAGCGGGTCTTGAGCAGGAGTTCCGCATTATCACCCGCACGTTCTCAACTCATTCGCCGCACTAGATGGTGCTCGGAAGGGGTTTTTTGATCACGTGCACTGAGATATTAGGTATTTCGAGACTCATTATCGAGGAGCAAACCTGCTCCTTGCGTTTGTTGATTCGCTCCATTGCGAATTGATAGAACGCAGAGAGGCAGGTTTGCTCCGAGATATTAGTAATGCGGATGGAGAGACGATATGCGGAGTGGTGCGAGGGTGAGCCAGAAGGGTGTGGGGAGATGACTAGAAAAAAGGGCGAGATATAGAAAGAGAGAAAGAAAGAGTAAACGCCCGAAGTGATTAGCGTACGCCTAGAGCCTGGAAAGATACAAATAAAATGAGTAAACAAGTGTAATCAGAAGCTATCTTTCCAACACGACAACAATTGTTCTTCACACAGAAGAATCAGATTGGTCTATGCAGTGCGCGATGATAGGGTTTGCTCTGCCGATGCAACAGAGGAGCGGGAGGCAGAGTCCTGCATAGACAGTTTTCTTTTCCACGCCTCGCGAAAGCGAGAGTGGTTTTTCTTTCTGCTCCAAGATTACTCGCCTCACCGGATCCCTGCACAGCCTGCAGGAGAGAGCTCCGAGGGGCAATGTCCCCTGCCCTCTGGTCTTCGTGACCAAGGCGAAAAGGCGAAGTAGGTGGTGAAGAAAAGCGGACAATGCATTATTTTATCACTTTATTTTAATGTTATTGTTTTGTATTTTTTCTCGCCCTTTTTTCCACTTCATTTGGGATTGGGCGAAGCTTTCCACTCAAACCACCCATAATTTATAATAACACTCATTATCTCGGAGCAAATCCTGTCTCACTGCGTTTTTATTAATTTTTCAATTTTTTTCTAAATAAATTTTGAAAAAACTTTAAATAACAAAAAAGGATAAACTTTTCTTAAAAAATTATGTTCAATGCTAATGATAAAAATAATCTTCCCATTTATTTGAAAATGCAAAGTCCAAACAAAAATGCTTTTAAAATTTCGATCTTTTGTTGCTCCAATTCATCTTTAAGGAATTTTTTAAAAACTCCGCCCGCTCAAATGGTCAGCTTCAAGACCTGATGCTCTTTCGTCAAATACTAATTCGTCTTCATCAGATACAATTTCTCCAGTTTCTTCGGAATCATCATCCAGAATGATTGTACCTTTTGGTTTTGCTGATACAATTGGGCTTTTTGCATCAAATTTATCAATAGAATCTGTTTTGGAAGACTCATAAAATGAAGGAAGGTTCGTACGTTGGTTGAAGCATTCAGAAATATCGAGTGGGTGATGCAACTTTCCCAATATCTTTTTCGAGTTTATTGGGGAACTTGAACACTGATATGAAGAAATCGGAGATGTGGTTGTTTCAGAAAGCGATGCTAACGCAAAGCTGTACGGGAACCTTTGCTGATACGTTCGCGTAATACGGCGGCTTGGCGATTGAGACACATATAGTGAAGGAATGTTGGGTGTGTGACTTGAATTTGAAGCCAGCATATCAACCGAAAATGATCTCATCTTTCGTTCTGATTTGCTGGATGCCCCTCGCTGAAGCTGCCTGTCTGTTTTATGGAACAGCTTTCGATATCTTGATGCTGCTGCCTCTTCTGCATCGTAATGCGCTTCTTTCTCTGTTCGACTTTTTGCTTTGAGTTCATTTACACTTTTCTCCTCCTTGCAATCTCCAAAAGTACTATCTGTATTTCTTTCATTGCCTTCTTTGCTTTCATCCCCTTCAAATTCTTTCTGCCTCTCTTTCTCCTTTCTCATTCTTTCTCTCATGAGAAGCTTTTGTTCAATAACATCCATCTTCTTCCAGTCATCTTCACTTAGAAGCGATGTACTTGTTGGCAAATGAACAAGAAAAGAAAGCGGAAGTGGTTCTGTTGGTGATTCTGGTCTGAGTATTTGATTAAATGCTCCTAAATTTGATTTTTGAGAAGCTTCTTCCTCAACTGATGAAGGATTAGATATTAACGAAGTCGATTGCATTCCGTAACTCTTCTGCTTTTTTGAACGGTTCTTCCTTTCATTTGATCCTTCACAAGCACCTTCTTCTTTTTGTTCCCAGTTGCCTCTGATCTGTCTGGGTGCTTGCCTTTGCCTTGGATTCTCCTCAGACAACGAACTGCGAAGATGAGAAACTGAACTCTTTGTTGCGTCATATTGCAAACGGATAGGAGACAACGATGACTTTGAGCCTGAGCCATTCGAAGACATCTGCGAAGCATAAAATGCCTGCTTTTTTCTTTTCTGGTAGGCCAAAGCACCATCAATCAACTTTTCAAGATTTGTTGTATTTCGGAAGGAGCGCAGAACTCTTTGCTGGAGTAACATATTCGAAGATGCTGGTAAGTCGGACTGATCGGGAATCTGTGATGCCATTCCATCAGCAAATGAACTTTTATTTGATGACAAATCAAGAGAGGAATGAAGAGATATCGCTGGTGCTCTTTTTGAAGACAAAGATCCCAACTGAGTTGGACTTCTGACCGGAGGAAGAGCTTGCGAATTAGCAGCATTTTCGATTTTATTAACAGTTTTCTTATTCTTCACGCTCTTTTCTATACTCTCGATCACTTTTTCTGTACTTCCCTTAGGCACCTTGAACTGAAACAACCCTTCGCTCCCTTTTCTAATCTCTCCGATTGTAATTCGCAGATCAGCTTCCATTTCCCTGAACATCGCATCAGCTTCTGAACCAGCTCCTTCCATCCCTTCGATGTCCAAGCTCTTCCACTTCTGTTCGTCGATTCTCCGCTTCTCCGACTTTTGCGCCGCTTGCGAAGCAGACTTCTCAATAAACGAGATGATGGCGTGTGTTGTCTTATCCGACAACTCCAGCTGCTTCTCTTCAATCCGCTCGTCTTCCTCCACAAGCTGCTGGAACTTGTGCTTCCACTCCGTCTCAGCCTGCGCTGCTTCTGCCTCCCGCCTCTTGTGCAGCCTCTTTTCTCTCTGCTTGATTCTCTGCTGGATCGTCTTCAAATCATCATACTCTTTCGGCTGCTTCGACTGTTCTTGAGAGAATTCAGAAGGCTTTTCGCCCCGTTTCTTGGTGTTACCAATTCTTGGCTTTTCTTCTTTTTTGCTCTCATCATAATCTCCTTCGTCTTGCCATTGCCCTTCTGATCTTTCTGTTGCACTTTCATCTTCTGTCTCCTTCATTTCTATCTCATTTGAATCCCTTTTTCTGTTCCTCTGGTTAAAACCATCTTCGATAGCACTCTCGTCACAGTTCCAGAACTTATCTGATCTCGGCGTCTTTTCTGTTCCCAAAGGAGAGGACAAAGCCGTATTCTCAGTGGATTTTTGTCTGAAAGAATTGCCTGTCTCTCTCAAATCACAAATATCTGTTTCATTTTGTCCATCAATAATCTTTTGTGCATCAGTTTCATCAACAATAACATCCAATTCTTCTTCTCTTTCTTCCTCTTCAATCTCTTCTTTGTCCTCTTCTTCTTTTTCTTCATCGGCATCTTCAACAGAGTTCAATGTCTGCTCCTTTGAATCAAGTTCTGATATCTTCTGCTCATGTTTGGCATTTCGTGTGTTTGGACGTGTTCTTTCTTTGACTCGCTGACTTCTCAATTGAGACAGACGGCGCATTTCCAGCTGTCGAATAATCTGTTTTTTTATTTTCCCATACATAAAAACACAATTCAAATCAATTCAATCAAAGGCGAATCATATCAATCAATTGCACGATGACGATATAATAATTTTGAGAATTGAGTTTCATTAAAAATGATTTCAGAAATAGAAATTATAATCAATGAATATTTCAGGATAAAAAAAGACACAAATTAAGATGCAAACCTGCTCCGCATTGTCCCTCACTTTTTCATTGAAATGTTCTGTTTTTGTGTCGACGTTCCATTCGTCCGTTGCGAACTTCCCCAAGCACTGCCCCCAGATTGACCACAGCGATATCTCCTGTGTTTGTGTCCAGACAAGAATAGACTGCGGAACTGAGACTGGAAGATACGAATAGAGCACGCTTCTGTTTGCAGGCACGGGGCAGAAGCGAGAGAGCTCAACAACAGCAGGCTCATCAATCGCATCGTAGTTGAGATAAGACGAAGGAGAAGTCAAAGAACCAGAAGAAGAAGAAGAAGAAGAAGATTGAATGGATTGATTAGCCTTCGGAGACAGCTGAGATGCCGACTGTGAATTATTCATTGAGCGCCTCTTTTCTGAGTACTGAATGAAGAGTGTTGCATCATAAACAACAAGATCATTGTTCTCATTCAAACAGACAAGCAAATAGCATCCACCCACTGATGAAATAAGAGAGGGATGCAGCATAGAGGAAGTAGGGCTAGTGGAAATGAAGGCATTTGCAGTGTTGGCAGTGCTGACTGATCGAGGAGAACGGGGCGACCGGGGAGAACGAGGGGAGCGAGAACGTGAGTGAGAGCGAGGGCGTGAACGAGAGCGGAGGGTTGAGCCGAGTGAAGGTGGATACAGCGCAGTCTGCTGGGAAGACGATCTTTCTGTGGGCTGAGAAGGGGAAATAGTTCTTTTTGTTGCAATTGAAGTCGATTGAAAAGAAGAAGAGAATGTTGATCTGGGTGTTTGTGAAGCTTGTGCTTGAAAGGAGGCCTGCTGGTTGGTTGGGAGAAGGAAAGAAGGCTGTCCAGCAGAAGAGAAGAAATTAGAAAAAGGCGATGAAGATCTTCTTTGTGACTTGTTTTGCCCACTTTGCGAGGAAAGAGAAGAGGAAAGAACAGACATTGTTTCTGTGAAATCTTCCACTCCTTCAAAAGAGAAGTGAGGAATGTTCTGATCACCCAATGAAGCAGGCGACGAACTCAAAGAAGAAGCCATTGAAGCTTTCCATGCTTCCAAATAAGGATGAGGAGTAACACAGCTTGGCGGTGTGGTCAGCGCTGATATGCTCATAATTGCTGCTTCTGTCGTCTCTTCAGCTGCATTCTGCGATGATCGTGTTGGAAGCTTACTTGTGCTTGTTTTGGATGTGCTTTCCTGTTGTTGTTGTTGCTGTTGCTGCTGTTTGATTGAGTTTTTGAGGAGAAACGAGTGTTGTGGAAGAGTCTTGTGTGAATGCTGCTGTTGCTGTTGAAGTTGCTGCTGAAGCTGTTGTGATGTTGAGTTCTGTTCATCTGCCTCAAATTCCTCTTCTTCTGCGCGTGATCTGTCTCTTCTCATCCTCCTGCTCTTCCTCTTCACCACTTTCGTGCGTGTCTTGATGACCTTCAGCACTTGCATCGATTTCAGATGGATCAACGCAATGTCTCCGCCAGTCAGCAGCACTGCCACAAACATCGTCTTGTCAATTGCTGCCACGCTCATCGCCTTCTCTTCCATCTGCTTCCCTTCTGACAGGCCAAAGGTGTCTGCATTCCACACACACAGTGTCTCTAATTCACTTGGTGCCACCAGCCGAGTCATCTCAGCAGAATAGGCGACGCTGGCTGTGATGGAAGAGGCAGTGTTTAAGACGCGGATGAGTGACAGGCCTGTTTTGCGGTCGACACTCCAGACAGACAGCTGAGGGTGAGAAGAGAGAGAAGAAGAGGTGGCAAGAGAGGAAGAAGAAGGGGAAGTAAAAGAAGACAAAGTATTTGAAAGTGAAGAAGAAGCAGAAGAAGAGCCGTTTGATGGGATAAACACGACAACAGCGTGTGAGCGGGGGATGTAGCAGAGCTGCTCCACGTCTTTGTCTCCTGCACTCACCACAGATGTTGTCTTCCCTGTTGTGTAATCAGCCAGCCCGACTCTTCCGTCTGCTGTGCCGTATATCACCCCCATCCCCGTGTCAGTCACTGCAAGCTTTGTTATCTCCCTCTCGCTGAATGAAGAGTAATACTTGTCTAATTTCCCATCAGCCAGCTTGTATGTCGCCAGGTCGCAGCTCGATGCCACAAGGAACGTGCAGAAATGGTCGTTAAAGACGACATCTGCAATGGCTGTGTTTCCCACTCGTCCAACCTCTGCACTCTGCTCTGGATTCACTTGCACAATCTGTGAGGAGGCCATTGACAGCTGGAGAGTGTCGCTGTTGAAGCAGAAGGAGGTGAACGTCATCGGAGGAGCACCACAGCTCAGCATCGCAGCTTCGCTGCGCATTCTGAGAGAAATACAACAAAGAAATATATGCATAATTGTAAAAAAAATAAAGAAAGAAAAATTCCGCTTTAAGATGATATTCTAAAATTTGTTCTCTCATTCCTTCAACATTTCTCCTTTATCTTAGAAAATATTATTAATATTTCTTTCATCACTCTTTTTGTATCCAATCCATTCGCACACAAACGCAAACGCAATCACACCTTGAATCCGAATTCGCACTTTCATTCTTTTCCTTTGAGCTAACACTTGCAAATGCTGTTGAAGCAGAAATCGTCTGCAAACAACTGAAAATGCGCAAGTCCCATACTTTTATAATCCCTCCTGCATCCACAGAAATGAGCAAAGGAGCCGTCTGCAACGCCACCAGATCCAAAATTGAGTATGTGTGTCCAGTCAGTCGTGTGATAGGCTGCTTGATCAGAGGATTCCACATCATCACATCCCTCTCAAACCCCCCCGAAAACAGCAGATGTGTGTCAACTGAGTACGAAAGTGCCCTCACCCCCTTTTTGTGCGCGGTGAGTGTGTTCTTCTGTGCCAGCTGTTCCACATCCCAAATCTTCACTGTTGTGTCGAGGGAGGCAGAGGCGAGCATAGAAGTGCCTGAGAGAAAACAAAGGGAAGTTACCCAGTCCGAATGGAGGGGAGGCGTGCGGGAGGTGAAATGGGAGGAGAAGGGGGATGAGGAATGAAAAGCTGATTGGGAAGAGAGGGAACGGGAGTGAATGGTGGAGAGACGAGTGGGAGAAGAAGAGAAAGAGGAGAATGACATGGGAGATGCGGAAGAAGATGAGAGAGAAGAGGAAGAAGCAGAAGCAGAAGCAGAGGAAGGATAATGTGACTGAAATGAGGAGTGGTCAGTTGAAAGAGCATTGAGGCTGTTTGTCGAAGATGATTGAGTTGTGCTTATTTGGATGAGTGGAGTTGAAGCAATGAATTGAGCGTCCAATGAAATGGAAGTGGGGTGTGTGACATGAGGATGAGATGGAGAATACAACGGAATCTGTTTGAGTGTCTGTGACTGTGTCTGAGAATGATGGAGTGAATTGGTAGAAGCAGAAGATGAGGAGGAAGATAGAGAAGAGGATAATGAAGAAGAAGAGGAGTAATTCTGTGATGTGGAAAGAAGGCTCTTCTGAAGTGGAGAGAAAGGGAGAGGTGAGGATGAAGTGTTGACTGGAGTGATGGAAGAGAAATCGGATGAGTTGGAAGCAGATTGAAGTGAATTGGAGACATATGGAGAGAGCGGAAGAGGAGATGACAATGAAATGGAAGAGGAAGAAAAAGAAGAAGAAGAAGAAGAAGAAGCAATCTTTGAAGAAGGGCTGAAACGAGAATAGTCAGAATTAGTGGAAGAAGGCGAGGTGATGTTTGAGAGAGCATTGGGCGAGGCAGGAGAGCAGTAAAGAGATGAATGTTGATTGGCAGCAGAAGGAGAAGACAGAATGTGTGGATGTGTGTGAGATGATAAGGAAGGTGATTGCGTTGAAGAGAAAGGAGAAGGAGAAGGCAATGAAATGAGCGGAGAAGAAGACTGAAGTGAAGCTGGTGAACGAGTTGGCGAAGGGAAATAGGCAGATTCTGAGAGAGGCATGGGCGAACGGGCGAGGGAATCTGAAGAAGAGTCGAAATGAGAAACAGAAGGAGAAGGAGAAGAAGATTGAGAAATGATGGGAAGAGGGGTGGTGTGCCCAGAACGAGGAGAAAGAGATTTGTAGGAGGTTGTTTGTTGGAATGTTGCATCAATCTTTTTGAGCTGGGGGAAATAAAAATAAAATAAAAGAGAAAAGAAGAGAAGAGAAGAAGAAAAAGAAAGAGGATTGTTGAAATGAATGAAGAAGAAGTAATGAAATTTTCACAATTAGCAATTGAATTAAAAATACAGTTAATTAATGACAATATGAAAATGAGGATGAAGATACAAGTTCACACAGCATCAGCGTCAAAGAGATGGATGTTTCCGCACTGCCCTCCCGAAAAGAGGACCGTCTTCATCTTCGGCTTCTCCAAAGACGAGCGATAAATTCTGCTGTCTGCTTCAATTCCACTCCTCACCGATGGATCAATCCCTTCCATCATCCCCAATTCCTTTCCCGTTGCACTCCCATTGCTTGATGCATCTCTCCTCTTTCTCTCTCCGTCTTCGTTCAGCCCAGTTTTCCTGCTTAAATCAGAAGACGAGCGAACAGAGGCGATTGACGAGGCTAATTTGGAGACGGCACTTGCTTCGTCAAAGTTGGATGAGGAAAAACACATCTGAGCATAAGGAAGCGGAAGCGTCTTCAGCTTTGTGTGCGCGTTAAGAGACCAAAAGGAAATCGTGCGGTCAACAGAAGCTGTGACTATCGTTTTGCTATTTGAAAGGTACTCTTGAGTTTTTGTATTATAAAAAAAATATTTAATTTTCATTGGAGAAGTTGGCATTAAAAAAATAAGTCACAAACTCAGGGCAGTTATAGAAGCATCATGCGCTAAGAAAGAATCAGAAAGCGCCCAGGAAGTGGAATCCCAGTAGTTGACATTTCCATCTCTGTGTCCTGTGATAAAACGTTTTGATTCAGGAACATATATCATGCAATCTGCGTCGCTTCGAATGTGTCTGTCAAAAACTCGTGGCATCGTTAAATACTATTAATGCGTTCAAATTATTCATAAATTTTAATTTTTATTTCATTTGATTCATATTTAAAGAATGATACATTTGGCAAAGACTGTCCGTTATCTCTGACAACATTCGTTCCACGTGCAACAAGGAATGCAGAAACATCTTTCCAAAAAATCTTTTTTGTGCAATCAAGGTCTATTTGATTGAATAGTTCTGCAATCTGAGCAATTGTTGTTGAGTTCAATTCTTCGCTTCCGTCCAGAAGCAATTGATGAATAATTATAATAAACTATGCAAAAAAGAAACATTAGAAAATTAAATGAGGTTTTTAACTCTTTGTTTACTAAATGTTTATTAAAGAAAACCTGTGGAAGGTCTACTCCTTTTGTCCCATGTCTGTCAAATTCCTTTTTAATAATTTCATATTTAATTGGTTCGAGCTTATAAAATCGTGATATAATAGGCTCTATATCATAATAAAGGTATATCAATCAGGATAAATTTTAAAATGTAAAAAACACTACCGCTCCAATCCATGAAATTTTAAAAAGGGTCAATAAAATATTTAGTTGATTTTTTATTGAATTAATAATATCAAATTTTAACAAAAGTCACATTTCAAACAAAATTTTTTATTCAACCATTATTCTCAAACTCGAACATACTGAAAGCTTTTCTTTTTCGATCTCCAGATTTCTGTTTTCTCGCTATTCGTGAGAATTTGAAACATGACTGATGACAATAGATCAATGAGCTCCATGGCGAGCGGAGTTACTGTAGATTTGCGTCAGGGCGATGCATTTTCGAAATTTGATACAGTTGTGTATTCTTTGCTCTATCCTTTGTACAATCAAACAAAACACCCGCCTACAGAATGGGCTGTATTTTTATGGATTGTGCAATTACTTCAAATGATCACTTTAAGTTTTTTTCGAATTGATTCTGATGGCAAAACAGTTAACAAGATCTCATACGTTTGTAATTGCTTTAAAAATTTTTAGAAGCATTCTTCCAATTTTTATTTCTTATTCATTTTTATATAGTATATTTGCTGGCTTGATGGAACATCATTAAGCTTTCTTGCAGATAAATATATTGCATTTGTTGTTATTGGAATTTTTGGATATCTTGTACTTCTTATCTCATATGTTCTTATTTGCGCAGTATTTTTTCGATTGATAATTTCATCCCAACCGTGGGTAATTTCTGTATTACGGTGGCTTGTTGAATTTACTCTTTCAGTATTATACATACCAATGATATCAATTGCTATAACTTCTTTTGATTGTTATGAATCGTCACAAAATGTGTTCTTGCATCGAATTTTCGATGGGGCGTGCTTTGGAAGTACTCTTACATTGATTGGAGTTGTATTTGGAATTATATTTTTGATAGTCGTGTTTTTTTTTCAGTTTTTGGTAAATAATGCGATATTCTCGCATAGTCCAAAACATGGAAACCTTTGGGCATCTCCAAGTGGATTTTCTCAGGGGATTATGTGGACTTTGATCGATGGTATTGTGTTTGCGATGAGAACATTGCATGGATGGCCTTTCTGGAGAGGAGTTGTGACTGTTGGCACTTCGTTGGTGATGGTGGTGTATTATGTGTGGAAGCAACCGATGTACAAACTAAGAAGCAATGCGATGAGAGCAAGCGAGTGGATGATATTCGGATGTCTGCGCCTTTGCGATGAGATCGGTTATGCTGTTGAAAAAGCTACAAATTCGTTCATTCCAACAATTGCATTTCAAGTTGCTGGTTTGATTCTCGGCATCGTTGGTTGCATTGTCTGCTACAAAATAGCGCAACGGCTGCAAAAGCGCCGCTTCCTTCTCACTGATTCTGGAAGCCCGATCATTGACATCACCTCCGAAGATCGAACCAGACAGCTTCCTCCTCTTAAAAACGCAGCCAAAGTGGAACCTGCCCTTCGTTTCTTGCAGATGCACCGCTATCGCTCGCTGGAGTATTTCATGTATGCAGATCTTGTCTTTGGGCAGGCGCTGAAGAAGCACCCGCACGACAGTCAGCTGAGCTTTGTGTATGCAGCCTATCTGAACGACTTCATGAAGAACTGGATGAAGTCGCAGAGTGTGCTGCGGTCAGCGCGGCTGAGCAATCCAGACTTCTTTCTGCGGTTTGTGCTGTTCTGCAAGACGAAGGAGAGCAACGTGGGCGAAGGCGGAGGGAGCGGAATAGGGAACGGTGGGCCAGGAGGAATGAGCGAGCTGAATTCACTCACTTTCACTTCTCTCTTTGCAAAGGCAGAGGAGCACCACGAAATGGCAGTGAGCTCAACGAAGGAGCTGTTTGAGAATTTGACCTCACCACACCCGCAATTCTCGCAAATTCCTGTTATTCTGCAGTCGATTGTGATGAATGAGAAGCAGTCCCGCACTTGTTACGAGGAGTTAATTGCATCGCATTCACAGAACACGAGTGTGCTGCGAAACTACGCGCGTCTGCTTTTGGACATCTACCACGACGAAGATACAGCAGACATGATTCTGAACAGAGCAGATCAGATTGAAGAGGACTCATCAACATCGTCTGGCCCAGCCATCTCAGCTGGAGTGGGTGACCCTTCAGCATCATTACAAATGGATATGAACGGAGAGGCGGAACAGGGCGCAATGGGGGGATTGGGGATGAGCGGGGCACGTGGAGGGACAGGAGAGGAGACGGACGAGAGAACAGGGAAGGAAACAGGAGGAGGAACTGGAGAAAAAGAATTATTTATAAATGATGGGCAGATGCAAAGCACATCTAAATTGGAGAATGTGAACTATGAGAATAAGAGGAGGAGGAGAGACGGGACGATCAGTGGAGGGTCCATCGTCACAAATGGGTCAGTTGGCAAAGCAGCAAAGAGGAAGCGGAAGAAAAAGAAGAAGAAGTCAGACACGATTCTGACAGAGTTGACGGGCGGCGGGCAGAGCAGCTCGTCGACGATGAATGCGATCACAGCGACGCTTGTTTTCTGCCATTTTCTAGCGATTATCATCTTCATTGTGGTTGTGGTGACATACGAGTCGATGGCGAGCGAGTACTCGTCTGGTCTGAACATCCTGCGGAAAGTGTGTGATCTGACGATGACGATTGGGCAGGTGTCTTCTTCAGCGCTGCAGTACTTTGTGCACGACGTGATCAGACACTGGGTGCCTCCCCCCGCGGACGGGTGGGCGACGTCGCTGATGAATGCAGAGATGCTGAAGACGAAGCTGACGACACTCAGCAGCTGGATGGCAGACATGGCGAATCAAGTGTACTCCCTCACCAGCTACGTGGAGCACTGGGAGACGCGAGACATTGACGTGTATGTGTTCACACTCACGCTGAAGAACGAGACGCAGCCGGACGGTACAGTTGTGGAAGTGGAAGACAGGAAGACGCAGATCTCGTCGCCGATGACTCTTATGCAGACGCTGACAACGATGAGCAACATGGCGCGCCTTCTGTCTGAAACGACGTTCAATTCGAGACCAACATACTACAGCTACTTCAGCGATCTGCTGTTTTTGTTCTTCAACCCCATCATCCCCATCATGGACGGGTGCAGACGAGCAATCACGGCAGACTGGGACAATCTGAATGAGAACTGCAACAAGATCATCATTGTGTGTGTGACGATTGTGGTGTTCTTTACGCTGCTGATTGGTGGAGTGCTGCTGTTTATCTACGCAGCGATGACGACATATGCGAAGAAGGAGAGGCAGAGATCGTACAGAACAATGCTGAATGTGCCAAAGGCGAAGATGCAAGGCGTGATCAGGAGGCTGATGAACAACGACGACAACGAAGAGACAGCAGAGATGACAGATTACTTGTCGCAGAACACACACAAGATGAATGACGAGGCGATGAGTGACATGCATCTGAAGCAGGAGGAAGACTACGACGATGTGGTGGATCTGTCAGAGGACGATGAAGCACTCAAGAAAGTGGAAAGAAGAAGATCGCCAGCTATTTCAAATACGCCTCATTCATTTAAGAGGAGTGGATCGACAGAGGAGAGTAATAATAATAACAATAACAGCAATAACAGCAATAATAGTGGAAGTATTTACAATAACAGACTGACAGGTGAGCTGACAGAAGAGTCTGATCAGAGTGAAGATGAGAACAGGAATGGAACAGAAGACGAGAACAACACGAAAGACACAAGAGGAAGAGGAGGAAAGAAGAAAAAGAGAGAAAGAGAGAGTGGAAGCGACGAAAAGAGCGAGAAGGAAAAAATCAGAGAAAACGGGCGTTTCAGTCCAAAATCGAACAAAGACGCTTCAAATTATGCGCAACAGGCATCTGAATCATCTATTGTTTCTTCTTCCTCGCCTGCCATCCAGCCATACGATGTGTCACAGACAGGCAGCCCCAACCAGCGCCACGATTCGTCTTCAAACTCGATTTCTCCGCGGAACATTTCTCCGACTTCATCTTCAATCACATCTGCGCAATCAGCTGTATCTCCATCGTGTTCGTCTCCTTCTTCACCAAAAGTTGCGCCTCTTTCATCTTCTTCGTCATCATCTGCTTCTTCTTCCACCACCAGTCTAACTTCGCCCAAGCGCCAGAAACAAGCAAACAATCTTATGTCATCACTTGGGCAGTCTCAGAATTGCAGCTCTTCCACAACCACACTCACCACAACTGTCATCGACCCATCTTCAGATCTCATTGGAATCAGCAATAACACTAACAATAATAATAATAATAATAATAACACTTCCTTATCTCCCACAGTCACTCCTCAGATGTCCTCTGCTTCACTCTATCAGTACCCCAGCGCCCGCTCTCCAAAGACGACGCTGTCTGCCTCCTCAACAATAGCCTCTCTTCAGACAGTCCTCACACAGCAGCCGTATTCCCTCAGTTATTCTTCTGCTGTTATGCCCACTGCACAGCTCCCCTCTGCATCTGCGTTGTCGTTCACACCATTAATGAATGAGAGTGCGAAAATGTCACCTTATCTCAACACAATCTCTGACGATCATTCGTCTCCTCTGATGGGCTCTGCACGCATGCTCCCTCATTGCACAGGCAGTAATAACAATAACAATAGCAATAATAATAATAATAGCAATAATAATAATAGCAATAACTCAAATGGCATATCGAATGAAAGCACACGCACAGACATGCTGCACTTCGGAAACGTTGGCGATGGTTCGAATGGAGATGAGAATGGCATTTCACACACAATCCCTTCTTCCATTCTCGGCCACTCTGCATCTACTACCTCATCGATCACGCCAACTTCACAGGCACAGCAGCTATTGCAGCAGCAGTACCAGATGAAGAACTCAAACTCCATCGTGTTCCAGCAGCACCCCATCCGCTCCACCACATCTCCTTCACTCGGGATGATGGTGAGACAGTCTGCTTCACCCAGAAACCAATCAATGCGTTCTGCCTCTCCTCTCTCCACTGCTGTCTCTGAGCTCTCACAATCAAAGTCTCAACTGCATTTGAGCGCCTTTGCGGGAACAGCAGCAAATTCGGCTTTTGCTTCGCCGTATGCTTCTGCTCAGCATCTTCCTTATATTCATCCACCGACTGTGCAGCCAGTCACACCCACACCTTCAACGCAACAGGGAAGCTCAAACGGAACATCGAATGGAGGGAATTACAGTGGAAGCACGCAGAACTCATCATCAGACTATGCATCAAGTGGGAACAAAGGAAAGCAGATAACTTCTTCGAAAGTGTTGACAAGTGTTCTGTTTGACGACGATGAAGAAGAGAACGAGAAAGCGCTGGGTTTTGTGCGGAATGCGGTGGAAGACAAAGAGTGGGAGGAGAAGATGGAGAGCGACATTTCAAAACTACAGGAGTCGTTTGCAGCTTTGCCATCTCCTGTGTCGAAGATGCTCATCTTCCACGTGGTGTGCAACATGCTCCTGTTTATTGTCGCCATCTGCATTGAGATCGTTCTCATTGTCTCCTTCGTCATCTCATACAAGGAGATCTCTATGAACATCGTGCTGTCGGGGATGAGGCCCTCCATCCTCTTCCAAATTCAGTATCTTCTCCTCCGCGCGCTGTTTCCCAGCCCGATTCTGCAGACAGACCAGTCCGTCGTGTTCAAAGAGTCCACAAACCCGATCCTGTACAATTCTACTTTCACATCCACCAACCAGACGTATATAATTGACTTGCTCCATTCAGAAATGGACTATTTCCAGGCGCTGCATTCGAAGTGTCAGTACGGGCAGAGCGAGACAAGCCACACGAACGACACGATTTTCGACTCGATTGAAGCTTCAAGGCTGTCAAAGGAGCAGAACATTGCGATTCTGTTGGAGGAAAGAGAGTGTTTCAATGCAACCAGCGAGGACTGCTCGGGAGCAGTGAGGTATCGGATCTATGGAGTGGATGGGATGATTTATGGATTGTCGATGCTGATATCGCGGATGAGGCTGAATGTGGAGAGGCTGAAGGGGATGGATGCGACGAAGCTGACGATGATGACGAAGGAGGTGAGGTACATTTTGTCTGCGATTCGGTATGACCTGCAGGAAGGGATAAGCAAGCTGACGAATGACATTCTCTCAGAAGGAGTGAAGAAAGTGCAGCAGTCGATAACGTATGTGGTGATCTTCACGATCGTTGACATTATCATCATCATCTTCAGCTTGTTCTTCAACTCACTCTCGTGGAGGAGGATTGTGTGCGACATGCGCGAAATATCTGAAAAATTGCTGCTTTTGCTGCCAATCAACGAGAATGCAAGGGAGATTGTGATGATGCCATCGATGTTGACTGGGGTGAAGGAGTTGGACGATGGGAGAGAGAAGATATTAGAAGCAGCACAGCAGCTGCTGGATGCGATTAAGAACAGAGAAGGAAGTGAGGCAGTGAATGCGCTGATTAAGCAGCTGATGCAGGTGACGAAGCGGCAGTTTGACGAGGAAGAAGGGACGATGGCGAAAGTGGAAGGGCAGATGGGAGAAGAAGCGATCAAAGAGCACAAAAAGGAGCATCTGCTGTTGAGGCAGCGAATGACGTTGATTGGCGACCAGATCAAATCGAGTGACGAGGCAGCGTCGTCGACAGGGATGCACATTTTGACGTCGCTTTTTGATGCGCATTTCACAGACGATGATGTTGTGTTTGGGGAAGTGCTGCTGGCGAACGGGACAAGCTCTGTGTTGGGCGTGTCTGTCAACATGGATCCATCATCATCATCTTCTTCTTCTTCCTCTTCTTCTTCTTCTTCGTTGTAATCTTTCGATTACAATAAATAAGGAATGGATTCATTCAACACAAACTTATTAATACAAAATAATATCTCCATTTTTGCATATTATTTTAAAAAATAAATAAAAGTTTTGATATTTTTCAGTCAGATTTTCCATTCCCTTTCAAATTCCTCATTCATTTAACATTTCAAATATGCAGTTGTGTATGTTTTATTCTGCATGTAGCTTACTCAAATCCCTTTTTTTAATAAAATAAGATTTTTTTCAGTTTTATTTTGTTTTGTTTTGTGTTGTGTTGTGTTGTTTTGTTTTGTTTTGTTTTTATTTATTTGATGGAAGTATGCAATCACTCTGTTCTCCTATGCATTTCTTCATTCCTCTCGTTTTGTATTGCTTGTCTGCTTGTGTTAGTCTTAGAGAAAGCCAAATAAAAATATTGTTTTCATAACATTGTCGGTGTTATGCTTTAATAATTGTTGAAAAGTCATCAAAAAATATTTTTTTTTCTTTCTTTTTTTCTTTTTTTTTTATGAATATTTATTAAAAGTATGTTTTGTTTCGTTTTTCTTCAAGTGTTTCAGCACTTCTATTACTTTTGACATATGTTTTGTTTTGTATGTTTTATTCACCATTATTAAACATATTTAACTTTTTTTCATCAAATTCTGAGCCGAAGAAATGCAATTGCTTTGCATTATGCAATTCATTAACAAGAAATTGTTCTTATCTTTTTTGCCATTATTGCCATAGATATTGTTGTTCCTATATAATTCTTTGGGTGTATTTTGTGTTGTTTTCACTGAATTCCCAACGAAATTTCCAACCACCTCCTTTTCTCTCTCTCGTTATTCTTCTCTGTCTGCCCATGTATGAATGATTCAGTTGGCAAATGAATGCATAAAGTTTGCATTCCTTTTTGAGTTTTGTTGTCTATTTTCTTTCATTTCCTATTCTTTTTTTTTTTTAATTTTTAATTTCATTCTCAAATCTGCCACTTGTCCCTTTTGTTTGAAGTTTGTGTGAAAACTTGATAAAGTTTCAGTTTTCAAAGAATTAATTAGAAAAACAAAAATTGAATCCTTTCGCATGTTTATTATTGTTTCACATTGAAATATCAAATAAAAAAAAAAAATAAATAAATAATTTTATTTCTTTTTTTTTTCCTTTTGTGAAAAGAATTTCTGTTATTCATTAAAGAAAGATTATGAAACTTCAACGTTCATTCCTCTTACCACTTATAAAAAAAACTTGTATTTTTTTCATCTCAATTCATTTATAAAACAAATATTT
Organism: Monocercomonoides exilis; assembly: GCF_001643675.1. Lineage (NCBI taxonomy): Eukaryota > Preaxostyla > Oxymonadida > Polymastigidae > Monocercomonoides > Monocercomonoides exilis. Next base: position 931,805 of record NW_027150575.1, read on the forward strand.
TTTCTATGAAATTCAGATTTTTTAAATGTTAATATCCAAAATTTTATTTATCAATATTTGTTTTATTGGCTATCATATTTATATTTTCTTATGAGTTGAAAAGAAGATGAAAATAAAAAAAAACAAGGATGAAAAATATATGTATTTATGGGACATTTGATTAACTTTCCCTTAATTGCAAAAAGAATGATAGTTTTGTTTTATTTTTTTGTTTCTGCTGCGTTTTGCAGGAGCGAAAGTGAGCGTTCGTATTGCAAAGCGAATGGATTTGATTCAGGGGTGCTTGAATGCTCAACATGCAAGCTTGTTGAAACATACACCGAGGATAAGGAATTGACTGAAATTTGCCGAAAGTGCTGCAATAAATTCAAAATTGTATGCTCAATTGAAAAAACATTGTGATCGTTTTTAATGATTGTTTTTTCGTAATTTTCATGAATTTGTGAAATCAGGAAAAGCATCCAAAAGCATTATTTGAATACGATGAGCAACGCATCACTTCAGAAGTTTGCCCCTTTTATCCTTTTATCAATATGTTTTTTGAATTATTTCACTTTTTATTATTGTTAAGTTGTGGTCATTCGTTCAAAATGAAGCTCCAAAGATTAAAAACTTGCAAGTGAGGGTTTGCACAATTCAAATTTGTTATCTTTAAATGTTTATTTTCATATGTTAACAGACGAGAGCAGGGGCAATGTGCGAATTGACTTTATTTGATGGATCAGGAAATCCTGTTGATCAGTTCAGTATCATTGAATGGAAGTTTGTTTTTATTTTTTGAACTTTAGGTTTTTATTAAAGCATATTGTTTTCAAAACAGCACCCGCGATGTTCTAGAATTTTTAGGGGATAAATTAAACAGAAACTAAAAAAAAAAAAATTCAGTCGAGAACAAGAATCTTTGATTACATCTTTAAAAATTGAAAATTTTTTCTTCAATAAATTTTTATGTGAACAATTCACTTTTTGCTTGTTATTATTTCCAATTATTATATAAAATTATTGAGATTGCGTTTATTTATCTTTTCTTTTAAAAGACTTGAGATCCCACAAAAAATATATATGTATAAATATATTTGCATTTGTTAAAAATTCTACAAAAAAATCAACATTACAACATTCCGATTTGATACCTATATTTCGTTCATTCTAAAATGGACCAAAGGAGCATAAATAATCTCTCAATCTCTCTTTCATTTTAGAAAACCAAAAAATCACTTGGAAAAAATTTTTCGAAAAAAATCCCCGTTTTTCAATAATCCAGGAATATTGGAATTCCGAATATAACAAAAACAAAGACTTCACATTGAAATTCTCATTCTTTTGCAGAACAAAAAAGTCAAATTAAATTTTCACAAAATATTTGACAAGATATTTGAAAAAAAAAAAAAGTCAAAAATCAAAAGCATTCAAACTACGATATATTTTCAATAATAAATTGATATTTTTCTTTATGTTTCAAAATTTTTGAAAAATGAAATGCAATTCTTTCATTCACGAAAAATACAACCATGTGATCCAAAGTATTTTATCAATCACGTCATAAAAAGAATTGCATTCCCAAGCAAAAATAAATTTTTTTTGACAATCGGAAAATATGATATATCTAAGCAAAAATTGTGTGGAACAAAATTTAAAATCCAAATATTTAGTCACTTTGTGACTAAATTTTCTGTTTAATGAAAAAATACTAAGACTTGTTCCAAAATTATTCAGATATCATTTCTAAATAAATCTGCCATAACATTTGGGAAGAAATTTTTTACTTTATGAATCTTGTTCCACTCAATGATTTCTTTCATTTTTCAAAATTTTTTATTATTTTCATAATTATAATGCGTGGGAGTGTAGAACTTTTAATGATTCGATGGAGAAAAAAATTGAAACAAATTTGAGTCTTTTTTCATAAATGAAAAAATTTCGCCCCATTTAGAAAATAAATTCTTAAAAATCTAAAATAAAGTTAATTATTTGAAAATATGGTGTGGAACAAAATTAAAGAAAAAAGTTTTCCCCTCCTCCACTCCCCCCTTTGTCAAAATGTATCCCTAAATTTAATTTTTGCTCCCATAATAAAAAATATATTTTTTTCAAAAAGAATAATCTAATTTTTTTGTTGACACAGAACGAAAATGTTGTCAGGAGTGGGGATGCCTGTTTTCAGTGTATTTTTTCTTTGTGTGAATCTTGTTGCAACCACCGGAGACTCGAGCTGGATTGGAGAAAAAATAGAAAAAGAAGAAATGATTAAAGTGGATAGAAATATGCTTCAGATAAACAAATATCCTTCAAATGATGAATTAAATAATAATATAGAAGATGGTGGAAGATTGATGGAAAATAAAAAGAGAAGTGAAATTGAAGGAAGAGATTTTATCAAAGATGATGAAAAAAGCAAAGAAGAATATGGAAGAGAAATTGGAATTTTGAAGAAAGCTGACATTTGCCAATTCAGTGAAATTGAGGGTTGCTTGGAATGCTTCAATTCATCGGTCATGGAAATGGGCTTGGTTGTGAGAGAAAAAGGAACAAAAAGGATTCTCATTGCGAAAAAAGGAAGCATTATTTCGATGAAAAAGTGCATTCTTTTTGTTGAGAAACATTCTTCGCCGATAGAACTGGACGGGAGTTTTGGGTCATTTGTGAACATTTCAATTCAGCCAAATGTTGAAGGATTGAATGAATTTCCTCCTCTTTTCACTTCTGGACAGTTTGACAATGATATTTCAAAGTCATCCATTATTTCGTTGGGTGAATCTCATTTCTCGTCTTTTTGTGTGTCATCGACCCCGTTCCTTTCATCACCATTCATTCCTTTTGTTTCCCTCTCCCAACTCACTTTTTTCAATATTTCATCAGCACCTGATTCGTGCTCATCTCCAACCACAACATCAACCCAAACCACTTGCATGATGAGCAGCTGTTTATTTTCTTCTGTTTGTGATGCATATGATGGCGGGATTGTTCCCTCTCTGAACAACCCCTTGGCTTCCTTAACTGTTTCAAACACCTCGTTTGTTGGATGTTATCGGACAAGGAATGTCAATGTCAATGGAACAGAAGGGAATCTGTCGAAACAAGAGAGAATAAAGATCCTTGACAACGGTGTGAATTCATTTGTTTGGTGCGAATGGAATGGATCAAAGACAACAGGATCAACGGGAGATTATGCTGATGATGCTTCTAATGGAGGAGCAATTCAAATGTTCAATCGAGGAAATGGAATTCTTTCCGTTTCTCATTGCTCTTTTAATAATTGTTATGCTTTTTACGCTGGAGGAGGAATAATGTGCCATGGAATTAATTCTGTTGAATTTGTGAACAACACTTTCGACTCATGTCATGCGCAAAATCGATATGGAGGAGGGGCTTTCGTTTATACGATTTCAACATGTGTTCAGATCAGTGGATGCAACTTCAGAAATTGTAAAGCAAATTATGACGGAGGAGGGCTCTTTCTCGAATCTTTTCAGATTTGGGGATCAAATTGCATTGACGCAGACAGCGGAAGAGGAGAGAGTGCGTGTGTGTTTGACTGCAGTTTTTCTTTATGCTCACTTTCTGGTTCATATGGTGGAGGCATGTGGGTATATAAATTTCCTTCTCAGTTCAAAATTAGGAGCATTCAGTTTTTGTCATGTTTCGTATCGTCATATGGAGGAGGCATGAGCTTCAGACCGGAAAAACAAGATGATGGGATTTATTGTTATTTTTTGTTCTTTCACGAATGCAAATGCTCTCCAAACACTCCATATGGGCATGATATTGATTTCGTTGATTTTAACAATTTGTATTTATCGTCAATTAATCCATTCTTTGAATGTTACACAACAAATACAGATGATAAAAGAGTGTGCTATACGTTTAATTCATCCGGTTCCTGGGCATATGAACAAACATCGAAAAAAGATTGGCTGAAAGACAAGACAACATATGTTTCTGTGAATGGGAATGATGCTTCTGAGTTGTGTGGGGTTAATGAATTAAATCCATGTTTGACAGTGAAGAAAGCGTTTGAGATGTGTGAAGTGCAGATTAGCTTGTCAGTCACGCTGATGGAAGGGAATCACACAAGCGAGGTGACAACAATTGAGATTGGAGAAAAGAAGATTTCGGTCATTGGGATAGGCATAGAGAAGAGTTCGATTGGAACAGGAGCCCTTTCATCAACTGGAGCGCTGTTCAGTGCGACAACAGGCCAACTTGGTTTATTGCACATGAAGGTTGATTGCAACTCAAATGCAAGTCCTTCGCCGAGTGTGGTTTTTGTGTCTGATGGGAGTGGGTCACTTTCGTTGGAGGATGTTGTGATTACCACGAGCAATATTGGAGAATATATGATATCTTCTTCAGTGTTTGTGGTGCCGCTGTTACAGCTGTCGATGGTTGGTGTGGAGATCAAGAATATGAATGTCTCAAAATCATTGTTCACTGAACCTGCTTTGTCTTCTTCTTCCTCCTCCTCATCTGCCCTGTTTTTGACAGCCACTTCATCTGGAGAGAACATGATTGCGAACTTGACGGTGACGAATGTGAAGTTGATTGAAGGAGATGGGGTGGTTGTGGCAAAGAGTGTGGCAGAAGGGGAGACATTTGTTGTTCAGAATGTGACAGTCGAGGATTGTGAGTGCAAGAATGGCAGTGGTGGTGGGGTCAAGGTTGAGTTGGAAACAGACACAAGCAAGCTTCAGGTTGAAACATCAACAGCAATCAAGAGATGCACAAGTGGAAAATATGGAGGAGGGATGATGTTGTATCTGGCTGACAACTCAATTGACTTCTCGATTGTGTCAGTTGACTTTTCAGGGTGTTCTGCTTCATTGGGGGGGAATTATGTGTTTGTGAATGGGAGCAATTCAGCGAGCTGGGGAATAACAACAGAAAAGCTGAATATCCAACATGACGATTCAAAATACGATGAGCTGGTGGGATATGATCGGAGCGACACAACGATGGGGCTGTTCCCACTGAATGTGTATTTGGACAGATATCCAGATGCAGCACATGTGGGGAAGGGGAAGGATGGGCTGGGTGGATATGACTCGTGGTTCTGTGGATTTGACTATTATCCGTGTGCCACTATCACCCATGCAGCGCGGGTGAGATATGCAGACACAAACAAGAAGATCGAATTGGATTCGGGATTTGAGCTTGCTGAGGCAGTTGGAATGACAGATGGCCATGAATGGGAGATTTCATGTGCAACAAAAGGGATGGAAGTTGGGGTGAAAGCACAAGAGAATTTTGAGTCATCTTGTCTGATTGAGGTTCAGAGCAAATGTTCAATGAGAAACATCAAGTTCTGTATTCCATCTGCTCTATCTGGTGCATCATCATCATCTCTGATTTCATCCAACTCCACACTCCTCACACTCACTGACTGTTCTGTTGTTTGTTCCTCTGAGAATTCCATTGGATATTGTTTTGTGAATGTGATTGGGGGAAAAGTGAAAGTGGAGGGATTGGTGATCAGAGAGACCTTGAGATTTGGAGAACATTCAGTGATTGAGTTTGGCGAAGGGGTGGAATCAGTTGTGTTTTGTGGGTGTGAGGTGAATAACATTGAGAAGAGAAGTGGAGATGGGGGATGGGTGAGTGGAGTGGTTGGGGCAGAGAGAGATGAGGGGAAGAATGGGATAATTGTGATTGAGTCGTGTGTTGTGAAGGGGTGCAGGTGTGTTGGTGGAAGAGGAGGTGGGATGAGTGTTGTTGTGAAGGGGGAAGGGAGTGTTGTTGTGAATGGGAGTTGTGTGATTGATGGGTGTGAGGCGAAGGGTACAGGGGAGAGTTCAGATGAGAGAAGTGAAGGGAGAGGGGGAGGGATGATGATTGTGATGGAGAGCAGGGATGGTTCAATGAAAATGGAATCGGGAAGAGAGGGTTTGTTTGTGTTTGGGGAGAATAACAAAGCTCAATATGGGAAGGATGTGTTTGTTGAATGTGGTGGAGGAGTGTTGTTGGAATCGAAAGTGAATGGGAGTTCATTTTCATTTTTTGATTCAAGTGTGATTCCAACAGATGTGTTGAAGCTGTGTGGGAGTGAGGATGGGAGAGAAGGGGAAGTGATTCCGCTGTTTGTGTATTTGTGTTCAATTGGGACAAAGCTGAGAGTTGATGGGAGAGGAGAGAGAGCACTGGATCAGAGCCATTGTGGGTTTGAGGAGTTTGGGTGTTTGACGATTGACTATTGTGTGAGTCAGAGAGCAGGCAGCAATGTGAATGAGATTGAAGTTATCTCAGAATCATGGATAAAGAATGAGATAAAAGTGGTTTCATTTGAGGTTCGTGTTTCAGGGAAAGAAGAAGAGATGAAGGTGTTGGTGAGGGATGAAGGATCGATAAATCAAAATAACCTTATTGAGTGCACAAAATTATTTGAGATGAGATATTTGGCATTTGTGTTGAATGAAGAAATGAATGGGAAGAGAAGTGCATTTATCCACTCCTCATCATCAACCATCACAATGATCAGCTGTTCAGTCACATTTGGAAATGATGAAATGATTGGATACAATGTGATTTGTATTGAGGGAGGAGGGCTGGTTGTGAATGGGTTTGTGATGGAAGGGGGAGTGAGAATGAGTGTGAAATCTTTAATTGTTGTTTCGAATGGAGATGAATTGGAGATGAATCACAGCCGAATGAGTGAAGTGGAAGTTGTTGGTGGAATTGGAGGAGGAGGAGGATGTTTGAATGTGGAGATGGGTGTGAATGGGGTTGTGAATATTGAAGGATGCAATTTGTCATCAGTGTGTTCAGGGGGGAGTGGGATGAAAGGGGGAGGGATGAAGATATCAATTGGGAAGGGAGGGAGTTTGGAAATGAAAGGAGTGAAATTATCAGGATGTGAAGTGCCATCAGAGGATGGAGAGGATGGAGGGAGAGGAATGGGAGGAGGGATGTTTGTTGAACTTCCCAATCAAATGGGAACATTTGTGATGGAAGGGATGGAATTTGAGGGATGCAATGCTTGGAAAGGGAAGAATGTGTTTGTGTCAGGATGGGATCTGAGTGAGATTGTGAATGAGAAGCATCTGAAATGGGAGATGAATTCAGAGGAGTTGAAGTCATTGGATGAGTTGTGTGGATGGGAGAGGAAGTCAACAGGAGAGGAGGGATATGTGATTCCACTGGTTGTGTATTTGTGGAGGAACTGGAGTGGGGATGGGTTTGTTTCAAGGGAGAAAGGAGGAGACTTCAGTGGGTGCGGATATTCAGAAGCACCATGTTCATCGATTGACCACTTGGTATCACTTCGATATCCAACACTTGGAGAAGGGGAGACACATATTGCGATTGTGGGGTCAGGGTTGCTGAGTCATTCCATTTCATTTTCTTCTTCATCTTCTTCTTCTTCATCAATTTCAGAGTTACCAAAAGTGGTGATTGAAGGAACAAAGAAAGGGACAGGAGTGACGATCAGTGATGAAGATGAGAATGATTTGTCTGATGGTTCAATGATCTCCTCGAATGTGAGTCTGTCATTTGTGAATGTGTCATTCACCAAGCCAGCCATCACAACCAATCATGAAGTGTTGATTGAATCCTCTGGAGCAAACACATTATTGTCAGTTTCAGATTGTTCATTTGGCCCAGGGAGAGGGGTGGCAGAAAGTTTTGGATATTGTGTGATGAGAGTGAATGGAGGGAGTGTATTGATTGAGAGGTGTTCGTTGAGTTTGATTTCAGAGCTGAAAGGGTTGATTGCGTTCAGCCCAAGTGCAGTTGAGGTGACACTTCAGAATGTGAACATCTCATTTGCCGGAGCGAAAGAAAGAAGCCTGATTTCGATGATGGAAGAGGAAAACCAGATGAATGGAGAAAAGAAGGCATTTTCAAATGGGAACAGACCAGTTTTGAGAGTTGTTGGGTGTTCATTTGCGAACATCACGAATGAAGGGATTGGAGCGAGTGTTGTTGATGTGGGATCATTTGAGAATGGAGTGGAGTGTGTGATAGATGAGTGTTCGATGTCAAGCTGCAAGAGTGGCTTGAGCGATGAAGGAGGGGGAATGAGAGTGGTGCTGAAGAGTGGGGAATCAGTGTTGAAAGTGAATGGGAGCTCGTTTTCGATGTGCAAGTGCTCGGGTGAAACAGGGTGTGGAGGAGGGCTGTTTATTGATGGATCAGACCCACATGCGAATTATGGAAATGAAAGTCCGATTCCACCTCTGAATTTCAAGATTGTGAACATCCTGTTTGTGATGAATGAGGCGCATGTGGGGAAAGACATATTTGTCAGATGCCACTCGATTGCTCACCAGATCAACGAAACACTGTTTGCGCTGAACTACAACCAGGAGTCACTGAACTCGAACAACTCGATCTGTGGGAGGGATGTTTGGAGCGAGAAAGATATTGATCTGATTCCGCTGATTACATGCTATTATTCGGCACAGGTATTTGTGAGTGGTAGAGGGAGTGATGGGAGGGGATGTGGGGCACAGAGCAATCCGTGTGTGAGCATCGACTGTGGGGTTGGCCACATCGAGGAAGGGGTGATGAATGGGATTCTGATTGATGTGGAAGGGTTTGTGAGGAAGGAGTGTGTGATTGGGGACCTGGTTGTGAACTCATTGAAAAAGACACAGGGGATTGTTCGATTGAACTGCAAGATTGAGAAATCAGGTGAGAAGGATTGTGTGATGGAGTTTGTGAATGAATGTTCAGTGGAGAGGTGCTCATTCCAGTTTGAAGATGGATTTGAATCGACTCACAATTGTCTCATGAAAGTGAAGAATGGTTCAATGGAGATACAGAAATGTGAATTCTTCTCTTCTTCAATTGTAGTTGAGGATATGAAGTTGAACAGTTCAATTGTGAGTGTGGAGAGTGGAGAGCTGAAGATATTTGATTCAACGTTCAGGGATATTCATACAACAAGATCAGTGCTTTCATTCCATGAAGAATCGGATGTGATGATTGATGAAACAAGATTATTGAATATCGAATGTGAGGGAGATGTTGTGAGTGTTGGAGGGAAAGCGAAAGTGGAGATGAAAGAGATGGGAGTTGTGAATGTGACTGTGTTGTTAGAGGGGTGTGTGATTGTGATCGATAATGCCGAACAAGAGGTGAGTGTGCTGAACAGCTCATTCGGAAAGTGTGTGAATTCTGTTGATAAGGGAAGGATGATGCAGATCAGGAATTCCAAGAATGTGAGGGTTGAGGCATGTGTGTTTGATGGAGAAAGAGAAGATGAAATTGTCAAGGAAGAAAACAATAGAAAAGAAGGATTATGCAAATGGAATGGGTCATTGGTTGATGTTGAGAAGAGCAAGGTGGAGATGAGGGAAACAACAATCAGAAATAGCAAGGGAGGAGGGCTGTGGGTGAGTGGAGGGAGTGTGAGGATTGAAAATGGAAAGTTTGAGAATAACAACGCATCGATTGAGGGATATCCATCAGCTCGAAGGAATGCGATTTGTGAAGGGAATGGGGGGTTGAATGTTGTGAGTGTGAAAGGTGGAGATGGAATGTTGCCAAACACATCATTGTGGATATTGGATGAGGGATGCGAATTGGGAGGGATAGCAACTGAAAGAGGATCATCATTTTTCATCCCTGTTTTGGAAGAGGTGAAGAATGTTTCTCAACAAAATGGAGATGCTGAGTTGATGATTGTGGGAAAGCTGCTTCTGCCATGTGATTTGTCAGTGAAGATGAGCATGAAAAATGGAGATGAAGAGGAGATTGTGAGAAAGGGGATTGAAGAAGAAGAGTTTGTGTCAGAGAATGAGATTCACACATTTATTTCATCTTCAGAATGGGAGAAAGTGAGAGACGAGACAGAAGTGAGTGTGTGGATTGTGTTTGGGAAAGGAGATTCTCCATCAGCAACTGAGTCATTCATTGTGAAGAACAGGAGTGAAAGTGTTGGAAAAGGAGAAGAAAGGATTGTTGAAGGAGGGAAAGAAGGGAAATCATCATGGTCTGCAATAATTGCGATAATATTCGTTATTTTGTTTTTGATTGTTCTGATTGTATCTGTCATTGTGACTATTCGTTGGAGAAAGGCAAAGAATGAGAATAAAGATCTGAGAGAGATTGTGAATGATACAGTGAGAAAGGATCCGAAGGCATTCGAGATGGTGACGATGGAGATGTCTCCAGAGGAGCAGTGGAGGAGAGCAGAGAAAGAGGCAGAGAAGAAGAATGATGAGAGGATAAAGAAAAGAATGTATGAGACGAATATGCAACATTCAGTGTCATCAGAGCATCTTCTGTCTGAGAGTGGATCAACTGAATTCATTCTGGGAAAAGACTCAGATAAGATTCCTCAATGGATGCTGGAGAAAGTGGATGAGAAAGAAGAAGAAGAGACAAGAAAGAGAACACCATCACCATCAATTTCATCAACTTCAACAACTGATTCATCAGATTCAGATTCATCATTTGTTCGATCGGAGAGTCTGTGCCCAACCACTTCATCGATGTCTAATCTGGTGGATGCGATGGCCTGCTCATCCCCTCATGAGAAGCTGATTGTGGATCTGAGGGATTCGCTGTTCATGTTGCTTCACGGGAGTAATAAGACAAAAGAGATGGCGATAGGTACTCTGCAGGAGAGGGAGCAGACAGCTGCCCAAATCCTGTTCTGGGTGGCTAATCTCGCGCTCCACTCCTTTGATGAAATGGAAAATGGATTATCTTCTCTTTCCACTCTGAGTCCTCACATTGTTTTGTTCTCCGAGCACATGGTGATCTGCATTGTCATACATTCTGATCTCCTTTCTTCTGATGATTCAGACTCATCATCCATCTCTTCATCGACCGTTGTGACATCTGCCAGCGATGATGATGATGATGAGGATTCTCTGCCATCATCTGCGTTTGAGGATGAGAGCCTTTTCAAAAAAGAGTGCCTGAGGTGGAAGGCGCCAGAGCTGCAGATGAACAAGAAGATGGGAGCAACGAAGGAGTCAGTTGCTTTTTCGATTGGGATGATGTTGTGGGAGTGTTTGACATTGGAAATTCCGTTTGGAGAGTATGAAGGGGAGGTGGCAGGGCAGAAGATTGTGAATGGGGAGAGGCCAAGTGCGAATGAGGGAAGAGGGAGTCCGTTGATGAATTATGCTGAGATGTGCCTGTCAGGTGATGCATCGAAACGGCCAACTCTTGTGAACATAAAGCGGCAGTTCATTTCACGCTTTCCAGGAGGCGGACCAACAATGACGATGAGCGATGCAATCGAGATTGAAGACAGCTCGGATGAGGAGGAAGCAGAAGAATGCAGCACAAGGAAGAAGGACAAAAGCAGAGGATCAGAGTTGCTGAAGATGTGACGTGCTCAGAATAGACATGAGGATGGTAAATTCACAAAGGTGGAAACGAAGTGATCTTACAGGGGAGCAAATTCAGTGGTGCTTGGAGTGTGAAAGCGATGATGAAGAAGAGCAGAAGAGACCAGATGAATGATGAATGGATTGGATTAAAAGCCTGAAACTCTTTTCTTTCTTTTCTTTTCATTCTTTTCATTTCTTTTTATTATTGTTTTTCTTCTCCTCTCTTATTGCTTTTTTGAGTGAAAGTGTTTCAATATACCATTGTGTTCAAACATTTCTCTGGAAGAAGATCCGATGCAACAACAAGGCAATGGATATGTAGCAATGGATGAGTCGTCTTCATTAGTGATGTTGCTGTCACACTTTTGTTTTTGGTTGTTTTTATGTGAAGGGTAATGTTTTTATTGGTATCAATATTTAATATATTTGTTCATATTTATATTTTTCTGGTTATTTTCTATGATTACGCATTTTATAATTACAAATAAATATTGAATTATTTGTATATTTAATGAAGCGTTGTCACTGGAAGGATTTTTTATATGGGGGAAAATACGGTCTTTCAAGCTTTTTACATACAAAGCACGAAAAACTGCTTCTCTCATAGCTTTATTTCACTTTCTCAGATTTCTAAAAAAAAATGATTTTCATATGTCTATATTTTTTTTGTAGGTTCCTTTTTATTTTTATTTTCAAATAAAATGAAAATTCATATTTCGATCACATTTCTGTTCCCACTCACCAAATTTCACTGTCATGAAAATAATGACGCTGACAAGTTTTTTCTTTCATGACAGCAAAATTTGGTAAGTTGAAACAGAAATTTGATTGAAATATATTTTTTTTTTTTTTTTTTTTTTTGGCATTAGTCGATTAGATCGACACCCAAAAATATACAAAATTTTGGATTTCTTTTTGATAACAATAACAAACTTATAATAATAAATGTGTTTTGTAGCATTTGAGTTTTGAAATTGGGGTTTGAAGTGGGAAAAGGAGCAATTAATTAAAATCACTTAGGGTTTGGCTTCGTTATCTTATTCGTCAAATTTTCTTTTTTAAAAGTATTAGTAAACGATATTTCGTATGTTTAATCAAAAAATAAATCAACCATGCCTTCAGATTCTTTTTATTTTTGATTTCTTAATTCGATCAGCTCTCCCCTTATAATATTTTCTCAATTAATGAAAACAGCCAATGCTGTTCCCTTCTCTCATTCAGTATTTTACAAGTCTATTTCTGATACTGTTATCATATTCATCATGTTTCTTCAATGTGAAAATTGTAAATTGGGTTGAGAATTTATTTTATAAACAAATCAGAATCAAACTTGATTATTGAAATGATTATAATTCCCTTTTTAATGTATAACTCCTCGTTTTTCGGGGAAAAAAAAACAAGAAAATTGAATTTTGTTAAAAGTTTGTCAATAAACTTCTATTTGCAAAATAAGCAGATTTTTCCAAATATTAAGTTGACTTAACGATTTTTTAGGGTGTCGATCTAATCGACTATTACCTTTTTTTTTTTGAAAATTAAACAAAAGGAACTTTTCTAATAAATTTAGACATATGGGTAATTCTTTTTGGGATCATACTTTTTCTGTCAAAATTTTCGGTCTGATTTTTTTCGGTTCGAAAGTTATCAACATGTGAAGAATATGAACGGAAAACATATTAAAATCAATAAAGATAAAATCTCTCGTGAAACTCTTCGAAATCGTTTATTTTTAACTTGAATGGTCGCATTTTATCATAATTTTGAAACATTGACATTGTTTTTTTTCATTCAGTTTCTATTATTCTTGAATAACAAATGTTATCATGATAATATTTAAAAACATGTCACAAACTTCATTTGGTCGACAATTTTTCAGATTTAAAAAGTTATGTTTTTTGATCTCATAAGAATTACAATTGCTGATTTTTGGTGAATTAGAGTTTTTTCTTTTTGATCCATCTTGAAAATAGATGTTAATAAAATTTACAATGAATGTTTCAATTCTTTTTCGAGAAAACTAAATATTAAGATACGTATATAAAATTTTATTCAATCAGAAATTTTCAAATCTCAGAATTGATATGGGTGATTCTTTTTGAAATCATAACTTTTTTCGGTGTGCTGTTTTTTTCAAAGATTGCTTGTCACTGGGTAAAGATTTTTCATTTAAGTGCTTAATACATCAGAACTGTTTCAAAAACAAATGTTAAAGCTGAATTGAAAACGATGGACTTATGAGAATGCATATTCTCTTTTCTATGTTCATTTGTTAATATTCAAGGGAGTTTTTTCGAACCGAAAATTTTGAATGGAAAAATATGACATCAAAAATAATCACCCATATCAACGTTTTGTATAAGCTTATTCATCTCACTGAAATTTGAGCAAAAAAAGCATTTTTATAATTGGTTGTTTGTAATTTGTTTTTTCTTAAAAGTTTAATTTATTTTTAGATTTTTTGAATTCGTTTTTTTTGTTGCAATATTCTCAAAAAATATAACTTCTGCATACAACTATTACAACGATAAGTGAATTTTCAGAGGGAAATATTTCATGTTGTCAATAACAATTTTGAACATTTTTAATTAGACGATGAAGAATATTTAGCCGGAAGGAGTAAGTGAATTGAGCATTTGAAAGAGTTCAAGAATAGTTAAAAAATGAAGTTGAACAAGATGCTGTTATTGAATGGGGTGTTTTTGAAGAAGTCATCCAGAAAACATCAAAAAATGTCAAGCACAACTAGCGTGAGCATCAACCCTCTAGAGTCTCCGTCTTCTGCATTCAACCATCTAGACTCGTTCATCAGCGCTGCCCTACCATCTTTGAAACCTGTTCGAACGAACGGATCGAGTGTGTCGACTTTTTCTTCTTCTCGAACTTTTTGCACTCGGCTGGTGATGTTGTATTCCACACATATGGCAACATCTTTTTTCCTATGACAAGCTTGCTTCCTCTTTATCACCAGCCACACCTTCTACTTCCACCCTCACACGGCGCATTCCATCTCGGCTGCAGCACACATTCCGCCCCCGCATCGCCACCAACACCGGATAGTGCACAAACTCCCCATTCTCCGGGAAATAGACTTCTTACGACACCGTCTGCATCCCACACGCACCCGGAACAACGCTCTGTGTCCTCGTCGCGCTGCCCCTTTGCAGTACAATCGACCGTCCTGGCACCTGCATCAGCACCTGTACCGACCTCTGCGCTGACGTCGTGTTTGTCAGCACCACATCGCACACACACACGCCCAGCTAGCATCTTCTCCTTCTCCACACACTTCCTCGCCTTCCGCCCTTCCTCATTCATCTCCCACTCTTCGCTCACATCACACCCAAACTTCTACACAACCACCTGCTTCATCTCCACTCGTTTCCCCAAGCCACTCAACTACAGCCCTTGTTTCCTCGCTTGTCTCTCTTATTCTCTTTCTCTTTCCTTTTCTCCTTCTCCTTTTTCTTCTCCTTCTATTCCTTCCTTCACTCCCTCAAATTCCTCCATCTCCTTCACAAACAGCACTGCGGCTGTGTCATGCTCCTTATAGACACACTCACCCTTCCTCAACTCAACTCGGTCGCCTTCTCCACGCAAACAGGATGCACACAAACATCTGTCAGCGCAGCTGCAAACGCTGCTGATGCAAACGAATAGGTGCATTCAATCACATTCGCTGACACAAAAGGAACAGACCTCCCACACTCACGCGTATCCCTGCCCACCTCCTCCCCGACACATCCAAACAGATACCGCGCATTGTCCAGGAAGAAATGGTTCCACTCAACCAGTACAGAATGAGATGACGGCACACGATGATATTAATTCTCTCTGTATTCCTTCATGTTCTCCACCTGCAGGAACTTCGCAACTGGCTTTTCCTCTTCTTCTTTCCAGGAACAAAGCTTATCATCTCCAAAAGAGTCGCAAGAAACACAAGAAGCAGAAGTGAAGCCATAATGCACATTCTCTGATTCCATCTGCATTCCCATAGGCGTCGCCATCTGAGGATTTGATCGAATATCCATAAAGAAAGAGCCACAAAAGTCATTTGCCCGACGAGGCATCGCACCAGCGTTGCTTATCCTCTGCCATGCATTCGACTGCATCTATATTCTCGGCCTCGACCCTAATCCTGCACTTGCCACTGCTCCTGCTCTTGCTCCTGCTCCTGCCCTTGCCATACCAACCATCAGCATTGCCATTCTCGCTCCAGGCATCGCTCCTTTCTCCATCTGCCCCATCTGCCCCATCTGCCCTTGAACATCTGTTGCACCCCCCAACATACGCGGCATCAGCTTCAGCTCGTCGTTGTTCCGGATGAAGCACCCGCTCATTGTGCGCGTGTCGCTCAGCTGCACATCGTTGAAGACAATCTTCTGCATGTCAGGCAGAATCCCAAATTTCTTCTGCATAAGCTCCTTCAGTTCCTCCGCCGTAGTCTCCTTCGTCACGCAAACTCGAATAATCTTCCCTTGCATCGTCCTCACCTGCACTACCATCTTCCCCAAATCTCCTCCTTCTTTGAATGCTCGTCCCGATGCTCCTTTCACACTGCTCTTTCTTCCTCTTTCTTCTTCTTCTTCTGCCTCAATGAAACCCCCATCATCCAGTCCCAATGGAAGCACTTTCTCAAACGCCTTCTCCTCTTCTTTCTTGTCTATCAGCTGCGACCTCAGCTGATTTTCCACTTTCTCCACCAACGCCACACACCTCCTCAAACTCCTCTCCAATTCTTCTCCTTCTCTTCTTTCTCCTTCTTTTCCTTCTTCCCTTTTCTTCGCCTTCTGCCCCAGCTCCACCAGCCTCGCCAGCACAAACACTTGCTCCACTGCATTCAGCTTCACAAACAAAGCTGGCTCTGCATATTCCTCAAACAGCTCCACATCTTCCGTGCCCAGCAGATCGTGGTCAACCACCGTCTTCTTCTTTTTGCTCGCCAAACTCGGCCGAACCGCTTTCGCAAAGAATTTTGGCGCCTTTTTGAACAGCAGAATATTCGTTTCCTCACACGCAAATTCGCTGTAACGATCACAAAGCTCTCGGAATTTCTTCTTCTTCTCTTCTCCTTCTTCTTTTTCTTCATCTTCATCCTCATCCTCATTATCATCATCAACCAACTTGTACAGCTCCTCAAACGCATTACATCACGCATCAAATGCTCTCACTTTTGCCCCGTCTCCCTCATTCTTCTTCACCTTCGCCTTCATCACGCACTTCAGCAGATGAAGAATTCCCCCAAAGCAACTGTAGCTTTCATATGTAGATGTCAACAGATCTTTTATCTTCCGCGTCGCAACACATTTCGAAAGATATGCTTTCTTCAATGATACTCCTCCTGTCTTCTTCCCATTTGAACTGGCACATTTACATTCACATCTTGATTTTATTTTCTCCTCCTTCTCCTTCTTTTCTTCCTTCTTTTCTTCCTTCTTTTCTTCCTTCTTTTCTTCCTTCTTTTCTTCATCCTTCTCATCGCCTGCATCCCAACATCTGCTTCTCAGCACTTTTTCTGGCAGAATCAGCGCCGAGTGCATCTTCTGCAAAACATGCTTCTTCGGGTCAAACACATTCATCAGCCGCATTTCCCTCAATCGTCCTTCTCCTTCTTCTCCTTCTCCTCCTTCTCTTTCCTCCGTTTTCATTCTCCCTCCGCACAGACTCAGATCCACCCCCACCACTTTCGCCACCACATGCTCATCGTCTGTCGCCACCACTGTCACAGTGCTCTGCCCCTTCCCTGCAATCACCTCCATCGGGACAACCACACGCCTCCTCTTCCCTTCCCCTGGTGCTTCGTTCAGCACAACTGTCGTCGTCTCCCCCAAAAAGTCGATGTTCTTCCAGTCTGCCAGGCTCCTCCTCCAGTTCCGCACTCCTCCCATTCCCTCTCCTATCACAACGTTCATCATCATCTTCTTCTTCTTCCTCGCCATCATGTCTGCCATCATCTCTCCGCTCGCTGCTCCTCCGCAGATTGCATCCCCTGCACATGCGCTCGTCTCCTTCCTCCAAGTCTCCTGCGTCACAACCCCGTGCATCAGCACAGAAGGCGCATCCAGGGTGTTCCCCAGCCGCGCTGCTGCCGTCTGTCTTCGCTGGATGTATTCTTGCTCTGTGCCCAGCCTCTTTTCCGACTTGTAGAAGAACCCCGCCACCTTTGCGGTCTGCACCTCTGCCTGCCTCCCCTCTGCCAGCCCTGTCAGCTGCGTCTCTGTATCAAACGCCCCCGCAAACACACTCCCAAACATATGCACACGCGTCATTGCTGTGCAGTTGCTCAGAATCACCTCCACTTTCCTTGCTTCCGCTCCTTCTCTCATCTGCCTAACTCCCACAATCACAACTGCTGCATCACCTCCTCGTCGCCCGATCCTCCGCACACCACATAGAAGCGATGTGTTGTCCTGCCTCATCCCACAATCGCTTTCTTCTTCTTCTTCTTTCCATTTATCGCTCATGTTTTCCCCCTTCATTCCATCTTTCTTGTTGCTTTCAGCCATCTTCCGTGGCTCATTCAGCGAAATAGACGTCCGCAGCCCCGTCGCCCACTCTAACAGCTCATATTCCCCACAAGTTAAATCAGCCTACAGAATCGCCTTCTCTTCCTTCATCACCATCTTCTCGCTCACATCACGCAGCGGGACAATCCGCTCTATCCCGATCATTTGCGTCAGCGAAACCAGTCTCTTCTCAATCCTCTTCTTCTCATTCTTCGCTCTCTCCTTTTCTTCCTCTTCAATCTTTTCATCTTCACTCCTTTCCTCTTCTCCTTCATCCCATCCCTTTGCCTTCCAGCTTTTCCACCACATGCCTCGACTGCAGCGATTGCAACACCAGCCGCGCTATCACCGACGGCAGCAGCGACGGTTCAAATTGATCGCAGATCGATGTGAGCGCATTCACATCTGCCGCTGCAACGATCCGCTTTCTCCCCGACTTCGTGCTCACAAATGCTGCAAGCGATGGAGCCTGACCAACAAACGGAACAGAAAGCATCACATCGTATGCACACGTAACACCTCCATTCAGCACTCCCCGCCAAGCCACAACATATTCCTTGAAGCGTCTGTTGCTCCCTTAATTACGAATTCCTTTGATTTGCATGCGCCCCAGCTTCTTCTGACACAGCAATCCGCATCCGTCTATCGATATCGTCCATCGCTGCTACAGACGTGTATGACGCCACCGCAGACGCATACGAAGAGTTAATTGCAGGCGAAGATGAAGACGATAATTACTTGTCATCTCCTTCCGCTTTCTTCTCTTCGCTGCTCTGCCTCCTGAATGGAGAAGAAGATCTACGTTCTACTTCAGTTGAATAAGACTAAGTCAAAAAAAAAAAAAAATAGAATGACAAGAATAATGCTGTGCTGTTTTCCTGAAATAAAAATGTGTAAGAGATGTGAGATAATTTTTTAAAAGTTGACCAACAAGCTTCACTTTGATTTCTTCAATTTTCGCATCAGAAAGTTTAAACAGTTGATGAAGTCATTCACCTCAAAATGATGAAACTTCGTTGTGTTTTCCTTTTTCTTTTTCTTTCTTTTTTTCTTTTTTTGAAATATCATTGCAAATTGGATGATATCGAACTTTGAATAGTTAATATTCATAAAATTCCGATTTTATTGATTGCAAAATTAAAGGAGACATAACAGAATGTTTGTATTTTACTAAGTAAACATCAATAAAGTATACAAGTGTATATCAGATTTCTTCAGTTCTTTCGAGAAGTGTACAGTATAAACAATCAAATTGACTACTCATGCATATGCCATTTCATTTGTTTTATTGATCGTTCATATTTGTGATTTGTGACTTTTGTGAATATCTCTTTTCAATTGTTTATTTGTTATTTTAGTATTTTTTAAAAATGCATCCAAAAGATCATAAATCAACATTGAAGCTTATTTTTTTGTGACTATTTTGATATTTAACATGTCCAAAAATTCAATAAGTTTGAAAAGAACAATTAAAAAATCAGTAAACAAGAATAAACCAAATTCTTGCAACAAAACTCTAATCACAAATTGAGAGCAATTCCAACTGTAAACACAATGCTTCACAGAACCCTTTGAGGTTGAATAAATAATTTGAAGTTGGTGCAGCCATTTTAGAATGATTATTTTGATACAGATAGACTGTTGATTGAAAGTTGAAAGGAAGCTGAAGCTCAGAAATGAATGATAGTCGAATGGAAGATGAAAGAGAAGCGTGATTGTGGAAGAGTTGTGAAAAAATTATCTGCTGAAGCTCTGCAATTGAGCAATATTGGCTTAGGAAGAAACAAGTTTGTTTGAAGATGAGGAAGCAATATGATAGGAGATAAAAGTATTTTTTCGATAATTGTGAAAGAAAAATGAATTTTGATGAAGGATAATGTGAGTTGAGTGAAATGGTTGATGAAGAATGCTGATAAGAAGAAGAAGATGATGATGATGATGAAGGAGGAAGGAGAAGGAGAAAAAGAAGTGAATGAAGAATTTCGTGCATTCATGTTGCTTGGCGAAGAGTAATGATAAGGCAATGAGCCAATTGTTGACGATGATGATGAATGAGAATAACTTGTATTTTCGCTTGTTTCATGCGAAAACTACCAAAAATTCGACAGGAATGAATCCAAAGTTTCATTGATAAAAGCATATGTTTTAAAATGCAAAAAGTCGATGTTTTTATCAGATCAAGAAATTGATGGATTGCGATGTATCCAGATCTTCTCGATCATTCTCTTTGGCTTTGCTGTTCACCACTTTCATTTGAACGAACTTTTTTTATGCGTTGCTGTTTCATTTATCGGTTTAATCGCTTCTTTTTCTTCCTCTTTTTCTCCATTTTTTCTTTATTTTCTTCTGCTATCACATCTTCTTCAACTTTCCCTTAAAAGCATTTCTAAAACATATAAATAGACAGTATCAAAACTTTTTCATATTATTCTTGTGAATACTCGACAAAACTTTCAATTCTCACATATTCCGATTTATGTTCAGCAACTTTGGTCGACTTTTCATCTCGGCATATAACTTCAATTCTTTTATTTTTTTTTTTTTTCTCTTCTTCATCTTTTCCCTCTCTGCTATTATCTCTTTCTCTTCCTTCCTCATTGTTCTTCCCTTCCTGCTTCAGCTGCACTCGTTGGAGTCATATAATGTCGTTCATCAAGTTTTGATATCTCTTGCTTTTTATCATCTGCATAACTGCTTCTAGGCACGTTTCTTCCTCAAATATTCATTCTTATCTGTTTGGTGATCTCTCATTCAGCATTGCTCTCACTGAGTGGACAACATGTATTAAAAATTTGTTTGCTCTGTATGGTTTTTCGAATATTCTCTTTAAAGCCTAAGGAAATTTTTAACTTAAAGGATGTCTGGTTGCAGATGAAGTATAAAGAAGCACTAATTCAAAGGAGAGAAAATCATAAATGAGCAAACAAATGAATTTGAATGTGCCTGAAAACTGTGGATTGATAAGAAAACATTGGATGTATTTTCAGCAATTGATTGAGCAAATATATTCATGTGATTTATTTGTCGAAAATCGTAATATAAAAGCACATCTTTTTCAAGAGCCAGTATTGTTTTCAATAATTGTTGCTTTTTAAATTGGAATCTCTGCAATTCACTTTTGCAGAATTGAAATGACACAAAAGGGAATAAAAAGGAGAATATGTGAAAATTTGCATTTCTTTAAATAAAAATCGTTTAAAGCAACCAAACCTGGTTTCATTCAAAAGTTGTATCGGTGCAACCTTCCGTTCTGCAGAAACATATTTTTTTCCCCTTTCGTTCAACGAATATTTGTCAGGATAAACTAATAATTAAGAAAATTCTCAGTGAAAACGTTTAATAAAATCTAATATTTGAAATTTGAAAAGTGTTCAATATCCATCAATTCAAAAAATACATGTGCTCTTTATTCATTTTCCACACATTGATGTTCGTTTTAAAAAGTTAAAATTATTAACAATAAAAGATTTCGCAGATCATCCCATTTGTGGAACTTTGTCATCACAAAGAATAAACTATTTTTTGTTGAGTCATGGAACGAATCAAGTTTTCTCTTTTATCAAACTCGAGGAAAAGCGAAAGATGTAAAGATGTTTGGGAGTATCTAACAAACAAATCTGCAAATGACTGTGTGGAAATGCTGAAGTACATGTTTTTCCATACAAATACGGGTAAAAAAATATTTCCCCATATTCAAAAAATATTTAACGGTTTGTTATTATTTTTTGTATTTATATTTATATTAGTCAAACTCTTTTAAATTTTTGATTACTGAAGATCGAAATCAATATGTAATTTTACGATTAGCGTCTGCGTATAATCGAGAAGAAAATCCACATACAAAAGTGACGCTTTTAAAATGTGTTTGCCAGGAATATGCCCTATCGCAATTGATCGATTTGGGCTTTGAATGCTCTCATGGAAGCTATTATCACGCAAAGGACAATAGCTCTTACACATCGTTTGATTTTCAAACTCCGAAAAAGGCTGCTCTTCCCCCCTCAAAACGAAGTTTGATCTAATTCTTTATTGAAAAAAATGTGAAACTGTTCATCTCTAATTTGTTCTTTGTCATATATAAACATTTTTATAGAGATGAGCCCAGAAGATGAAAAAGTTTTCACTGATTTCATAAATGAAAATTCAACCGAATCATCGAAATGCATTTGTAAGTTGTCGCAACAAAATAACAGTTTGTCTTCTAATTGGGTTCATTAATTAAAAGTGTTGAAGAATTATCACTTTCAGAATCTTCAATGGAAATAGATGATGATTTTAAAATCATAAACTGCAGTGAAGAAATGGAAGAAGATGAAGATCCTCTATATGATTATTTCACAGAGAACAACACAAGAAGCGAATATTTGCAGACAACAGAAGAATCAAACAATTCAAAAAACAATGAATTCATTCACATGGAGATAGATGATGAAATTTCTCTTTTGGATGTTCAATGTGAAATGGATGAAGAAAGCTGCTTCGAACCGGAAATAAATTTGGATTTATCAGAATTAGCATCACAAATCAATAATGGAGAAAATATGGAGATTGAAAAAAATGAAGAACTGCATTATTCCAACGAAACCAATGAGAATTCGATAAAGAATAGTCAAGGCTCAATTTCTTCTTGCAGCTCAATCATCGAATGCTGTTCACAGAATCATCAGCACGCTGCACAAACTGGAACACTGAGAGAAAACAATACTTATTGTCCGTTACCAAACATGGGAAACACTTGTTATCTCGCTGCAATGCTACAAGTGTTCCGTTCTATTTATTTGCACTCAGAACGATTTTGTACTCGAAAAGGAAGGATTTCACACTATTTGCATCGTTTACTGGACATTGTCCAACCTTTGGATTTATCAGTTAACATAAACAATGATAATGTCCCACAATCTTGGTCCTTGCCTTTTGTGAGATGTTGGGAAAAAAGGCATGGACTGAGAAAGGGTGAACAACAAGAATGTTATGAAACATTTTTTAATATGTACCAGGATCTCATATCAATAACACCAGCATTAGCAAACCAAATGAGAACGAACCAATCATTTCCAAGAAAATGTTGTGAATGTGGATCATATGAGGATGGAATTTGTGAATCAACTCCATTAATTCGACTTCACGGTTCAGATGTCATTTCGGAATTTAATGAATCATTCTCATCAGGTCAAACAAATACAAACAACAGAGAGGCCTTTTGTCTCAGATGTCAGAAAAATACAGATCAATATTCAATAATGAATATCCTTCAATTCCCTCATATTTTAACAATCACTCTTGAATCTGATAAATTTGATCAAAAGAAAATATACAACATTCCATTACAAATTTCATTTTTTGAGAATGAAGAAACAATTAAGGCTTTTCCTTTTTATTCAGAAAATATGTACAATTATCGATTGATAGCAGTCCTGTTTTATCGAGGATCGAAAGATTGCGGACATTTTTATGCAATGTGCAGAAGCAGATGCACATCCCCAAAATGTACATCATACAAAGATTGTTGGTATATTTGTAACGACGGAGAAATATCCTTCATTAATAATGAAATTACAACAGAAACAAACTCTCACATAAACAAAGGTTCAATTCCGTTTATGATTGTTTACTCTCAGGAGAATCGTGGATGCATTCCTGTTTCCGATATTGCTTCACCAAATTTGTTTCAATTGGGACTATCACATCAAGGAAGTTCTTTTTCGAATAATATTTCATCAATGAATCAGAGGAAAACAAATGTTCGTTCGGTTTGCATTAATTGTGATGGTTTATTACAAGATCCTTCTTATTCACTTCATCCTAATACGACAAATCCACATCATTCCACTTCACCTTCAGTAATATATGATGATGAAATTACTAATGTCCATTCTTCGTCAGAAAATCACCACAAAAAATCGACCTTATTTGGTTTATCAAATCGACATTCCGAATGTTCCATCACATCTGAAATTGATACTTCATTTCTTCCTTTTTCTAACGAGTTTTCTTCTAATTGCAATTATCAAACGAACTCAAAAGACTGTGAAACTAATAATACAACAATTAATAATCATCTCACTCATAATTCAACCGCATCTACAAAACTAAATGGAAAACAATCTCTCTTTCCAGAAATGATTTCATCCAGCCAATTGAGAGAAACAAAAAACAGATCAACAAATCCTAACCGATACTTTTCAACCCTTCACAATTATCGACATAAAGATTCACAAAATGCAAACGTCAATAATCCATTCTTTCATGGTTCTCCAAACAATTCTTATTCACATATCAAAAAACAAAAAGTTCGTATCATCAATTCAACAAAAGCGCAGCTATTCAGAAAGTTAATGGAAACCACGAATATTAAAATGTCAAAAAGTTCTTTCTACAAAAAGACGAAACACCTTAAAAGGGCTTCCAGGCGAACTGACTTGTGCAACTTATGTGAAATGTTCAATCATCTGAAGAAAAAAGAAGAATATCTAAAAACAAAATCACAAACATTGAATGATCAAGAGCAACAAACAATAAGACTTATTGAAAAACATCGTTTTCTGGCGTCAAATCAACGTCAACACTTCCATAAAATCAAAAAGAACATTTCATTTTCGGAAGCGTTGGTTTTGTTCGATTTCAAAGAGAATTGGACGCTTCCTATTTGCAAAAATCAAATTAGCCGAGATTATTACGAAAAAGAGGAAATCACACATTTTTGTGTAATTGTTTACATTGTTAACAAGAAAGGAGACAAAGAAAAGCACATTTTTAACTTCTTCTCAAACGCTCTTTCTCACGACTACCGTTTCACCATTGAATGTCTGAAGCAAGTTTTGGAAAATGAAATCGTTAAAGACAAGCAAACTCTTCATTTTGCATGTGATACAGGGCCACACTTTCGGAATTCCCAGCTTATGCATTTTCTCCTTTCTGACAACTCTTCTCCCGTCAAAGGGAAACGAACAACTCTTTCGTTTTTCTGTGAAAAACATGGAAAAAGTGAATGTGACGGAGAATTCGGGAATCTGACAAACTGTGTGAAAAATAACTTGCCCAATGGACCTTCACTTAATAATATTGATGAACTTATTAAATTTCTGAAAGACCATTCAGATGACTCATATGATTCCCTCCATAACAACTCGGATAATTATCAAAAGACAACGCGATATTTTGTCAAGTGTGATGCAATTATGTAAATTTTGTTTTTATTTTCTTCATTTCTTTATTAACTCAGACACTCTTCTGGAAATAAAATACGATGGAGGAAAATTGAAGCGAAGTCCATAAAGACGTATTTGTTCTATGAGAAACGAGGTCATCAAATTTTCAGATCTGTGCGTTCACCACAAGATTCCCGAGGAAAAGAGTTAATGAACTTCCTTGAAAAAAGCATAAGAGATGAAAGGATGATAAAATCCTCTAAAAAATATTCTCGCAAAACAGAAATGTTTGAAATAGGGAATGCTACAAGAAAATTATTAAATGATAGGGAAAATTTGGATACAATTTGTTTTTAAAGTTCTGGTCTTTTTGATGAGTAATTTTGTTTTTGTTGAATTTTATATTGAAACGAATGACGTTTTTTGATTCGTCTGCTGCTCAAGCCATTAAGTATTTGCTTCCAACAAATGCTTTCTGGTACCTCAATTTTCGCTCTTGAGCGAAATAAATGAGGCTAGGCTGATTCCGTCCTGGGACTGTGCTGTGACCGGTCCAGCACAGTCCCTTGAAGGCTTTGGGTCCAGAATCAGCCTCCCAGGGTAGACAATCATTTAATAAATTCGTTTCAATATTGAAATTCTTTTTTTCATTTGTTTTATTTTTTTCTGTTTTTCAAATGTCGGCATTTGATGTTTTATTTTTATGTATCACATTGCTTTCTATTAAAATTATTCATTTTTCAATTAACTTTTGTTCAGTGAAAAGATCAAGAAATGTATTATGTTAATATTGAATTATAATTCACAAGTTTTCTTCACATTTTCAGAGCAGATTGGATTAGTAATTTGAAGTGCGTGGAAAAAAAACCAGAACTCTCGTTGATTTAGCTTTGAATAAACGATAATATTTGTATAAACTGAAATTGAGAAGCAAATCATAGAATGATTTATCTATTGATATTGATCAAAAAGCTAATTCATAAAGTTTGTTTTCATTGTGACAATGAAATGTTCTGTTTAAAAAAATCAATTGTGAATGATTTATAAATGCAACTGTTGCTTTTCAACAATTTGCTGTAACGCTTTCTTTTTAGAAAATCGAAATGCCTGCGAAGCGTTTTTGAAGCGCGAAAAAACGCTGACAAAGATTCATAAATATTGCCTAAATGATGAATTACACTTCAATATAGACCAAAATATTTTTTGGAATTCACTTTTAAATGCAAAGAAGATTTTGAATGCTAAGATGAATATTTTGTTAATAAGGAAAGAAGTGAAAATGAACGAAGAAAGGAACGGAGAAAAAAGAATCCATAAAAAAGAACAGAATTCAGAGAGCGAAGGAAAGTCCAAAGATGAGCATCCAATTGAAAACAAGGCTTTTGAATATTATGTTCAAATCATAGAAAAATCAACGAAAATCTAATAACGAAGCTTTTTATTGACATCATATAGCTTCGATTTATCATGAAGCTGATTAAGCTTTATTCATCCTTCTTTCGTTTTTTTGTTTGAGCGCATTTCCACAAATATTCATAATAAGATTTTTCTTTCTTTTTCCTTCTTTGTATTTATGTGATCTGAATTGCTTTTTTTGATGATAAGAATAAATGTTATTTATATATTATTAATTTCAAGGAAAGTCACTTTATTCCCGTTTTGTGAGTGATAGTGTTCAACTTCTTTGTAAAGTTCACTTATGACAACTTCAATAATGAAATTTAACGTCTTCTTCTTCTTCTTCTTCTTCGTTGTCTTCTTCATCTTCCTCCTTTTCTTCTCCTTCTCCTTCTCTTTCTTCCTCTTCCTCTTCCTCTTCTCCTCCTCCTCTTCTCCTCCTCCTCTTCTCCTCCTCCTATATTTTCCTCCTCCTCTTCATTCCAAAGAAGAAAACAATCTAATGTTACAGCATCAGCGATACGATAACGGTGCAGGCGTCAATCCTTTTTCGTCAAGATTTTCAAATTTTCTCTGTCAGATTGTTAGGAAAGACATTCACAGAGATCGACAACGTGAGATGAGTGCAATACGATTTGAGAAATTGCTCAGGAGAAATAATGAATGATAAAGAAAGAGAAAAAAAAAAGAAGAAGTCCTCAGAAATCGAGCTACAACATCACGAGGCAGTGAATGAGATGAGGACACTGCGGTCGGTGCAAAGCGAACGGAAAAAAGGCAGAAGGAGAGAAGACGACAAGACAATCGAAGTGGCTTCGTGGAAGCAAACATAACAAGAAGTGGAAAAAAAGAAACTTGTTTTCAAACTGTGGCTGTCGGGGGATGATGGAGAGGAGAAGCTGAAGACCGAAAAGTTGCAGATGCATGAGAAGAAGGAGATTGATACGAACCTGAAGCATTATATGTATAAACCTATGTTAAGGCACAATATTTTTGCACTTTCCAAAATGAAACTTACGTTACATTTGACTCACTTGTTGTCAATGCTATCGCTAACGATGATATTCTAAGAGGAATAGCGTTTTGAGGAGCAAATGAAAAAGCTGGTATGGAACAACGAAGAAAAGAGGAGAATGATGATTGAGGAGCACAAACGAGAGATTATGCAGAGAGAGAATAAGGAGAAAGCAAAGAACGCAGAAAAGTCAAATACTTCAAAAATTATTGTCACAGTTCATCCTTTTGCAGATGTGTCTCAGAAGTTGCAAACGGTAAAAGCAGCCCACAAGACATATAAGTGAACACCGTTTCTCATCCAACCTCGCTTCCATCCACTTTTTCAATTTTCAATATCATCTATGAGCAGCCAAGGCAACATCTTTCCTTAAAGGTGAAAAAACCAGTTTGGTCAACAAAATTCAACTTGTCAACTTTCAAGAGATAATCTCCCACGTGGACGAGCTTGTGTCCGTTATGAAGCAGTACCTGATGCTATTCTATAAAATTTGTGGAACAGGAGAGGGCAAAGTGGACTGGAGAGTTATTAAAAGTGACAAGGAAGTTGAAGAGGTTCAGGAAAGAGCAGACAGAAAAGAAAAAGGAAAAACTTCATGCGGAGCTGAGGAAGCTGAATGAAGGAGAAAAGACAGGCGATAAGATGACTGCGAAGTTGAATTAGAAATCGGAGTTAAGGAGACGCATAGAAGAGAAAAAGATGATTTTGAAGAAGGAGAACGAGTAGAGCAAAGGGTTTGTTCAGAACGATAAGCTGCCACAGTTTGTGAGCTCCCCGAACAGTAAAACTTCTCAGGCATATCCAATATCTTCTTCTTCTCCTTTTTCTTCTGCTGATGCTTCAAATTTGAGGTCATCAAAAACAAACATCTTCAAAAGTTTTCTGTTAATTTGATTGACTTTACAGTTTTTACGTATTTCTCATTATGACTGGATTTCAAAGGAGATGTGGCAAAGACAGACGAACAGAAATGTGAAATATGCGTGATTGGTTATATTAGCATTTTTTTGGAGTTGTTAAGTGTAATTTTCGAAACTTTTTATTTTATATATATGTACTGAAGGATCAGAATATATTTGTTTTTCTTATTAGTAATTTTGTGCTTTCATGAAACAACTTAAATATTTGTTGTTTTCACTTTTCTTCTTCTTCTTCTTCTTTCTCATCCATGAACTTTTTTGACTCATTTCAGAATATGCAATTTCCCTATCTCATCTCTTGCGTGACATCTCAGCTATTCAAGCCGCTCTCAACACGCAAATTCGCTTCCTCTGCCCTTCCAACGAAGATACAATTTCACTTCCTTCTTTTCTCCAAAAATAGAAAACAATAAAATTTTCAACAAACACTTCTTGGCCTTCTGCCACCAAAACGATTCATTTTCCAGGTGCAGATGAGCACACCACATGCACAACTTCCTTCTGTGATGATTCAGGGAAACCATTGAAGAAGGGATGAAAGAGAGGCAGGGAGAGAAAGCGAGGAAGAAGAAAGGAGGCTTGAACAACCGATTTGGCAGGATCTGCACTCAATATCATCGTTATTGATGCTTCTGGAGGTGTATCAAGGAAACCATGTGGAGCGGCTTGAAAAGAGAGAGAGAAAGCGAAAACAGAAAAATTAAAGAAAGAGAAGAGGAAGAGAGAAGAGCAAAAAGATAAGGAATTTTAGGAAATAGCCCAGATGATGGAAAAGAAAAAGATTAGCAAGGAAAGCCAGAAGAGAAACATGAGAAAGAAGCGAAAGACAGAAAAGAAGAGAAGGCCAAGGAAGGCACTGAAGAAAAGAAGGAGAAGAAAAAAAGAGAGAGTGAGAGATAAAAGAAAAGAAAAAGAAATGCGATCATAAGGAGAACTTTATTTTTACTGTTTATGGAGTAAAATTATCTCAAAATGTCTCGCTTTGAAAAGAACTGTTTGCAATTAATTTATTAGATAAATTGAGTGTCAAATTCAACATTGTTACAATTTTTCTTTTGGACTTAGAAACACAGACAGATTATATTTTTTAAAAAAACATGACTAACATTTTTAAACTGCGAATCAATAATTACTGTGAAGAATAAAATGCCAATTTTAAAGAAAAGAAAAAATGAAAACGAGAAATACATGGAATTCAATGAAGCTTTTATAACAATAACATTCGGTTAAATGAGAGAATTATAAGATTTTAAACAACTGACACTCAAATTATTGCAAAGTTTGATACAATAATGGATAGTGTTGCTGCGTATTTGAAACAAACAATAAAGTGATTTTGTTTTTCATTTTTGTTCACGATTATACAAAACAGTAACATTTGACAAAAATTTTCCAAATTGAAATGATTGCATTCTATTGGATAGCGCAACATCATCATAATAGATCATAAACATTCATGTAATATGTACGATCCGTAAAAGTTGTTTTTCATCAAAAAAGACAAATATCAAACAAGTTACGTTTTTTATAATGGTCATCAAAAAATAATCATATAAAAACTATTTGTTTTTATAATTGTTGACTTGAAAGTTGATGTATGATATTATTCATGATGCCTGAAAGCATTTTTGATGTTTGAAAACTGTTTTTTCATAATCTTAAACTTTCACCGAAAAAAAGTATGATCCCAAAAATAATTACCCATATGTGAAAACGAGCATCGTTTACATAAAAATAAATAATGTTGTGACATTTTACGAATGTCAATAAATGAACCCATTTTTATTGTGTTTTTTGATCTGAAAAAGTCAATGAAAAGTGCATAATTTTTCAATGAAAATGTTTGAAGCAAAATATTTTGCACCAAATGTTTTAAATTTGCAGACAATCAATATTTTATTCAAAATAATCAACTTCAGAATTTTGCGTATTCATCAGAATAAAAAGAAGCATCTTCTTCGTTATCAATGCCCTTCGTATCTTCTTCAGTTTCGTTATTGCGCAACTCATGAAGAGTACCATAAACTTAATAAATAAATCATTTTTTGTTAAATTTCAACTCATCATCCGCACTTATCGATATTTCTTTTGTTTCAAAATATTTCCTTTTTTGAAAAATAATAACAAAGATTGGGTCTGTATTTTGAAAAGCAAGCCAAATGGGTGATTATTTTTGGAATCAAATTTTTCCGTCAAATATAAAGATTTGAAACCTTGTTATGATTATTCACAAATGAACCGTGAAAAGTGAAAAGGCTAATTCAAGACATTTTCATCTATGTTTCGGCTCAAACTATTGCCTATGAAACTGTTGTGATGTATTTTGCATTTTTAAATAAATCTCTTCCCAATGACAAATATTTGTTGAAAAAACAACGTACCGAAAAAAAGTTATAAATTCAAAAATACTCACCCAAATATATAAATATATACATTCATATGGGTTATTCTCTTTGAAAAATCACAAATGTGAAATTTTTTGATTCAATAAAAATGTTCATTATTTGATCATTTTATATAATTAATCAATCATTTTTCTCCAACATGCACTTTTTCTCTCATCAAATGGGTTTGTGAATTCTGATTGAATATGTTACAAAGTTTTAAGCATTTAAAGCAAAAAATGATAATATAATGAACAATTTTTTTTAACCCAAATATTAAACAAATCCGACTTTTCAAAAAGAATGACCCATATATAAAAAAATATTTTTCATTGATTTACGGAAAGATTTTGAGCATTCTTCGCTGAGACGCAAATTTACACAAAATACGAGATTTCATGGAAAATCTTCTTTCTTTAAAGTCAAACCTATATGATAATTTGTCATTAATTATTAAAAAATCTGACGGTTGTCAAAAAGGAAGGCAATTATATCTCTCAAACCACTTTTAGTTTTTTACCAAAATGTTATTAAAATAATCAAATAAAACTAATGCTCTCTTAACATTCATTGGTAATCGCTTCCATAATTACAATAAATTATTAAAAAAAGTATTAATACGAACAATTGCAATTGTTGAAATTATACAAATTAAAAACATTAACTTTTTTTTAAAAAGAAGCTTTAAAAATTAAACAAATGATATATTTTTCAAACAACTTATATCATGCTAAATTATATGGTGAAATCACAACATTTGACAGTTAAATCGAAAACATTCGTTTAATGGAAATAAACGATTAAAACAGTGACAATCATCATTCATCATCATTTTTATTCGTTTCTTTTTCTTCTTCCACTTCTCCAAACAGTGGAATTGCAAATGGAGGGTCATCTTTATTGCTTCTTCTGCTGCGTGTTGTAAGATATTTGCGCTGGGCAATCTGCAGCTCCTCCAAAAATGTTAAATTATGCTTTGGCTTTTTATCAGGAATAGTTTGCCCATCAGAAGAAGAGAGAGCATTAAGCATTGAAGATGAATCCGTAGAGCGTGCAGTAGGCGAATTCGGTAATAGATCAGGCGAAGAAGACTGAAGCTTCTGTTTTTCTGTTTTTCTTTTCTTTGTTTCTTCTCTCTTTTCAGCCTTCTTTTTGTCTTCTTTCTCTTTTTTCAGATCTCTCTTTCCATCTTTCTTCTTTTCGAAGGCAGACTGTCCCCTTTCATTGTCTAAGTTTTCTTTTTGCTTTGCCCTTGCAATTATTTTGTCCTCTTCTTTATCTGAGCTTAGTGAATCGTTTAATCCATCGCTGTCGTTCTCCTCTGCTTTCTCTTCCGCAGCTTTTCCCCGCTCTTCATTGTTCCCTTCATCTTTCGAGTCTTTCAACTGCTTTTCCTTTTCCTTTTCTTTTTCTTTTTTCCGTTTCAATTCGTCTTCTCTTTCCTTTTTCTCTCTTTCGTGATCTGATTTCAGTACCTTCACAGGACGAGGATGAACAAAACGCTTTTGTGATGGCGTCCCAAAAGGAAGAATGGCCGGCGCCTGTGCAATTGGCAAGCGAGGCGCCAAGGGCGATGCATCACGCATGGCTTGCGGCTGAAGAGAAGAAAGAGAAGAAATGGAGGGATATGCAAAAGAAAGGTTCATTGATGAAGGAGATGATGAAGTGATTGATGCGATTGATGAAGTTGTGGTGGAATAGAATGATGGCGATAATGTTGAAGTGGAAGAGGAAAATGGTGAAGTGGTTGAAATGGGTGATTGGTGAAGCTGTGGGGCCAGTTGTGCTGACTTCTTTTTTAAAGCCTGTTCCCTTTCAATCTCCAACTCAGCTTTCTTTCTTTCTTCATCTTCATCCAAGCGTCGATCAATTTCTTCGCTCAGAATTTCCTTTTATTGTGCAATTACATTGTATATATAAATTGTATATTTCAGAATTATACACATGAATAAAAATAACTAAAAAAAAAAACCTTAACGATAGTTTGACTTTCATCAGAAAAAACAAGAGCTTCAATTTGCTTCTTTGTTTCTTCCAAAATCCTAGACTGAACTTCGCCGCAAAGCCATTGCTGAAAAGAATGATCAACGTACATGTTTGGCAGTTTCAAAAACATTTTCAATTTTTTTCTTGAAGATTCCGAAAAAAAAGAGCCTTCATCAGAAGATTGCTTCATTTTCAATATATTTTCACGAATTAAAAATAGTTGTTCGTTTGCTCCCGACTCTAATTTAGACAAAATCGATTCTCCATGGACCCCAGCAAGATTTATAGCTTCAATCATGTTCCTCTGAAATAACAAAAAGTCGAAGTTATTTTTTATGCTATCAAGCGCCTTTTCCGACATTCTTATGCACCGTTATATGTATATTTTTTATAGTCGAACAATCAACGATTGTGCAGATTTCGAAAAAAAATCAATAATTTTTAATTCCGCAACTGACGAAGTTGGGGATCTGATTTATTTCGTTTCAGATAAGAGTGCTGTCATTTTAATTCAAACAAAAATGTTTTTGCTACTTTTGTTTATAGCACAATCTTATGGAAAAATGATATCTGTTAGAGTTGTTGAAAGACATGGTGAACGATTTTTTTTTATTTCATGAACAACTTTCTCATATCAAATTGTTGTGTTTTAAATCTTTTTGTACTTTTTCAACAATGTTAGGTGATCGTGCTCCTCTTCGTGAACTTCCAGTTTGCGTTGAAAACAATCATTATTTGAGTTTTTCCGAATTTTTTTAAAAAAATATATTATTGCATTATTTTAGAACGTACAAATTCCGGATCCGTTAGGAGAGCTCACACAACAGGGATTAAATCAACTTGAAAAAATTGGATCGAAAATGCGTGAGATATATGCAGAAAATGGAATTGTCCCAAAACAATATGATCCTCGAAAATTTTTCTTTTATACAACTCATGTTGATCGAACAAAAATGTCTCAGTCTGCTTTTGCACATGGGTTTTTCACATCTACGAGTGGTCCAGAAGATCCTGATACAAAAGAGCCAATCTTTGGAACTGGACTGACTCCATTGCCTTCACATTCAGTTTTGCCTCATAATGAGTATCTGCTCTTGAGTGCTTCAAGATGGTTTGAATGCTTATAAGCTGTTATCGTTTTTATTTTTGATTTTTGTTATTTGAAAAAATTTTGAATATTTTTACAAAAAATTTGTTTACGAATAATATTTTTTTTTCACTAATTTTGATTTTATTTAAAAAAAAGCAAAAATGCATTGGATGCAATTGAAGAAGGACAAAAATCTGATTCTATGAAGCAGTATTACAAGGACAATGCAGCAACATTGAATAAGCTGTTTAATCAAGTTGGCACAACAGCAGAGGGATACGATATTACTGATATCATTGATGTTCTGATATATCTCAACGAACACAAGTATGATGGGAATCTTCTTTCAGCATAATTTTTTTAACGATTTCACAATTTTGTTGGCATTTTTATTTTGTTTTATTTATTTTTTTTTTATTATTGAACATTTTTTCACCTCTGATTATTCATTTTTCAAAATGTTCTGATACTCAAACAATATCTCTCAGTCTTCCCTTCCCAGGCGGAATGACAAAAGCTGACTTCGATGAATATATGAAAATATTTGATTATCGTGTGCCATTTATTTCCTTATTGTTTTCTTAATATAAGTCATTTCTTGTGTTAATTGTTGGAATATGTTTTTTTGAATGTGATTCTTATATATCCCCCCCCCCCCCCCTTTCTTCTCACTATTGATCATTTTATATCATTAAAACTGTGGTCTTGACCAATTGTTACACATCTGATGTATTCTCTATTTGAAGTGTCTGTGACGTATTCTCCTGTTCACAACAAGAAGTTCTGCGATGCTGCAACTGGAATGTTCATGAAGAAAGTTTGCGATATTTTGAAAACAGAAAAATTTGCTATTTTTTCCCCTTTCTTTTTCTGGTTATTATTATTTTTTTATAATACTACTTTTTCTTGTATACAAAACAACATTTTTATCTTTTCAAATTTTTTTTTGATTCTCAATTAATCGTCAATTTCATTCAAAAATATCGCATCCATCTCCCACCTTCCCCTCATCGTCTCATCGTCTCATCTTCTTTTTCCCTTCCCCTCTTCCCCTCTTCCTCTTTCCTTCTATCCCCCTCTATCCAGCTTCTCCGAGAAGTGTCCCAGGAGGTCAATTCTCCTCCTTCTGATGCCTCCTCTGAGCTCCCTGTGTTCTACCACTACCACGGGCACGACTGGACTATCAACAGCGTCTTCGGCTGCCTCGGGCTGAATAACACGAACAACCCTTCATACGGCTCATTGAT
Organism: Monocercomonoides exilis; assembly: GCF_001643675.1. NCBI lineage: Eukaryota > Preaxostyla > Oxymonadida > Polymastigidae > Monocercomonoides > Monocercomonoides exilis. The sequence continues at coordinate 966,781 of NW_027150575.1, forward strand.
AGTGATTGAGACACATGTTGATGACAATGACCAAAAAAAGGTGTATTTTAAGTTCAAAAAGGCGCTGAATGTGTCAAAGGAGGCGGAGAATCTGCAGTTGGAAGAATGGACTCCGAAATATTGCCCGGCTGGGAAGGAATACTGCGATTTTGATGTTTGATTTGCTATGATTTAATTTTGATTTATTTTATTATTATTCATTTTTAATCGATTATTTTATACTCTTTTTTCATAATGAAACACACTTTTTAAAATATTAAAATTTTTTAATCATAATTCTTATGAATGTTGTCTCCAATTATTTTCTTTATGATGTGGTGCAATGATCACCAATTTCTTCTCATCCGACTTCTCTCTCTTCATCTCTCTCCTTCTCTTTCTTTCCTAGTCATTCTCCAAGCAATGGTCTCCTTACTGGCAGCAGGCGAGCGACGAGAACTGGTACAAAGACGTGTGTGGGATGGCCATCAAAGGGAGCAACACGATTCTTGTCATCATTCTTGTTGTGCTGGCTGTGGTGTTTGCTCTTTCGCTGGCTGGTCTGATTGTGCTGTGCGTGTTCTATTTGAAGACGAAGCCTGAGAAGATCGCTGGGAAAGAGGTGACAATGCAATGATATGCTGACTCATGATTGCTGATTATAATAACAATGATGATGATGATGATGATGATGATGATGATGATATCAATTTAACAGAATGTTTTTAAATAAAAGAAAATTTTGTGTTTGTTTTTATTTATTTATTTATTTTATTAATTTCAAATTTATTTCTGAAAATTTTTTTATCAGTGCATTTTTTGTTTGCTTCTGTCAATATGGGATCTTTGGATTTTTGTTATTTTCTCTTATGCAATATCCAGGTCGTATTCTTTCTCATCTGAGTGGGTTTTTGTATCTCATTGCTGGGAATTTTATTTTATTTTATTTTTTTTAAAGATTTTGCCTGTTAAAGAGAGGCAAAAGCTTATGTGTTATTATTTCGTTGCATATATATTTGAATTTTTTTGAAGGCTTTAAAAGAGGCAATGGGAAAGTTTCATATTTGGGACAGAATCAAAACAATTAAAAATTATAATCATATTTTAATATTATTCATATGGTTAAATGGATAGATACAGTAAAACATGAAAAAGTTTTTTTAACAAATTTAATGCTGTCATGCTGTTTTCGTTATGTGTAATAATTTAACAATTTTCATCTCTTAAAAATGTTTTTTGGATAGAAAAAATAATTACACATTAACTATGATCGTTTTTCTTTATAATTTTTCAGTGATTGACATTTATCTGAAATTATGAGTCAAGATGGGGATAATAAATATTTTTCATTAACTCCAGAACAGTGGAACGCAAATTTGAAAAAAATCTTCCCCGAACAGATTCCAAATAGTTGTTCTTTAATTGGAGGAAATGGCTTTGGATCCTGTTCCTGCAAAATCTCATTTACATATGGACCTAACATTGCGAAGCTTTTCGCTTTTTTTGAAAATGCTTTGGATAAAACTTTCTTGAATGAACTTGAAGAATTTTGTAATAAAATTTGTGAGCAAAACAGTGCACATATCCAAAGGGAAATTCAAATATTCCCCAATGAAGCATTTGAACCGAAATTTATTGTTTTCATAAGACCATTTGCTCCATGTACTTTGAAAACATATTTGAAGTAAGTAATTATATTTTTTTATCAAAATTTTGCATTTTGAAAACGTTTTGATACGGTTATTTTTGTTTCTCAGATTTAGACAATATAGCATGCCGTTAATCGATAAGTGCTGGTATATTTACCAAATAATTCAGGCAGTTGCGGATCTTCACAGCATGAAATTGTATCATGGACATTTATGCGTTGATAATTTCGTGCTTGTCAGAGGATATTGGATTCACCTAACAGACTTCGATGTTTTTCGCTCCGACACAATCGACTTCTTTTCGGATCACGCTGGATTTATTTATTATTATCATCCCTGGATTCCAGGCATGATAACTCCATTAACGCTTGGATTTTCATCTGCTCCCGAACGACTGAGGAAGAGCAAGCTCCAATACGAAACGCAGAACATTCCGCAGATCCACCCGCTGACTGAGACAGCGTCTACCGAGCGTGTCACAGGCGACGCAGACCGGCTGAAGAAGATTCACAAAGAGCGTGTAGAGTTTCTGCAGAGGGCAGACATCTTCAGCTTGGGCTGCTGCATCTGCGAGGTGCTGAACGATGCTGTTCCTCTCTTCACTTTGGAGGATGTCCCGAAGCTGGCCAGCGAGGAGTTCGAAAGCGACTTCTTCTGTTCTCGTCTGAAGGACGCCTTCAAAGTCCCTGAGCCGACGGCCGATGACAACAGCAATTTTGGCCGTTTGCCTTCATCTTCTGCACATCTGAAGGCGGAATCACAGAAAGAAGAGAAGGAGAAGGAAAAGGAGAATGAGAAAGGAGAGAGAGAAAGAGAGGAGAAGGAGCAGCAGTTACGTCTGGCCATTCCACAAGGTCTGCTTGAGCTGATCTACACGATGGTCATCAGCGAGCCCTCGAGTCGCATTTCTGCAGCCGATGCGCTGGCGAAGATGGACGAGATGTTTCCTCTCTTTCCTGTTCTGCACGAGGCTCTTTATCAGTCAATGGACTCCTCTCCCAGCTGTGCTGTTGCGTTTGCCTCTACACCATGTGTAGTTGCTGCAATGAAGAAGTATTTCATGGAGCCTTCGCCCAGTCTGCCTTTTCCTTTCCTCAGAAATGGAAGGAAAATTGTGTTTGCTTCGCCAGCACCTAAAGAAAGAGAAGAAGAAGAAGGAAATGTGCTTTCTTTGGCTCAAATCAAAGGAGATTCTCGTGTGGACAGTGCAAACTGTGGATTGAGTGCGAAGTTCAGCTTTGAAAGAGGAAGTGAGGCAATGAAAGAAGGAGGATATGGAAGAGTAGGAGGAAGAGAAGGAGCAGGACTTATTGAATATGACAAAGACGAAAGTGAAGACGAAAGCGAAGATGAAGGAGATTGTGTGGAAAGTGGCAAATCAAGTGAGATTTGCCGAGCAGGAAGAATTGATATAAATCAGCTTTTGAGTCATTTGGTTTATGTTGACAGCAAATTTGCTTCGATTTTGCCTTCTTCTCTTCGTGTTCACAATGCCTTTGATGCCTTTCTCACTCAGAATATTCCACAAATAACATCATCATCATCATCATCTTCTTCTTCTTCTCTTTATCCTCAACAGAATTCATCGTTAAATCTCAACTATTCCCCCATGAGCTGCTTCTGCCTCTTTTCCGATTTTATTTCAAAATGTCTTCGTTCAATTGACAAGACAAAATCAAAAGGCATTTCGGATTCTTCGAAAGAGAACGGAAAAATATCGAAGAAGAAAAGTGATTTATTAGACAATGCAGAGGAAGAGGTGGAGGAGGAGGAAGAGGAAGATAATAATAATGATGAAGATAACAATGAAGAAGAAGAAGAAGATGATGATGATAATGTTTATGTGTCAGATAACATTATCTGCCTTCCTCCCATCCAATGTTTCGGAGAAAGCCCCTTTTCTTATTCGTCCACGCTCAAAATGCTTTCTGAGAGTGCTGACTGCACTCAGCCAGTTCCTTCTGCATCTTCTTCCTCTTCTTCTTCCTGCTTTTTCCCTTCTTCATCCTCATCCTCCTCCTCATCATCATCCTCTTCCTTTTTCCCCTCTTCTTCTTCCTCTTCCTTCTACTCTTCCTTTTACCCTTCATCATCATCTTCCTCTTCCTCTTCTCTTCTAAGCTCCACCAATTCCTCCTTCGGTTTGCCCTATTTGCCCAACCCTTCCATCGTGTCTGTTCCTTCTTCCATTTTTGCCCTTCCTTCCATCCTTCGCCATCTCCTCCATCCTTCTTTCGCCTTCTCCTTCAATCTGCAAGCTTTGCGTTTGGCTTCTCTTGTTTGTGATTCTGTTCCGTTCTTCCCTTTTGCCTCTCGAATTATTGCTCCTTCCGTAGTCTTCTTGTTGTTTTCAACTCTTTCAAAAATTTCATCATCATCTTCTTCATCCTCCTCCTCCTCCTCTTCTTCTTCTTCTGATTCAATTCCCTTAATCCAACCATCTTCTTCTTCTTCTTCTTCTTCCTCTTCCTCTCTTTCCGACTCATCATCTTCATCTCCTCCTCCAACTTTCTCCTCTTTCCTTTCGTTGCTCGATGATTCTCTTTCTCTCCTGTCAAGAATCTTATCTTCTGCCACAGCTGGTCTTTCTCTCCTCTCTCAGCATTCTCTTCAGCTTTCCCGCCTTTTCGACAGAAGCAGCCTTTTCCTTCTGTTGGATGGGAATTACCAATCGCCTTCATCAAGTGTTGTGCGTGGAATTTCATCATCATCATCATCTTCTTCTTCTTCGTTTTCTTCGTCTTCGTCTTCATATTCTTTTTCTTCTTCCATTTCATTTTCAAATGATTTTACTTCACCTTTCTCATCATCATCATCATCATCGTCATCGTCATCATCATCATCCTCTTCTTCTGCATCTGCTTCATCGTCGTCCTCCTCCTCTTCCTCCTCCTCCTCTTCTTCTTCTTCATCTTCTTCTTCCACTTCCTCCACTTCCTCCTATTCATTTCATCGTCTCTATCTTATCCCCATCTCCTCCAAAACACACTCCAATCTCCCCTTTTCCTTCTCTTCTCTTTCCTCCTTCCCAACCGAACACCTCCTCAACAACGACGACTTCAGAAACCGCCTCTCCAAATTCCAGTCAGATCGACAGAACATTCTCACTGATGATTCACTGGATGCGTCTGAAGACGAGCTTTTGCTTCTTTTCTTGCACGAGTTGCTATCCCTCTTCCATTTTGCCCTGTCAGCCATGTACCAATTAATTGAGAATATCCAAAAATTGCCTTCATCTGCTGCTGAAATAGCAGAGATCAACCATTCGTTTGTGATTCTCTCACAACATCTGCACGAAATCATCTATGTTCAGTCAGTTGCATCAAGTGTGGTGCAATCAATGCGCAATTCGAGTGAAGAAGAAGGAATGTTCATTGACGATGTGGCATTTCACACGTGGAGCATTCAGAATGAGAGGGTGCTGATGATTGGCAGTGCAATCTTTGCAAACCTGCTGAAATGCGATTCAATTGACACTTCACTCAAACCTCATTGTTTTCATTCATCTGCTGCTGATTGTGGCACTTCATTGGATTCCTTGATTGCAACTGCCAATTCACTTCCTTCTGTCTCTTCTGCTCTTCTTTCGTCGTTCACTCCTTCCCTTTCGTCCATCCAGACAATTGTCAATGTGATGAATCCTTATCTCTTCTGCCTTCTGCTCAATTCACTCGATTTTGCTGGCTTTCTCTCGTATTCTTGTTATTCCTCTGCACATTCGTTTTCTCCTTCTCCTTCTCCTTCCTCTTCTTCTCTTCCTCTTCCTCTTCCTTCTTCAGTCATTTTGTCACCTCCAGTTGCTTCTGACAAATCTCTTTTGCATTCACCTCCACTTTACTCACCCTTTTCACAAGGAAAATATTCTTTCTCTCTTTTTTCACTGTTTTCTTATGCATTTCCCTTCAACCCAATTTACTCTTCTTCTTTATCAGCTCCTTCGTTCACTCCACTTCGCTTTATTTCATCTGAATCACTTCCTGTTTTGTTTGCAATGATCGCAAAACTTTATGTGAATATTCCAACTCAACTGTCAATCGAAGCTTATTCGCCTGCTCCAAATTCCGTTTTCCCTTCTCAAAAAGGCAATTCTTTCGCAAACAAGAAGAATTTTGTGAGTTCGGCTCAGTTTTTTGCTTATCTTTTCTCCTTTTTTGATGTTGCACTTTCGTCGGCTTTGTTTTATTGGGCGTTGCAAAGCTTTTCAGATTCTTCGAAATTCAAACAGATTTCGATGAGTTTCCAGCAGTTCAAACGAGAAGAAGAAGAAAGGAGGAAAGAAGAAGGAAATGAGCAAGGAAAAGAGGAAGGGAAGGCGAGAGAAGGGAGAGGCAAAGAAAGAGAATCTTCATTTTCTTCACCTTGGTCTTCTTCTCTTCCGCCTTATTCGCCAACTGCATATCCTTCTTCAAATAAGACTTTTTCATCTCCACTCGCTCCATCGTCTGCATTCACTTCAGAGGAACTGGCTTCTCTCCCTCGCTCGACTGGCTCGAAGGATTCGCTGAAACTGAACAGAATGAGTGCGAATTCTGCTGATAGCACGAAGAGAAGTGGAATTGGGCTGTTGAGAATGTCTGAAGGAGGAAAAGGAGATTCTGGTGGAGTTGGCAGTGGAGATCGGGAAGGTGCAAGAGAAGAAGGAAGAAGAGGGATGAAAGGAGGAGAAGGCAGCGGCTGGGTGTGCGGAGAATACGAAGGCGAAGGTGAATGCAGCAGAAGTTGTGCAGAATTTGAGAGAAGAGAAGCAGAAATTCAATCAGAAGATGCTTCTGTTCGTATTGCCAATGTTGTCTGCTTCTTTGCAGCGGTGGCTGATCTCTTTGGAGAGGCCATCCCGTTGGAGTGCGTGAAGCTTGTGGCGCCTCTGCTATCATTTCCAAGTGCAAATGTGAGGAAAGGTTTGATGAGATGATGAGAAAGAGAGGAAGATGTGAATGCGGTTGGATTTTAGTTTTATTTCTTATTTTTTGAAATAGAAAAGCGCATGCAATATTTAAGTCTTGAACACAGATTCATTTTATAAAAGCATTTTTCTGTTTTCTTTTTTGTTAAGTGATAGTATTTTGCGTTATTGTGGACTTTTTCTGGACTTATACGAAATATCCAATTTTCCATTTTTTTTTTTTAAATTTCTGCTTTTTAATCACTTTGTATTTCATTTTTATTCGTTTCTTTCTTTCCTTTATTCTTTCAATCTCTTTTTCATTTTACAGAAAGCGTTCATTTTATTTCATTAGCAGCTAAACATTCCTCGTTGCAGTTTGTTGAGCTTCATCAGCTTGTTGATTACAATCTCGATGGCTCATTTGGTCCTCTGATTGACCTTTCAGATGAGCACACTCTTTTGCGATCGCTCAACCCACCTGTATGCTTTTATCGTTTAATACTTATTCATTTTGAACAAAATAAATTGTTATTATTAACATTATTTATTATTCTAATTTTTTTTATTGATTTTCATTTTTATTCTAATCTTTTATTGCTTAATTTCAATGGTGAATCAAAACAAAATACAGAGTTACTTGTCCACTTGGGAGAAAGCATTCAATGAATCAGCGAATGAAGTGCTCCAACAGCCCAGCAGACCCAGTCGGTTCTCTCTGACTGAAAGTGCAATCATTCAGCTTTCGCTTCACGTGCTGTCTTTTATCCCATCTGTGCTGATCGATCAGATGGAGCAGCTTCGTTCACCCCCATCCGCAATGCATGAGAGGAAAGCTATGAAACAAGAACATGGGAAAGAAGGGTGGAGAACAAGAGAGAATGTTGTTTATCATCAGGCAAACAGATCTGTTGGAGAAGAATCTGTGAATGAGAATGACTCCACCGAAAAAACAGTAAGCACAGGAGATTTCGTGTTTCGCGATGGAGACTTAAGAAATATTAGCTCATTTGTTTCTCCTGACTATGCTGAGACATACACTCGTGTGCAACTGTATTTATTCACAAAAGCGACAAAAATGATTCATTTTGTAATTTTGATATCAATTTGTGATTTGTCTTATGAATTATTTTAAACTTTTCTTTCTTTCTTTCTCTCTATTTTTTATTTGAAAATACAAACTTTGTTCAGAATTGAGACCAAAGCGATCAAAGCCATCCATCTCATCAGTTGAGTTATGCGATGTCGTCTCAAAGCATTCATCGGCCGTGTCTTCGCTCAGCACACTCGAAAACGAAAGTTCCTCTCTTCTCTTCTCCACCGACTTGAATGGACGCTGCGCCTTTTGGGAATCAGACAACGATCGGCGAGTGAATCTGAAGTGTTCTCGTGAATTTGGCGGAGATTCTTCAGAATTGTGCATTTCTTCGTCTGGAGTTCTCATAGACAGCAACACATGTGCGATTTCTGCAGAGTACGAATACTGTTAATTTAATATTTGAGATAATTATTTTTTTTTTTCTTGTAAACTTTCTTTTTCTTTATTATTATTATTATTTTGAAATTGAAAAACAATTTATTTCTTATAAAAACTAACTTTCATACAAATTTTACATTAAAATATTAATTTATGAATTTTCCCCATTCCTTCAGCTTCAACAAATTCATCAATAGGCCGTCTTTTGAGATATTTGACTATGTTTATCAGAAATCTTTGTATTCCAGAAATATTTACGAATTTTTGACGGAGAGTCTTCATGTTTCTGGTGAAGATATAACTCTTCCTCTGCACTATCGCATCTTCTCCACTTCTCGTTTCACCGCTCCGTTTTGCTCGTCTCCTCTTCTTCTTCTTTCGATGGCGCATTCTCATTCGCATCTCTTCGATCCTCGCACACTTCAGTCGGCCTGGTGCTCAATGCCTCATCCTTCTTTGTCTCTCTCTGAAAATATCACAACTTCTGTTTCTCATTTGCCTAATTCGTTTTTGTATGCAATCGGCACAAGCGAAGGATATCTTTTTGTGTATGATATCAGAATGAAGGTGTGAAATCTCTGAAGGCTTCTGTTTTTTGCTCTTTTTAAATTGTTGCAGCAAGCAAACTGAAATAGCATTGGATATGGGATGTTGAGCATTAAAAGTGAAAGCATTTCTTTTATTATTATTTCCTTATTTCACTATTGAAAATTCCTTTTTTTTTTAAACATAATAATTATTTCTAATTTATATTCATTCAAATGAAAAAAATTTTCTAATTCTTCAATTTTACTCGTAACTCTCAGTCGCACCTTTTTGCAAAAAAATGCGATTCTTCATCTCCCATCTTTTCCTCTTCATTCACATTTTCTCAACCAATAATTTCCCAAACATCTGCTTCTTCTTCTTCTTCTTCTTCCTCTTCCTCTTCCTCTTCCTCTTCCTCTTCTTCCTCTTCAACGCCAACAATATGGATATCTCAAGGTGACAAGGTTGATGGCTTCTCAATTTCATCCTCCATGAATCAAGTCGCCTCGCTAACGCTTACTCCTTTAGAAGGCGAAAAACAATCTTCTTATTCCAATACAGTTCAGACATATCAAAGAGAATATCATTTGCCTCTAGAATCTTCAAATATGAAAGTGAATTCACTTTTGACGTATCCTTGCTCAAGTTACCTGTTTGTTGGCTGTTCTGACCATTCAATTCGTGTGTGGAATCCATTTACTGTTTCTGCCAAGATGTCCACTTCAATGATGAAAGAATGGTGCCTTTTCGCTCCTTCGCAGATGAATAGTCAAAAAAATCAGACAGATGGATTTGAAAATCTCTCTTTTGAAAAGAAATTTGCAAGTGATGTTTGGGCAGCCGAAGAGACGACTGTACTTGCAAGCTGGGGGAGCCGTCTGATTTCAGGCGGTTCTTTAGGAAACATTTGGATTTTTGACTTCAATGCGAAAAAACAAGAATGAAAAGAGCATTTCATTTGATAAGAGTTATTTTCTACTCGAAATTTTAGGCAAATCTTTTTTTTTTATGAATGTCGATGGAAAATTATTTGTAAATTACTTATTAGAATCTTGGAAATTTTCGTATTTTAAATGAAACTTTAATGTTGCAGAAATATATGGAATCGAAGTCTATTGGTTTTGTTGGGATTTTTGCATTATTGCTCTCTCACACATTTTAGTTTTATAGTTTGGGTGAAATTTTGAGTTTTGCAGATTCTGTATTTTGATTTTTTGGTGCAAATTAGCTTTTTTTGCAATTCTATTTTTTGAAATCAAAGCTTAACATTGTGCCTATTGAAAATTATCGGAATTTGATGAACAAAATTAAATGATGATCAAACAATTAAAGATGTTCAAATGTCATAAGGGCAGATGGACACTTTTCTTGAGCATTTGAATTTTCTGTAGAAAATGGTCAAACGAATTATCATGTTCTCAAAATGCTTGCGCATTAAACCAAAGAATAAATTTCAGCATATGATGGAATTTAATTATTTTTAAAAGAAGAGAAGAAAAAAATGTGAAAAACAAATAAGTTGTTGAAAAAAATGAAAAAATCACCAAAAAATAATTATATTCGTCCGAAATCTATCTAAAACCTACTCAAAATGAATCGGAATTTTCATATGTGTGATTATTTTTGATGTCATATAATTTCTAATTAAATTTTCGGTTTGAATATATCACCTTTATATAAACAAAAGAACACTTAAAAGAGAAAAGGCTCGAAAAACATTATTATGATTTTTATTTCTGCTTTAACATTTGTTTTAAGAACAGTTGTTATAGAATTCTTAAACAGAAAACAAAATATCTTCCCAACGACAAATGAAAATAAAAAATTGACACCCCGAAAAAAGTTATAATTTCAAAAATAATCACACATATTCCACATTCACAGACAAAACATCTCCTGTATTAAATAACTTTTCTATGTCTAATTCTTTTGTTATTTTTTTTTTCCTTTACGCAATCGGTCGTGATCTTTATTATTTCATTCCTTCATTATATCTTCAAATTGCATTTTCAAAGTGCTTTTGAACAAAAACATTGCAATTTGATCGGAAAGAGCTTTTTTTCTCATTCTTGATCGAAGCAAATAGGACTTTTTTGAATTCATAAACTTTCAATGGTGTTTGTGAATGTTTTATTCTCTTTGTCAAATAATTCCCCTTTTGCCGAAAATCGTTTCATGAAAACAAATAAACTCTCTCAAACATTGGTAAGCTTTCCATTCGTCGGAATATATCTTTGTTCCGAATTTGATATGATCCAGAATTATTGAGATCAGTGAAAACTTTGGTTCTGTTTTGAATTATCATTATGAATCGGAAGTTGATTCATTTGCCTTTTAACCTGTTAATTCCTTCAAAAAATCCAAATAATCTTTTTTTCCACCTTTTTGTATTTTATTTCTTCTTCATAATGCTTCTCAATATCAACAGTCTTCCCATCTCCTTCAATCTTTTCTGACATCTGCACAAAATTTTAATGCATAAGCACATCATGACGCTTTCCCAATTGGGCATGAGTGATAATTTTTTAAATCAAATTCTTTCTTATAAAAATTTCAGTTCGATACACCAAAAATAATTCATATTCGAAAAAAACAATTCGATTTCGGAAATTTTAATTCAAAACCGAAAATAAATAATTCGAATTCAGAATTAATAATTCAAATTCGTAATTTATTAATTAGATTTCGTAAAAGAATAATTCTATTTCGAAACGAAAAATATTTTGATTAGTGGAATTATTAACTTTCGTTTTGCTGTCAAAATACTCTTGATTTTTATCTCGTGAGCACACTTTGTTCTTTATTATTTTAAAAATTACACATTTCCTTCAAAAAAAAAAATTCATTCATTTTGATTAAAAATATCATTATTTGAAATTAATTTGAAAAGAAAATGAATTCTTTTTCATTTTTGAAAAATTAAAGTTTTTTTATAAAATTTCACCAAAGAAACAAAAAAAAAAATCATTAGCAAAAAAATCTTGTCTTCAAAAATTCAATAAATGTGATTGAAAATTCACTATTTCCTTCAGGTTATTCAAAATAATGAATCATTTGCACAAATTAATCATCCAAGTGATGATTTTTGGAATTGAAAAATAAAAATTCTAAAAAACTGATTCGCTTTTTATTTCAATTTAAAAAAACAATTTTCTTTGAGCAATGATATTCAAGATGTCAAACAATAACTTGACAATTTCTGAAATCAATCCAATAAAAAATTCAAAATTTCAGTTTAAATGAATTTCGAAAATGAATTATTAATTTCGAAATTGAATTATTTTTTTTCGAATAAGAAATATTTTTGGTGTGTATGAACAGAATAATTATAATTAAACAGTGAAAAGTTTAAACATCATTTATTGAAAAATATTTCTTATTTATATCTTTTCCATCGGTTTTCAGATACAATAATGATGCTATCCCTCTGTGACATGACAAGAAAAAATTGAAAAAATGACAAAATGACTGACAAGATATTTATGATTTGTCAAAAAGGGTTATTTTAAACGATTTTTCAATTTTTTATTTCAACAATAATCAATTTGAAAATCAACACACAACAAATTTCATTATTTTGAAAAAATCAAAATTATTGTAAACATGATCAAGTTCCCAATATTTTATTTTTTTGACATGAAATGTCAGTTGAGGAATTTTTTGTCACAATTTGTCATTGACCGTCACTAACGAAAGAGAAAAAAACAGATATTACAGATGCCAACAACATATCTTTTCCAAAGTGCTTTGCAAAATCTTTTGAAGTTTTCGCAATAGTATTTTTTTATTATAAATTTTTAATAATTTTTTTTTTTTTTTTTTTTTTTTTTTTATTGTGATAGACGAGGCTTCAAGTAATTTGTCAGGTCACAGAGGTGTAAATGATGCATTCAACATTTAAACGAGAAACTTCAAATGAAAGAAGAAATAAAACTTTTGAAGTATTATCATTAAAAGGGTGCATATTTTATCTTGACTTTAAGATTTTATCTCATCACTGTTTTTTTGAAACTTTCTGAAGTTTTTTTCGAGCTTAGCAGAGGTTTGAAACAAAACAAAACAAAACAAAAATAAATAAATAAATAAATAAATAAATAAACTTTTTTATTAAAATTATTTACAAGTTGCTTTTTATTTTCTATTGTGAAAATATTTTCTTCAAAAAAATTGTAAATATTTTTTTTAATTTTTGTACACAGGTCAAAGACTTGCTTGTAATGAAGCGAAAATTTTGTTCCGAACGTTTTTAGTCACAGCTTCACAATTCTTAGTTCATATGGGGCAAATTATTTTTCTTCAGGCATTTTAATTGAAAAATAATGCACTTTTGATGAACTTTTTTTGATCAAAAATAAAAAAAAATGGGTTTATTTTTTGACATTCAAAAAATGTCACAATGCATTATACTTTGATTTCAACGACGCCTGTTTTCTGATTTGAAAATTAAATTTATTTTGAAATCTGAGAAAGCGAAATAAAGTTAAAAGTGAAACAAAATTTTCATGCTTTGTGCAAAAAAAGCTTAAAAGTTTATATTTCACTCCATATGTTAGTATATTTCTTTTACAGATGCAACGCGAAATGTCCTTTATAATCTATGAGTTTCTAACATCGGTAAATCAAATATCGCATGTTGCTCGGATTTGCATTTATAAGCTGCTTTTTTTGGATATCCACAATCAATTTCTTTGGTCGCATTCACGATTTTCAAAGTGAATAACTATTAAATTACAGATAGAAGCGGAGCTGGCTGATATTTTTTGTTTCTAAAACATGACATTAACTTGTCAATTCGTGTTTACCAAATGCAATTGCATCGCAAATTCTGGTGGAAATGCGGCTTGTTCATTAACATTCAATTGACCTCCTCAAGTGAATCCAAATCAGTTTTTGATTGATGATTGCCAGTTTATAAACAACAAATTGACAAGTTCATCAACACGATGTGGAGCTTGAATTTTTTTGCTGAAGTGCATTTCCCTGGATGAGCGGGCTAAACTTCATCACTTTCTGCTTCTTTGATAGCAACACTGCAACGAATGGACGAGGGAATGATGCGTTCTTCAGTGGAAGCAGCATCACCCAATCTCCATTCCAGCAATGTGGTTCAACAACCCCAGCCAAAAGAGTGTGGAATAATGGAACAGCTGATAATGTTATGTACAACAGATGGCTTTATCTCAAAACAACTTATAAAATAGTTTCAAATAATGGAACAAACACCGATCTCTGTTGAATCACATAGCTCAGTCCATGCAAAACAATTGAATTCGCTCTTTTGCTCATGACAGATACCAAAGATGCCTTCTTCATCCTCCTCACCTAAATATTAGCTCCTTATCAAACGCTCACGTTCAGTACGGCTGACACGAAAATCACTGGAAATTGTGCATCAACCTCTGCCAAAGAATCTTCATGTTACGCTCATTATCTAAATTCATTTGTTGAATCATTTTTTAAATATCCTCCTCAACTTTTTCCTGTTCTTAACGTTGTGACTCATTGCATATTTTTCATCAACAAGCTTCTCCATGTTATCTTGGAGCTAATTCATCGTTCGCTTCTTTCCAGTTGTAGGCGAAATAATGTTTCAGTGACAAAAGAGTTTTGTTTAAAAAGAGCAAAATATTAAAATAAAAGCACGCCCTTGTCTTTTTAAAATTGCTGTTGTTTTGCGATCCTTCGTCCTTATTGTTTGGATTTTTTGGGAATGACAAAAAATTATAATGGACACAATCTTTTCGTTTTATTTGTCTTTAGCTTATTTCGGTATTAAGAAGCGAAGTGTATTGAAAACGGAATTTTTTAATGTCTTCTTTATATTTTGTTTTAAAAATTGAAATATATTTTTGAAAATCTTTTTTATTATATCTGCAAATGCTAATATTCTTTTAATTTTTGTTTATTTACAGATTTTGAAGGATCAAATAAGCAAAGCTGAAAAATATTAACGTTTTTATCTGTTCATTTGAAGAAGGAGGGAGCAAGAAGGTGGAGAGGAAGGGACAGGGCTGGATGGAAGGAAGAAAAAGAAAAAGTGAGGAATGTGAAAAGGTAATCGAAGATGATATTAATATTCGTTTTGTTGAATAACAGTTTGATCCAAATTTCTTTTTAAATCATGAATTTTTTTAATCACAGAAATGCATTGATTTGAACTGCAAAACATGAAAATGGAGTTGATCATCTTCATTTATTCTTTATATTCTTGTATTCGATATAATTTTTCGTAATTCATATAGAAAATAACAATCAAAATAAATTAAACATTGCATTGAAGTTTTTCTATTGAGCATTTGTGTGATTATTTTCGAAACCATATTTTTTCAATATAAAAATTTTGCTTGTGAATTTTCTTTAAATATCAACAAAAAAACACCAAAAAAAAACTTATTCAAAACATTTTCTTTTTCATTTCAGCAAGAACATTTGTTTTTGAAACAGTTGCGAAAATTTTTGCATTTGATAACAAAATCTCTATTCAATGGCAAACAACCTTTGAAAAATCAACACTCCGAAAAAAAATTATGATTTCAAAAAAAATAAATCATTTATTCTATTGTTGAATGTTCAAAAATTGTATTTTGTGTATGAAAACATACGTAAAAATTAAACAAAAGAATTTGAAGGATTTCTTTTGAATGAAAAAGTGTTCAAATAATCGTTCAAATATTTGTTTCTCACACCATTTGGAGGAAGGGATTTTCTCAAAAGGCTCCATGCACTTTCTATTCTTTGCGTATGGGCTCTCGTAATTGGGTTAACAAAATTAACTTCATGATTAACAGAAAAAAGACTGAATCCAAATTTATCTAACCCTGAATATCCCTTCCAGCAGTCTGCAAATATTCTTGTTTTTTGAAGGACGTACTGTATTATTGTTAATTGGAGTACTTCTTTCGTTCATTTAATGACAAGAAGCAAAAACATTCTTGATTTCATCCCTTTCTTTGCAGTCAGTTCTATCCCTCCAACAATCCAGCACTGTTTCTTTTGTCTTCCTTTTATTTATTTACGTTTGGGAAAAATTGCTTCATCTACCATCGGTGGAAAATGCGGTAACTGGTGGAATATCCGGTAGTTGGCAGAATCGATTTGTTGAACGTTCAAACATTAAAAATTAATTTGCTCTCGCACTGAACAATTTGGATTTTGTTTTTTTTGAGAGTTTGAGTAAAACTTGGTTGTATTAAATTAAAAAAAAACATTATTTATTCACAACTTCATTATTTTTCTTTGAAATGAAATGAGATAATGATGAATTAGGCGCTGAGTTTCAAAAAACGAAAACTGGCAACAAGATTTATGTGCAGCAAAAAATGATCCTTCCTTTTTTTTCAGTTGTGATTTTCTGAATAGAGTTCGTCATCTATTTTTCTCCTTTTGCATGAACGAAGCTGTGTAGTGTTCTCGATGC
Organism: Monocercomonoides exilis; assembly: GCF_001643675.1. Lineage (NCBI taxonomy): Eukaryota > Preaxostyla > Oxymonadida > Polymastigidae > Monocercomonoides > Monocercomonoides exilis. The sequence goes on from NW_027150575.1 coordinate 982,713, forward strand.
TTTTTGTCTCTTTTCTATCATAAATATAACTAATTTCCTTTCCATACAAATAATCATCATCTATTTTTTCTCTTCTCAATCTTATTTTCTTTTTCTTAACGTCAACTAATTTCTTCAATATCCTATGTTTATTTTCCTTTTCTTTACTAATTTCGAAATTTTCTTCCTTCTTTTCTTTCGGCTCCTTTTTAATTGTCTTTTTTTCTTCGCTTTTTTCTTTTAGTTGTCGTTTTTCCTTTGGAGAAAAATCTCCAAATAAATCCTTCTTCATATCATTCGAAGTATATTTTGATGAGAACTTTTGAGAAGATGAAAGCGAACCACATATCCTTGACAGCACAGGAGCAGCGGACACCGGATAAACTCCTGTATTCGAAAATGAAGATCTTATGACTGAAGGAGTTGTTGCTGCTGTTAAAGCTTCTGGCAAGGCATCTGCCAAAGCTTTTCGATATAAAGAGGTTGAAAATTGAGTTGGCCTTGAAAAAGAGTTTTGAAGAACTTGTTTGAACCTTGAAAACACACGGTTATCGCAAGGTTGCAAAAGGTGAGTCATGTTAGAAGGGAAAAATTCAACGATGATATTTCTTTGTTCAGCAAACGCAATCACTTCTGAATCGAAGTGAGTTCGGTGATTATCATATAAAAGAAGTGCTTTTTTTGAAGATGAGAGTTTTAGCTTATTTGCAATTAATGGAAGCTATTTCTTTGTCATTATCCTTCGAAACAATTCAGCAGATATCCATCCAGATGAAGACCCCTCATAAGATACATTGAATGAAGAAAAATTAGAGAATTCCTGTGGAATTTTTTTTCGAGGGTATATTAGTATATGAGGAAGATGTGAGCCGTCTGCGCAAATGCACACACAAATAGTTACATTTTCCATTTTTGGCAATGAAGATGGGGAAGGAGGGCATTGGTTTTTCAGGCAGACTACCAGTTTTTCTGTTCCATCACCTACACGAACCGAAGATTCGTCAAAATTGTAAATATCAGTCTCATTAATTCTATTGGCTGTAATGATGGAGGATAACTTTTCGAACCACGAATGTATTGCTTCTGGAGATTGTGCGTTAATTTTTGCAATTTCCATCGGCCTGGAAATTGAAGTCCTTAAAATTGAACTTCTTTTTATCAAATCATACGCATATTTGGAATTGACTTTATTTCTTATTTCTTCGCTTTCGCAATCTGAATTCACAATGTCTTGTATCTACAATATATAAAAAATATAAAACAAAATAATCTAATTCTTCAGACCATTGCTTGAATATCCTTAAGTCGGATTATTTTTTTTTCGGATAAAAGTGCAATAACCTGATTTTCAACAGTTTCCAATTGTTTTTTTGTAATAATTTCTGGTCTGCCAACTTTGCCAACTTGCCGTTTTGCTTTCAAAGCAGCCATTCCTCTTTCCCATGCTCCATTTGAAATAGCTTTGGATCCCACAGCAGTTTTCCACGTGACAGCATATTTCTTCTTGATTTCAAAGACTTTTTAAGAAGGAGATGAAAGATTTCGGTAATCTGATGCTGCCATTAGCCTGTGAAGTTCTTTGGAAGATATTTTTTTTGTCATTTCAATTATTATTCATTTGATCAAAAATAGAATTAATCATATAAATAAGAATTTAAATGAAAGAAAGCCAATTTTTAACAATCAAGAATTAATACATGTGAAGGAATAGTCATTTGCTTTAATTTTCACATAAGAATAAAATTCTTTCCTTTTATTTAATCAACAAAAGTCTGTTTTTATTTCTTCGGAACTTGGTAGTTTTTTCGATGATAGCAGTAACTATCTTTCAAGCTGTGCAGGGGTTGAGCTTTTGAAAGACGTTTTGTTCATTATCTTTAAAATAGTCAACTTATTTTCTATTCTTTTTGGTTTTCAGATAACTTGGACTACCGGATTTTCCACCAGTTACCGCATTTTCCACCGATGGTATTTCGACTTCTTTATCTTCTCCTCCAAGTTTGTGAGGATTTGATTCAGAAAAATTTGTTATTCATTTTCTGAATGAATTGAACATTCGACATACAGCGAAAATGGATTTATTGCAAACGATCGAACAATAAGTCTGAGACATGTCTATCCAAAAGCATAATGCCGTTTTTCATATTTCGCATGCTTTTAATCTGAATTTTTCGAAATTAGTATTTTTCCAAACATTTATCTTCCGATGCTTGAATCTAAATCGACTAGAAAAGTCATGGAAAACGTACAGCTTCATTTTTCTTTGACATTTGAAGCAGTATCTTTCTTGATCCAGTATTTTGTTCTCCATCATCCAATGGATGGTATCAACTTCAGAAGAAAATATTTTTAATAATTGTTTGAAAAACGCTGTGCTGTTAACTTTCAGCTGCATTGCAAAAGAAAATGATTCAATATTCAAAAATATTTGACTTATAAAGGTAATTTAAAAATGTCTGTGCTCACAAACAACTATTCAATTATTCATTCAAACTGGATCAATAAAAAAACAACAAAACAAAATTGCAAAAAAAAATATAGAAATCAATATAAAATTAAGTTAATCAATTCTAATTGAAATTAACAAATCATTAGATTAGCATCACTTTTTCGCTCTGTTGCATTGTATTCACATATCCTCCATCCTTTCAAACATAATCTCTCTTTCCCATTTCCTCTGCATATTTCCTTTCATTCCTCATTTTTTCTTTTTCTTCCTTCCATCCAGCCCTGTCCCTTCCTCTCCACCTTCTTGCTCCCTCCTTCTTCAAATGAACAGATAAAAACGTTAATATTTTTCAGCTTTGCTTATTTGATCCTTCAAAATCTGTAAATAAACAAAAATTAAAAGAATATTAGCATTTGCAGATATAATAAAAAAGATTTTCAAAAATATATTTCAATTTTTAAAACAAAATATAAAGAAGACATTAAAAAATTCCGTTTTCAATACACTTCGCTTCTTAATACCGAAATAAGCTAAAGACAAATAAAACGAAAAGATTGTGTCCATTATAATTTTTTGTCATTCCCAAAAAATCCAAACAATAAGGACGAAGGATCGCAAAACAACAGCAATTTTAAAAAGACAAGGGCGTGCTTTTATTTTAATATTTTGCTCTTTTTAAACAAAACTCTTTTGTCACTGAAACATTATTTCGCCTACAACTGGAAAGAAGCGAACGATGAATTAGCTCCAAGATAACATGGAGAAGCTTGTTGATGAAAAATATGCAATGAGTCACAACGTTAAGAACAGGAAAAAGTTGAGGAGGATATTTAAAAAATGATTCAACAAATGAATTTAGATAATGAGCGTAACATGAAGATTCTTTGGCAGAGGTTGATGCACAATTTCCAGTGATTTTCGTGTCAGCCGTACTGAACGTGAGCGTTTGATAAGGAGCTAATATTTAGGTGAGGAGGATGAAGAAGGCATCTTTGGTATCTGTCATGAGCAAAAGAGCGAATTCAATTGTTTTGCATGGACTGAGCTATGTGATTCAACAGAGATCGGTGTTTGTTCCATTATTTGAAACTATTTTATAAGTTGTTTTGAGATAAAGCCATCTGTTGTACATAACATTATCAGCTGTTCCATTATTCCACACTCTTTTGGCTGGGGTTGTTGAACCACATTGCTGGAATGGAGATTGGGTGATGCTGCTTCCACTGAAGAACGCATCATTCCCTCGTCCATTCGTTGCAGTGTTGCTATCAAAGAAGCAGAAAGTGATGAAGTTTAGCCCGCTCATCCAGGGAAATGCACTTCAGCAAAAAAATTCAAGCTCCACATCGTGTTGATGAACTTGTCAATTTGTTGTTTATAAACTGGCAATCATCAATCAAAAACTGATTTGGATTCACTTGAGGAGGTCAATTGAATGTTAATGAACAAGCCGCATTTCCACCAGAATTTGCGATGCAATTGCATTTGGTAAACACGAATTGACAAGTTAATGTCATGTTTTAGAAACAAAAAATATCAGCCAGCTCCGCTTCTATCTGTAATTTAATAGTTATTCACTTTGAAAATCGTGAATGCGACCAAAGAAATTGATTGTGGATATCCAAAAAAAGCAGCTTATAAATGCAAATCCGAGCAACATGCGATATTTGATTTACCGATGTTAGAAACTCATAGATTATAAAGGACATTTCGCGTTGCATCTGTAAAAGAAAAATACTAATATATTACTAAAGAATATGAATTATTGTTGATAAATAAGAGAAAGTTAAATATGAAAAGAACAACATATTAAAAGAAATAAAAATGTTGCAAATGCAAACTCCATTAATGATACACTAAGTATTGCATTATTGGATGAAATAATCAAGCTTCAATTCTTTCGCCTTCGCATAAAAAAATTGAAAAGAAGAAATAAATATTTAATTATGGGATTGATCAGAAAATTTTGTCGATGAAATATTTGTTCAAGAATCAAAAAACTGCTCTACCCAAAAGTGTTACTTTTTTTTGCTAATTATCACTGTGCTGTTATTGTTCTAAATTTCGATAAATTAAAAGAGGTATTATTTTCCTTTTATGCAAAATTATTTTTTTGAATGTTTATTTAATACAATTCCAAATCAAAAAACAATTCTTGATTAACTTTCTTGATTTTATCTTTTGAATGCCTGTCAAAAAATTTGTCTCTTTAATAAGAAATTATATCAAATGGAATGATCAAACTTCCATAAATCATATGAAAAAAGCAAACGTTTCTTCGCCTCTCCCTTTCAACTAATTATCACCGATAAGGGCCTCAGCAGAGTTTAGCCGGCTCTCTTTAAAAGTGGAAAAAGTTGATTATCTTCTGAAACAAAATGGAATCAAACCTTCAGATCTTGTGAAAGACAAAATTATTACTCATTCTTCCATTTACCAGCAGATGGCTTCAAAAAAAGCAGGGCGTGATCCTCAACATGAATGCAGACAAGTGTTTTTTTTTAAAAAAGAAATCGAGGAAATAGAAGATTGTGCAATTGCACAAATATCATCCACAAACAAATTGACAGTTTCAGACATTATCAGGTTCGTGTGTTGCTTTATGTTTGTTTTATTTTTTTAATTGTGCATTTTTGATAGTCAGAAAACGTGATGATGAAGATAAAGAAGGAATGCACACCAACGCCTGAAGTCATGAAAATCAGCAAAAAATGGGCACTTCAGTTGATTCAAAAAAGTTGACACTTGAAATGGGGAAAAATATTTCACTTCAGGCATTTTTATTGAAAAATTATGCACTTTTCGTTGACTTTTTGATTCCAAAAAACACAATAAATATGGGTCCATTTTTAGACATTCGTGAAATGTCACTAAACCTTATGTTTTGATATCAACGATGCCAGTTTTCTGATTTGAAAATCAAAATTATTTTGAAATCTGAGAAAGCGAAATAAAGTTATGAGTGAAGCTATTTTTCAATGCCTTGTGCATAAAAAGCTTGAAAGTCAATATTTTCCCCCAAATTAATAAAACAAACTTTAATTGATTTTCATCTCCTTCAAGCATCTACAATTGAAAATCTGAGGAATTAGTTTTCGTTGTTGAAAAATGAAATTGTTTGTTATAATATTTCATCAGATTTAATTATTGGAATGGACGAAACTGGCATATTGATGAAGCAGTCGGACGAGGAAATAGTAGTTACAAAAGAATCTCGGCATGCTTTTTTACCAGTAGCACAGAGAAGGAAAAATGCTACATTATTTTTTTTCTATTTTTGCAGATGGGACGTCACTTGATCCAATCATGCTTTGGCCTTCTCAGACCATTTCCGAGGATCTAAAGGAATTGAAGTGTCATCGAATTAACTGTTTAGCAAATCGGACAGGCTGGATGACAAGAAGAGATTTTGAAAATGTTATGATAGAAATATTATTGCCAAAAATTATAGAGAAAAGAGTTGAGCTTCATGGACAGTCTTCCTACACTTTGATTATTCTTTATGATAATTCCTCTCGCCTAAGTTTACCAGTGATATCTTGGTGCAGAGATCATTTAATCCATTTATTGATTCTTCCATTACATACAACACATTGAACTCAGCCGCAAGATTAGTTTGTTTTCACGCATTTCAAAAACAGCCTTAAAGGAGTATTCTCGGTTCCTTGTGATTCGTCAATTTCTTCTTACGGAAAATCATTAATACCGGCAGTATCAGAAGCGGTTAGTAACTCTCTTTAAGAATTGTGAAAAAGTCATTTGAAGCATGCGGAATTTTTTCATTTGACACTTCTGTCGCATATCAGTGCCTTCCGCAGAACATTGAAGCCTCTTCGATAGCTGAAAAGCGGTAAACAATTCTTCACTTTCAAGCAGCATCAGCATGAAACTTCTAACAGAAGAAAATTTTTTTGTAAGCTTTTCCATGCAATTAGATAAAAAAAAGAAAAGTCAGCCAAACAGCTCAGTTTCAAAGCAAGGTGTTGCAATTTCTGAGGTGAAGGAATCATCAAATGTTAAGGACAAAAGCTCCAATGAAACATGATCTGTTGAAAATGTCATTTTTTTGAATCATGGAAGGAAAACAATTATTCGCGATGATGTTTCAACCGAACAATCTGATAATTCAGAGGATCGAAAAGAGCAACTAGATTCATCAGAAGAAGAGGTTCTTTTCCTGAGTGAGAAAAGGAAAAGAAAGCTCACTTTGGAGAGCGAATGGAGATCTGTCTTCAATTACAGTTGAAAATATCTCACGTGATAAGAAAATTATTTGTTCAATTCATATTTCAACATGATTCAACGTTATTAAACAGTGCTTTGTCTTCAGTTGCTTCAAAAGTGCCAATCTTTTTTAACGGTTATTTTTTATGCAAATTCAATTCGGGCAATTTTTTTTGGCTTGTTCGATCCACCTAAATACACGAAAAACTCGATAGTCAGTTAATTTTTCCACATAAAAGTATTGAATTGTGTCAAAATAAAGCTGAAGGGAATATCCCGGGTTTTGTCCCGTACTATATATACTGATATATGAATGAATGAATTATCATAATTTATTTTTTGAAACTTGTCGAAATATATGAATTTTAATAAAAAGTCCAGGTTTTCGAAAAATTCCCGGGTTTCTAAACGATGGTATCAATGAAAAATAAAGGAAAATATTTCGTCATTTTTGTTTCTTTAACGGTTCAATTTCAAAAATTCAAATATCGCTTTATTCAAGATAATAAAAGAATACTTTTTATCGATTCGTAAGAACTTTATTTTTTTTAAAAGCAATCTACAAAAAAACATAGATAATGATATTGAGTAAGTTGATGTTTGAAGTATCGAAAGTTCCCCCTTTCCCTCTTCTTCTTCATCTTCCTTGCTGCTCAATCAAAATTAAATGACTTGAATCACCAGTTATCCATATAACAAATGAACATTAACTTTGAAATAACACAGTAGAAGAGAATGGATGGGAATATGAGGAATTTCCCGTTCCATCGATGGAATTGAGGATGAATGTGGAAGAAAGTGGCTGATGATGTTTAAGGCATATTTTTTTGAAGAAATGATTATGAAAGAAGAAGAAACATTTCCATTGCAAAAACATCTTCTTCTTTTCCTTTTCTTCATTGAACTGTCAAATAAACCAATATTGTGATTCATTCGTATTAATTACTTTCTTTCCTCTTTCAGGAGGTGTTGATGAATGTTGGCTTATTAAATCTGAAATCAATAAATCCTCTTTAGTGGCTGAACTCTTTCTTTGAGAAAATATCATCATCATTTCTATTTGCTCTTCACCTCTTCAGATTCTTTCTCAAAAAATACCTTCCAATCTAGCTCAGCCCCATTGACTGCTTTTCCTCTCCCTTATTTCTCCTTTTCATTGTTATCTCTTCCCTCCCTTTGTATTTCCTCGTACTTTTCTTTTTCTCTGCCTTTCTGTCTTTTCCCCAAAATGCTATCTTCAAAAAGAAATCTGAAAAAAAAAATGAGTTAAATGACTATTATTTCCTTGTGGCATAAGGAAATGAAGACAAAAACATATGTGAAATTTCCAATCCAAAATACAATAGAAATACAAAACAATGAGATTCTTCATGAAAATATTCAAGAAAAGCAAACATTCAACAGAAATCCGTTACCAATTACATTCTTTTCTTAAGTGCCTTTGTTCTTTTCAAAATTATCCATTTTTTGTCAGTTCAGCCTTTGTCAACTTTCATTATTCTCTCAAATTGTATCATTTTCTGCCCTGTTTGCAAAAGAAACCAAACAAATAAATAAAACACCAAATGAAACATCTAATATAAATCTATTCCGCACCTTCCATTTCTTTGGACGAGAATGTTCCATTTCAGCCATTCAACGCTTCAGCAGACAACAATCAAGAAATAACAATTCCTAATGTCTCTGAAGACTGCAAAACAAAAAACCACACAAATCCCAGGAAATGACATATGAAAAGTACTTTCAAAATTCTTTCACAGCACAAACCTCACCTGTTCCTCAGATAAATGAATTCCAAAAAGAAAATCGCTTCTCCAACTTTCCCTTCACATGAAAAATGAAAAATTCGCTCAGTGACTGAAAAACAAATATTCTGGCAAGATGAATGAGTATTACAGCTTCTCTCTTTGTATTAATGAAAATATCAGAACATTAACATTTTCAGTCAATCATTTTGTATTATTCAAATGATCAAAGGAAAAAGAATTTTCCACTCATTCAAAACTCATCTCAGTATATAAAATCAAATAATCTTTTATTTTGAAAAACAAAAAATGATTTCTTTCTTTCTTTATTTTTTTGAAAATATTGTGCCCATTCTAATAAATAAAAATCCGGAAAAAAAGAAAAGTGCCTTCTTTGTGTGGATAAGTTCACATGCTGTCAGGAATATGTTGTTTTATGTGCATTATATGTGTGCAATGCCTGTGCAATGGTGCCACAAATGATGAAGCAAATCTAGTGGAGAATTCAATGATTGAAAGAAATACAGATTATTTCAACAACTCTTTGTTTGATCTCCTTCCAAATGATAAGAATGGAGATAAAAACAAGTTAGAAATGATTGTTGAAGGGAATGAAGGTGGAATGGAAGAAGATGAAAAACAAGAAAAATCAAAGAAAAATTATCAAAAAATGGAAGATGAAATAAACAACCGAATTGTGGAAGGAAATCGATACAAGAAATCGAATGATGAGCATTTTTTTGGAAAAGGAGAAATAATGAAAATCGAAAGAATATTTGAAGAAAGTGAGATTGAAGGATGTTTTGTTCTGATGAATTCTTCAATGAAGCTCAAATCATTAGAGCTGATTCAACGTGATGAGAGAAATATTGTTGAAGTTGGGGATGAAAGTCTTGTTGAATTGGATGATTGTGGTATTTTTATTTTGAGTGGAATATCTCCATTTTGTTTGACTGGAGGTTGTGGGCTGTTCACCAACATTTCTCTCAGTTCATCTTCAACTGGGTTTTTGAAGACATTTCCCTCTCTCTTCTCTTCAAAAGCACAAGAAGGAGAGATTTCTCAGAAATTTCATGTTTCTGTTTGTTCATCACATTTTTCATCTTTTCGTGTCTCATCAACCACCTTTCTTTCATCGCCTTCCATTTCACAAATGTCACTTTCTCATCTGACATTTTTCAACATTTCAACAGCATCTTCAGATTGCCCATTTCCAACCACAATGTCAACACAAACCACATGTTTTATGAACTGCTGCTCATTTTCATCAGTTTGTGATGCATATGATGGAGGAATTGTCCCTTCTCTCAACAACCCCTTGACTTCTTTGACAGTCTCAAACACCTCATTCGTTGGGTGCAGCCGGACAAGAAATGTGAAATGTGAAGGAACTGCAGATGGAAAGTTGACTCCTGCGAGACAAAACTCAACGGATAATGGAGCCAATTCATTCACTTGGTGCGAATGGAACGGATCGAAGACAACAGGAAACAAAGATGATTTTTCTGATGATGCTTCAAATGGTGGAGCAATTCGCATGTATAGTCTCAATTCTGGGGAACTTTCGGTTTCACATTGTTCATTCAACGATTGTTACGCTTATTTTGCCGGGGGAGGGACAATGTGCCATGGAATCAAATCAGTTGAAATCGAAGACAGCATATTCAATTCGTGTGCTGTTCAAAGCAACTCTGGAGGAGGGATATTCATTTATTCAATTTCATCATGTGCAAGGATCAGTGGATGTGAATTTCTGAATTGCACAGCAATGCTTGATGGAGGAGGAATTCATCTCAATAATTTTCAGGTTTCGGGAACAGGATGTATTGGAGATGAAAGTGGAGGAGGGGAGAGCGCGTGTGTGTTTAACTTAAACTTCACTTCATGTTCGCTTTCGAGAATCGAGGGCGGAGGCATGTATTGCAGAACAGTTCCAATAGATTTCAAAATAAGGAGTGTTCAATTATTATATTGTTATTCATTGTCTTCCGGAGGAGGGTTTTGGATTAATCCGAATAGAGATAATGCGCCAAATGATACATTTTATTGTTATTTTTTATTTTTCCACGAATGCAAATGCAGAGATGAGAGCACTCCATATGGTCACGACGTGATGTTTTATGATCAAAATAATCTCTATTTGTCCCAAAATAATCCATTCAAAGAATGCTTCACAACGAATGCAGATGGCAAGAGAGTGCGATACGGATATGATTTATCGAATTCGGGGAATTGGAAATTTCAGCACATGGAAAAGAAGAATTGGCTGAAAGATAAAACGTTATATGTCTCAGTGAGTGGGAATGATGCATCTCCGCTTTGTGGGGCAGATATAACGCATCCATGCCTAACAGTGAAGAAGGCTTTTGAGATGTGCGAAATGCTATTGAGCTTATCAGTCACACTGATGGAAGGGAATCATCAAAGCGAGTCAACAACAATTGATATTGGAGAAAAGAAGATTTCAGTCATTGGGACAAGTAAAGAGAAGAGTGCAATTGGAACAAGAGCACTTTTATCAACTGAACCGCTGTTCAGTGTGACGACGGGTAACCTTGGTTTATTGCACATGAAGGTTGATTGTAACTCAAATGAAAGTCCTTCTCTAAATGCGGTTGTGGTGTCTGACGGGAGTGGGTCACTCTCATTGGAAGATGTTTTGATTACCACGAGCAAAACAGGAGACTATGTGATATCATCATCAGTGTTTGTGGTTCCGCTGTCGCAGCTGTTGATGACCGATGTGGAGATCAAAGATATGAATATTTCTCAATCATTGTTCTCCGAGACGGATCTTTCTTCTTCTTCTTCTTCTTCATTTTCTTCATCTTCCCTGTTATTGGCAGCCACTTCATCTGGAGAGAGCGCACTGGCGAACATGAAAGTGAAGAATGTGAGGTTGATAGAAGGAGATGGGGTGGTTGTGGCAAAGAGTGTGAAGGAAGGGGAGACATTTGTTGTTCAGAATGTGACAATCGAGGATTGTGAGTGCGAGAATGGGAGTGGTGGAGGAATCAAGGTTGAGTTGGAAACAGATACGAGCAAGCTTCGGGTTGAAAGAACAACAACAATCAAGAGATGCACAAGTGGGAAATATGGAGGAGGGATGATGCTGCAAATGGCTGACAACTCATTTGACTTCACGATTGTGTCAGTTGACTTTTCAGGGTGTTCTGCCTCATTGGGGGGGAATTATGTGTTCGTGAATGGGAGCGATTCAGCGAGCTGGGGAATAACAACAGAAAAGCTGAATGTCCAACATGACGATTCAAAATACAATGAGCTGGTGGGATATGATCGGAGTGACACAACAATGGGGCTATTCCCGTTGAATGTGTATTTGGACAGATATCCAGATGCAGCACATGTGGGGAAGGGGAAGGATGGGCTGGGTGGATACGACTCGTGGTTCTGTGGGTTTGACTATTATCCGTGTGCCACCATCACCCATGCAGCGCAGGTGAGATATGCAGACACAAACAAGAAGATCGAATTGGATTCAGGATTTGAGCTTGCTGAAGAGGTTGGAATGACAGATGGCTGTGAATGGGAGATTTCATGTGCGAGAAAAGGGATGGAAGTTGGGGTGAAAGCACCAGAGATTTTTGAGTCATCTTGTCTGATTGAGGTGTTGAGCAAATGTTCAGTGAGAAACATCAAGTTCTGTATTCCATCTGCTCTATCTGGTGCAACATCATCATCTCTGATCGCATCCAACTCTACGCTCCTCACACTCACTGACTGTTCTGTTGTTTGTTCATCAGAGAATCCCATTAGATATTGTTTTGTGAATATGATTGGGGGAAAAGTGAAAGCGGAGGGATTGGTGATCACAGAGACATTGAGATTTGGAGAACATTCACTGGTTGAGTTTGGTGAAGGGGTGGAATCAGTTGTGTTTTGGGGGTGTGAGGCGAGCAACATTGAGAAGAGAAATGGAGATGGAGGATGGGTGAGTGGAGTGGTTGGGGCAGAGAGAGATGAGGGGAAGAATGGGATAATTGTGATTGAGTCGTGTGTTGTGAAGGGATGCAGGTGTGTTGGTGGAAGAGGAGGAGGGATGAGTGTTGTTGTGAAGGGGGAAGGGAGTGTTGTTGTGAATAGGAGTTGTGTGATTGATGGGTGTGAGGCGAAGGGTTCAGGGGAGAGTTCAGGTGGGAGAAGTGAAGGGAGAGGGGGAGGGATGATGATTGTGATGGAGAGTAGGGATGGTTCAATGAAAATGGAGTCGGAAAGAGAGGGTTTGTTTGTGTTTGGAGAGAATAACAAAGCTCAATATGGGAAGGATGTGTTTGTTGAATGTGGTGGAGGAGTGTTGTTGGAGTGGAAAGTGAACAGGAGTTCATTTTCATTTTTTGATTATGGTGTGATTCCAACAGATGTTGTGAAGTTGTGTGGGAGTGAGGATGGGAGAGAAGGGGAAGTGATTCCGCTGTTTGTGTATTTGTGTTCAATCGGGACAAAGCTGAGAGTTGATGGGAGAGGAGAGAGGGCGCTGGATCAGAGCCATTGTGGGTTTGAGGAGTTTGGGTGTTTGACGATTGACTATTGTGTTGGGAAGAGAGTGAGCATCAATGTGAATGAAATCGAAGTTGCCTCAGAAACATGGATAAAGAATGAGATGAAAGTGGCATCGTTTGAGTTGAGTCTTTCTGGGAAAGAAGAAGGGATGAGGGTGGTTGTGAGGGATGAAGGATCGATAAATCAAAACAACCTTATTGAGTGCACAAAATCATTTGAGATGAGACATTTGTCATTTGTGTTGAATGAAGAAATGAATGGGAAGAGAAGTGCATTTATCCACTCCTCATCATCAACCATCACAATGATCAGCTGTTCAGTCACATTTGGAAATGATGAAATGATTGGATACAATGTGATTTGTATTGAGGGAGGAGGGCTGGTTGTGAATGGGTTTGTGATGGAAGGGGGAGTGAGAATGAGTGGGAAACCGCCAATTGTTGCTTCGAATGGAGTTGAATTGGAGATGAATAACAGTCGAATGAGTGGAGTGGAAGTTGTTGGTGGAATTGGAGGAGGAGGAGGATGTTTGAATGTGGAGATTTGTGTGAATGGGATTGTGAATATTGAAGAAAGCAATTTTTCATCAGTGTGTTCAGGAGTGAGTGGGATGAAAGGGGGAGGGATGAAGATATCAGTGGGGAAGGGAGGGAGGTTGGAAATGAAAAATGTGAAATATTCAGGGTGTGAAGTGCCAAGAGAGGATGTTGGGGATGGAGGGAGAGGAATGGGAGGAGGGATGTTTGTGAAGCTGGCAGATGAGATGGGAACATTTGTTATGGAAGGAATGATATTTGTTGGGTGCAATGCGTGGAAAGGGAAGAATGTGTTTGTGTCAGGATGGGATCTGAGAGAGATTGTGAACGAGGAGCACCTGAAATGGGAGATAAAGGATGAGGAGTTGGGATCGTTGGATGAGTTGTGTGGATGGGAGAGGAAGACGACAGGGGAGGAGGGATATGTGATTCCACTGGTTGTGTATTTGTGGAGGAACTGGAGTGGGGATGGGTATGTTTCTCGAGAGAAAGGAGGAGACTTCAGTGGGTGCGGGTATTCCGAGGCGCCATGCTCATCGATTGACCACTTGATATCACTTCGATGTCCAACACTTGGAGAAGGAGAAACACATATTGCCATTGTGGGATCAGGGCTGCTGAGCCATTCCATATCATTTTCATCTTCATCTTCATTTTCATTTTCTTCATCATCAATATCAGAGTCACCAAAAGTGGTAATTGAAGGAACAAAGAAAGGGACAGGGGTGATGATCAGTGATGAAGATGAGAATGATTTGTCCGATGGTTCAATGATATCATCGAATGTGAGTCTGTCATTTGTGAATGTGTCATTCACCAAGCCAGCCATCACAACCCATCATTCAGTGTTGATTGAATCCTCTGGAGCAAACACATTATTGTCAGTTTCAGATTGTTCATTTGGCCCAGGGAGGGGAGTGGAAGAAAGTTTTGGATATTGTGTGATGAGAGTGAATGGGGGGAGTGTATTTATTGAAAAGTGTTCGTTGAGTTTGATTTCAGAGTTGAAAGGGTTGATTGCGTTCAGCCCAAGTGCAGGTGAGGTGACACTTCAGAATGTGAACATTTCATTTGCCGATGTGACAGAAAGAAGTCTGATTTCGATGATAGATGAGGATAACAAAATGAATGGAGAAAAGAAGGTGTTTTCAAATGGGAACGGACCAGTTCTGAGGGTTGTTGGGTGTTCATTTGCGAACATCACAAACGAAGGGATTGGAGCGAGTGTTGTTGATGTGGGATCATTTGAGCATGGAATGGAGTGTGTGATTGATGAGTGTTCTATGTCGAGTTGCAAGAGTGGCTTGAGTGTTGAAGGAGGGGGAATGAGAGTGGTGCTGAAGAGTGGGGAGTCAGTGTTGAAAGTGAATGGGAGCTCGTTTTCGATGTGCAAGTGCTCGAGTGAGACAGGGTGTGGAGGAGGGCTGTTTATTGATGGATCTGACCCACATGCGAATTATAGAAATGAGAGTCAGATTCCACCTCTGAATTTCAAGATTGTGAACATCCTGTTTGTGATGAATGAGGCACATGTGGGGAAAGACGTGTTTGTCAGATGCCACTCGATTGCTCACCAGATCAACGAAACACTGTTTGCGCTGAACTACAACCAGGAGTCACTGAACTCGAACAACTCGATCTATGGGAGGGATGTTTTGAGCGAGGGAGATGTTGATCTGATTCCGCTGATCACATTCTATTATTCGGCACAGGTGTTTGTGAGTGGGAGAGGGAGTGACAACAGGCAGTGTGGGGCACAGAGCAATCCGTGTGCAAGCATCGACTGTGGGGTTGAGCACATTCAGGAAGGGGTGATGAATGCAATTCTGATTGATGGGGAAGTGTTTGTGACGAAGGAATGTGTGATTGGAGATATGGTTGTGAATTCATTGAAAAAGACACAGGGGATTGTTCGATTGAACTCTAAGATTGAGATATCAGGTGAGAAGGATTGTGTGATGGAGTTTGTGAATGAATGTTCAGTGGAGAGATGCTCATTCCAGCTTGAAGATGGATTTGAGTCAGCTCACAATTATTTTATGAAAGTGAAGAACGGGTCAATGGAGATCCAAAAATGCGAGTTCTTCTCTTCTTCTGATGAACTGAAGTTGAACAGTTCAATTGTGAGTGTGGAAAGTGGAGAGCTGAAGATATCAGAAACAACATTCAGGGATATTCATTTAACAAAATCAATTCTTTCATTTTGTGAGGAATCGAATGTGACAATTGATGAAACAAGAATATCAAATCTCAGATGTGAGGGAGATGTTGTGAGTGTTGGAGGGAAAGCGAAAGTGGAGATGAAAGAGATGAAAGTTGAGAATGTGACTCTGTTGTTGGAGGGGTGTGTGATTGGGATGGAAGATGCTGAGAAAGAGGTGAGTGTACTGAACAGCTCATTCGAAAAGTGCGAGAATTCAGTTGATAAGGGAAGCATGATGCAGATCAAAAATTCCAAGGATGTGAGGATTGTGAATTGTGTGTTTGATGGAGAAAAAGAAGATGAAATTGTCAATGAAGAAAACAATAGAAAAGAGGGATTGTGCAAATGGAATGGGTCATTGGTTGATGTTGAGAAGAGCAAAGTGGAGATGAGGGAAACAACAATCAGAAATAGCAAGGGAGGAGGGTTGTGGGTGAGTGGAGGGAGTGTGAAGATTGAAAATGGAAAGTTTGAGAACAACAACCCATCGATTGAGGGATATCCATCAGCCAGAAGGAATGTGATTTGTGAAGGGAATGGGGAGTTGAATGTTGTGAATGTGAAAGGGGGAGATGGACTGAAAGATAACTCATCATTGTGGATATTGGATGAGGGATGCGAATTGGGAGGGATAGCAACTGAAAGAGGATCATCATTTTTCATCCCTGTTTTGGAAGAGGTGAAGAATATTTCTCAGCCAAATGGGAATGTGGAGTTGATGATTCTTGGAAAGCTGTTTCTGCCATGTGATTTGTCGGTGAAGATGAGCATGAAAAATGGGGATGAGGAGGAGATTGTGAGAAAAGGGATTGAAGAAGATGGGTTTGTGTCAGAGAATGAGATTCACTCAGTTATTTCATGTTCAGAATGGGAGAAAGTGAGAGAAGAGACAGAAGTGAGTGTGTGGATTGTGTTTGGGAAAGCTGATTCCCTCACATCAACAGATTCGGTTATTGTGAAGAACAGGAGTGAAACTGTTGGAAAAGGAGATGAAAGGATTGTTGAAGGAGGGAAAGAAGGGAAGTCTTATTGGCTGTTGATTATTATAATCATGGGAATAATCCTTTTGATTGTTCTGATTGTATCTGTCATTGTGACTATTCGTTGGAGAAAGGCAAAGAATGAGAATAAAGATCTGAGAGAGATTGTGAATGATACAGTGAGAAAGGATCCGAAGGCATTCGAGATGGTGACGATGGAGATGTCTCCAGAGGAGCAGTGGAGGAGAGCAGAGAAAGAGGCAGAGAAGAAGAATGATGAGAGGATAAAGAAAAGAATGTATGAGACGAATATGCAACATTCAGTGTCATCTGAGCATTTGCTGAGTGAGAGTGGATCGACTGAATATATCTTGGGAAAAGACTCAGACAAGATTCCTCAATGGGCATTGGAAAAGGTTGATGAGAAAGAGGAAGAGACAAGGAAAAGAACACCATCACCATCCATCTCATCCACTTCAACAACTGATTCAGATTCAACATTTGTTCGATCGGAGAGTCTGTATCCCACCACCTCATCGATGTCGAATCTGGTGGATGCTATGGCCTGTTCGTCTCCTCATGAGAAGCTAATTGTGGATCTGAGGGATTCATTGTTCATGTTGCTTCACGGGCTGAACAAGACAAAGGAGATGGCAATAGGCACTCTGCAGGAGAGGGAGCAGACAGCTGCCCAGATCCTGTTCTGGGTGGCTAATCTTGCTCTCCACTCGTTTGACGAAATGGAAAACCCACTTCAATCATTGTCCACTCTGAGTCCTCACATTGTATTGTTTTCAGAACACATGGTGATCTGCATTGTGATGCACTCTGATCTCCTTTCTTCTGATGATTCAGACTCATCATCCATCTCTTCATCAACAGTTGTAACATCTGCCAGTGATGATGATGATGATTCTCTGCCCTCATCTGCATTTGATGATGAGAGCCTTTTCAAAAAAGAGTGCCTGAGATGGAAGGCGCCAGAGCTGCTGATGAACAAGAAGATGGGGGCAACAAAGGAGTCGGTTGCATTTTCGATCGGGATGATGCTGTGGGAGTGTTTGACATTGGAAATTCCGTTTGGAGAGTATGAAGGGGAGGTGGCAGGGCAGAAGATTGTGAATGGAGAAAGACCAGAGCTGGAGAAGGTGATTGGAAGCAAGTTGGATGAAGCAATGAACATATGCGTTTCTCAGGATGCAGTATCCAGGCCTTCGCTGACAGTTCTGAAGCGAATGTTGTTTGAGCACTTTCCGGCAGGTACGATGATGATGACAATGTCAGATGCTGTTGATTATGCGTGCTACTCAGAAAGGTGTGAAAGCAATGGGCGGTGCATTAAGAGCAGCTCTATCCGTGGTGAGGGCGAAAGAACGAGTTGATACGCAAACTAAAAATGGTGATTAGTGGTATTTTTGATCCAGAAGAAATGAGAGAACAAGAAAAGTCAAAAGTGCGGAACAAACGAATTTCTTCCAAATAAGGATTTGATAATGGCAGCTCATAAAGGAAAGGTTTTGGCGTTGTAACATTCTCTTTCATTTCTTTTTTTGAAGGTGAAATGTGGTCTGACGATCACTTTCGCAATAACGAAAACTCACAGTTTGACAGACCATTTTTCTTTCATTTTTATATGTTGATGGCTTTTTTAACTTTTTTTTGAAAAAAATTAATAGTAATTGAATAATGTCCATAGCAATATCGTCATGCCTATGTACTCTGGTTTCGTTTGATATCCGACCAAGAAAACATATTGCTGTTTCAAAGATAGGGTCAGTAATTTATCATATCCCCTTTTTTTTTATCGGGACCTAAATTTTCTGGCTCATAGGAGCACTTTCAGTAAAAAATAAATAATAGGAAACCTTTTTTAAACTTTTATATACTATGCCAGAAAAATTTTTTTATTTTTTTTATTTCTGTAAATAGATCTGGAATTTTTTGTTTTATTTTTTTGATCAAAGACTTGCTCATATTTTCACGAGCTTTTTGTTTTGAGTGTTTTGAGCTATATCATTGTAAATTAACTGAACTTATTAATGCTTTTGGTAATTTTTCATTGTTAAACACTTCGTTTTTTAATTATTTTTTCCATTTCATTATTTTTTGACAAAATTAGAAACAATAGCAGAGTTTGAAATTGTAATGGTTTTTCGTGTTAAAGAAAAGTTGAAAAAATGATTGTTATGTGCGTTACAAAGATTTTGAAATGAAAGAATGTGATTTGAAGCAAAAAATGCTAAAATATATAAAAACATGTTTTTTTTAAAAAAAATCTCGATCATTAAAAATTAAAGATTTTCATCCTTTTAAATACCTTTGTTTATTGATTGTTTTCATATTTTCCCTTTTGAATTAACGAAAAAACTTATTTATTCAAATGTATTTATCAATTTGTCGAAATTTAGTGAAATGGAAAAAATAATAAAAAAACGAAGTGTTTAACAATGAAAAATAACCAAAAGCATTAATAAGTTCAGTTAATTTACAATAACAACACTTAAAAATCTCAGAACAAAAAGCTCGTGAAAATATGAGCAAGTCTTTGATCAGAAAAATAAAACAAAAAACACCAGATCTTTTCACTAAAATTAAAAAAATTAAAAAATATTTTCATGAATAGCTTATTATAATATATCTGAAATTTTCTATTATTTATTTTTTTCTAAAAGTGCTCCTGTGAGCCAGAAAATTTAGGTCCCGATTAATTTTTTGGGTACCGATAAATTTCTGACCCTAATATTAATATCTATCATTTCATTTTGTTTATATCATTTCATTTATTGTTTAATAAACAGAATAGTCAGCAAACCACCAATCAGATTTATTTCTTTTGTTTTTTTTCTGACATTACAAAAACAATGCAGGAGTTTTTTTTTCCGTTCATTTTTATTTAGGGTGATTTATAAACCCAGACTTTTTTTAAAATCCGGACTTTTTTTAAAATTCATATTTCTCGACGAGTTTCTAAAGTTAAATTAAAGTAATTTTCATAGTTATGAATTAGCATATAACACATCTAACCATATACAAATTTTTATTTATTGTGCTGTATTTATGAAGAAATAAATAATTTTTATTTATGAAAATCTGACTTTTGAAGAATTTTTCTATTTTAATAAAACGATTCAGCTCATCTTTTATACATACAACTTATTTTTTCTATGCAATAAACGATTTTGGTTATTTTTCATTTTCGGCAATTTGCTCTTTCCAACGGAATGAAAATCTGTCATTTTCAAAAAATCACGAGCAATGGGATTGCTTAAAAAATATTTTTCATAAGATGCAGGAGCTAGGAACTAAAACTAACCGTTGCATTAATTAATATAATAGTTACATAAAATTATCACAAAGTTGTAATTTCTAATGATTCAGTAGGGATCAAATAAATTAATATTATTCAACTTTCAAAGATACTGAAGAAGAAAAATAATCAATTACATAAACAAATTTCAATTTTGAAATCTTTACTGAATTATTTGAAATTTCAACTTTGTGATAATTTTATGTAACTATTATATTAATTAATGCAACGGTTAGTTTTAGTTCCTAGCTCCTGCATCTTATGAAAAATATTTTTTAAGCAATCCCATTGCTCGTGATTTTTTGAAAATGACAGATTTTCATTCCGTTGGAAAGAGCAAATTGCCGAAAATGAAAAATAACCAAAATCGTTTATTGCATAGAAAAAATAAGTTGTATGTATAAAAGATGAGCTGAATCGTTTTATTAAAATAGAAAAATTCTTCAAAAGTCAGATTTTCATAAATAAAAATTATTTATTTCTTCATAAATACAGCACAATAAATAAAAATTTGTATATGGTTAGATGTGTTATATGCTAATTCATAACTATGAAAATTACTTTAATTTAACTTTAGAACCTCGTCGAGAAATATGAATTTTAAAAAAAGTCCGGATTTTAAAAAAAGTCTGGGTTTATAAATCACCCTATGGTTATTTCAAAATAACCATTAACATTTGTTAGTTGGACATGTGAATAATTATATAAAAAAAATGAATAAATAATTAAACAAGAATATACAATTTTGAGACTTTCAATATCAGTTTTTGCGTCAAGCATTGAATCCTTCATATTTTTTTGTTTTTAAACATTCATAAAAAGTCTTTTGTAAATCAAAAGGATCAATCTTGTATCAGTATTTTCTTTTTTCAGTAACATTGGTAAATGTATATTATAGGGGAAATTGAATTTTTCAAATTTTTTATTATTAACGGACATAAAATAGTATAAGAATCATTTATAAATTAATTAAAATTTGAGATCATCTAATTTTTTGATTAATAATAATCAATGATTCTTAATATTTATGGGATAGATCAATAAATTTTCATGTTATTTTTGAGTGCTAACCCTAAAAAGAAGAACGGGAATAAACCCTAAACCCAAGATTTGTTACGCTAACCCTAGAACCTAAACTAATCTATTAATGTTGAGATTATTTATGAATTTTAACCCAAATTATAAAAAAAATACTGGGTTAGATCATAATGTTTTGATAGAAAATAAGAAATTTTTATGATTGATGATCTTAAATTTTAATTAATTTATAAATGATTCTTATACTGTTTTATGTCCGTTTATAATAAAAAATTTGAAAAATTCGTGTTCCCCTATCATCTCCTTTTACCGTAACATTTTCAAATTTGTTGAAAATACATTTTTTGTTATCAATTTTTTTCTTGCAATATCTTCTCTTTTATGTAAATAAATACAATAACACAAGAAATAATCATCATGAAAAAGTTAGAATAAAATCTTTCTCTTTCAAACAATAATTTTTCATTGGCTATGAATTAAATAATCGCTTCAATGATCTTTGATACCCTTTTGAATGGTCCAGATCTTTATTATCCAAAAAAAAAAAATGAAAAGAAAGGAAAGGAAAAGAAAAGAAAAAGAAAAAAGAAAACGTTTGTTCATATAAAAAATCATGTTTATGAGTGAACGCATTTATGTAAATGCAGAATTTATTTGCAAAAAATAAAACATTTGTAGAAAATCGTTCGAAGATAAAAGAAAACAGAAGAGTGCAAACAAGATAACAAGTTGGAAAATATAACGTTAAATTATTTTTGTAAACAAAAAATAAAAAGGAAGAAAAGGAAAATGAAAGAAAAGAAAAGATAAGATAAGATAAAAAGAATAAATGAACGAACAAAATAAAGAAAAGAAAAGAACATTGAAAAATAAACAAATCATTCCTTTAACATACATAAATGAGGAATAATAATACTTATAAAACACAGTTGTGATGAAGAATGGAAAAGTTAGTGAAACAAAAATCCAAAATATGATAAATAAAAATTTTGAAACGGATGATTAAAAAAGATAAAAAAATAAAAAATAAAACGAAAAATGTTTTGAAATATAGAAATTATAATTTATTTTGAAACATATTTTAAAAATAAATAATTAATAATTATGCTATTGTTTAAACAGAAGATAAAAAAGGGGGAAAAAATAAAAGCAAAATAACCACTACAATTACAAAAATAAGAATAAAAGAACTCTCATAATGCATTCCAAATAATGAAGAAAACGTGTCAAAATCAGGGTTATAAATCATCTAATCTCGTCTTTATTCATCCATATTCAATCGTTTTCATCGCTCTCAGAGTCGTAGTCTTCGAACACAGCAATCAGATGCTGATGAAAGGTCAAATTGGACGACAGCGGAACAGGAAGAGGAAGCTGATGAGGTACCAAACTTGTCGAGTTCGTGTGCAAATAAGATGCATTTGAAGAAGAAGAAGAATCATTTCTGGATGAAGCTGGCTGTGTCTGTCCTCTTCTGTGTCTGTGTTCTTGTTGTTGCTGATGGTTCTGCCCTTGTTCAGCCACACTCCCTTCTCCCTCAACATTTCGATGCTCATTTGAAATTCTCCGAAAAGTGTCTATTTCTCCGATGCCTCTTCGTTCTGTGTTGTCGCAAGTGCTGTCTCTTCCATTGGAACTGGAGGTGTTTGTGTGAGCGTGTCTGCTCCGTTGTCGGATGGCTGAAATGAGAAGAGGTGTTTGCACTGGAGAAAGAGGCTGTGAAGGTGCTCTTTCATTGTTCTGCTCATCAGATGAAGAGGATGAAGAAGAAGAAGATGTTAAAGAGGATGAAGAGGATGAAGATGATGAAGATGATGGAGGAGACAAAGAAGGAGAAAGAGAGAGAGAAGAAGAAGAGAACGCAGGTGTGGGAATTGGAATTGATGTTGGTGTTGGTGAAGGATTTCCAGAAGATAACGTTGATTCAGATGCAACAGTATCATCAATTGAAGAAGAATGATTACGTGTTGGTGATGAAGGAGATAGAACTGATAGAGAAGCTGGTGTAAAAGACGATGTTAGAGATTGCTGCAGAACATTTTCCGATGCAGCAGACGAAGCAATCACTGACTGCTCGTTCTCTAACGCTTTTTGAGAAGAAGATAGAGAGTTATTTACAGAAGAAGAAGAAGAAGATGATGATGATGATGATGAAGCAGAAGAAGTTGAATCAGGAGCATCCAAAGAAGGAGAAGCTGAAAAGTGAGAGAGAGAAGCCAATGCTGTTGCACCCACAGTCACATTCTGAGTGTTCTGTTGCTGTTCAAGTGGAGGAGAATGAGGTGTCAGGCACAACGAAACAACTTCACTGGCAGGCCGAGAAATTGGTGTTGGGGGCGATGAGACAGGAAGAAGAGAAGAAGAGGTGGAGGAGGAGGCGGAGGAGGCAGATGAAGAGTCTGCAGGAATGTCCTGAAGATGATAGACGAAGGCTGACGAGGACGAAGGGCGGGGTGTGGGCGGAACAGATGCCTGGCTGTGTGTCTGTTTGACTGGCGACATTCCAAAGGGAAAGAGAGTGGAAGAAGAGAAGAAGGAGGAGGAAGGGTTTGAAGACGATGAAAGAGAAGAAGAAGAAGAAGAAGCTGATGATGTTGAGGATGGAGTGACTGAATAATAAGGCGGTGGGCAGCTGATTGGGGTGAAAGGAGGAGTGCAGCAACTGGGCGTGGCAAGAGACAGATGTGATGTCACAGACGACGCTGGCTGAGGAAAAGCAGATGAAAGAAACGAGGCAGAAGGCGTCGGCGGAGGAACAAACTGGAGCGACGAGGAAGTCGAAAGAAGGTTTTGTTGTGGCTGAAATGTCTGATAATGTGAATGGTGAAGCGATGTTGTGAAAGGCGAAAGCGCAAGTGAATAGATTCTGGAAGACGAGGCGCCGTATCCGGTGCGACTGCGGGCAGACGCTGTTAGCGAAGGCATTGCACTCATCTGAGCATCTGTAGCAACTGAATTTGCAGATGCAGAGGAAGACGAAGATGTGATTGCTGACTGCAATGGCGAGGAAAGATGGATCTCCACTTCCACAATTGGCTCGATATCTTCATCATCTTCATCGTCGCTGCCTTCATTGTTGATGTTTCCGTGCGGCTGCGACGATGAATGAGATGAGATACCTGCTGTTGTGCTCATCTGACCCAACTTCTTCTTCTTCTTCTTCTTCTTCCGTGGATTACTGGCTGCTGAGAGTTGCCTTCCTCTTTCTCCACTCGTTCCATTTGTAGTTGTCTCAGCACCATAGCGAGCTCTTCCTTTTGCTCTGCCTCTCTTCGGCTGCAAGTGCTCTCCAGCAGGCTCTGTGTGCTTCCCCTTTTTTATCCAATTCACACCGCCGCAGCAGAAGAACAGAAACACCCCAACCATCACAATCACTGCGGGCCACACCCACCACAGCTCCCTGAACCAATACAAGACAGATGCTGAGCTTGTGCTCTTTGTCGAGTCGCCTGTGCTGACCAGGTTCTCAAAGTCCTCTCTGTTTGTTGGGTAGTTTCCCCCACAGCCCACAAAGCCGTTGGCCATCCACAGATCGCCAACAGAGCCAGACACAGTAGTTACACGAGGCTCAGCTGAGGTCGAAGTGCACGAAAGGAAAGAGCCGCAGTGCACTCCGCCTTTCATTGAGGTGCTGGCAGATGGCTTTGAGGACGATCTTGTTGGATTGTTTGAGGCGTCACATGATTCGCATGGTGTATCCAATGATTCAAAAACTGATGATTCACTTCTTCTTGTTGTTGTTGCGGCTGATTGAGTGAATGCTTCGTCTTCATTTAAAGAAGCTTGCTCTTTCTTTACTTTCTTTGATTTCTTCACTTTCTGTCCGTTGTCTGCACCGTAAACATCGCTGCCCAGACTGCTCCTTCCGCACGTATTCTTCACAAACGAGATGCTGCGGAAGAAGATCGGTGTTGCTGTTGTTGACTGCCCGTAGATGTACACTCCTCCTCCTCCATTTTGCTTTGCGTCACACATTTTGATTTTGCACTTCTCCATCAAAAGTGTCTTTTCCATGTCCATCACAGACAAGGCACCGCCAGACACACTTGCTTGGCAGGAATAAAAAGTGCAATCTGAAATGCCGTCTTCTATTATCCAGCTCCCTTTCACCTCCATTGCGCCTCCCCAACACGACAAACACGAAGTGAAATTAGATGATTCAACATCCACATGAATGTACTCCGTACATATTGCTCCTCCTCTGCTGCTTGATTTGCAGCCAATAAAAGAACAGGACGAAACAGAAAGCAAAATTGTGGTGATGTATGAAACAGCAGCTTGATGATAATCACTGCTTCTATCTCGTTGAATTCCTTGTTTTTGATAAATACCATTCGTTTGTTTTGTCTCCTCCTTGTTCATCTTTTCTTCTTCTTCTTCTTCATTTTCTTCTTCAAAGGAGATGAAATTTGATTCAGAGGCATCTAAAGATGCAACATAAATTGCTCCTCCTGAACCAAAAGCGTCATCCGTGCAACAATTCGTAAATAAACATCTGGTGAGTGAAATAACAATAGTTTCATCTTCATTTCTTCCAGCTTCATTTCTGAGCCCTCTTTCGTCTCCGCAGATCTTCACTGATTTTGACATCCCACTCACAATTATGCATATACAACCTCCATTAATATCCTCAGCCAAGCACCCAATCCAACTTACATCTGTAAAAATGAACAAAGTTTCGTCTGAATCATCAGTCGTTTCAGAATTCTTTGTCTGATTGATACATAATATCCTTGGCAGACGATTGTCAAATGCTATTTTTGATTTGTCGTGGGATTCATCAATGCCTGGAACGATTTCATCTTTTCTCATCGCTTTGAATTCATGTTTGTAAGAAAGCAGACGCTCAACAGCTATTGAATGCCTAATGCAAGATTCAAACGTTGAATTTAATACTTCTATAATTTCAGGTTTAATATTAACTTTTTGTTCGCTACATAGCCTCTGAATTAATAAACTTGAAGTTCCTAATAATCCCCAGTTAAGTCCACCATAAATTGCATCATCCACTCCAAAAAATTGCACTCCATTAATATGCAAACTTCTTTCACTTCCTATAAATTCATTTTTTTGATCCTGAGGAGCATTATGACCTTGGTAAATAGTAATATTTCTAAAATTGCATTCATTCAAAATTGTTTCAAGAGCACATCCATCAAAAAGTAAAGGTCGTCCAATAGGTTCAATCATTTGTGACAAATCCATATGAGTCAAAGAAATTTGTGAAAATTCACTTATGCTTCTTGCAAACGACGTTGATGCCACTTTATTTGGAGATAAGCATGTGTAGTTCAAAAAAGAAATGTGGACTTGGCCTCCATTTTCAATAAAATGGTGGGAAAACGGTACGCTATCGATTACTAAAAAATTGCACAAAATAAAAACAGAATGCACATCCACAACAGCAAAGGATGATGAATTAAAAGAACAGCTGCAAGAAAGTTTAAGGCTGCTATTTCGCAAATTAAATTGGTGAAAATCATTAATAAACAATGGTGTACGATCTGAACAAAGTGTGGTCAGCAAAGATTTGCACACTAAAGAGAAGTTTGATAAAGTAAAAAAGTGAAAAAATAAATATCAGCAAACATTGTTTTTTATAATTCATCATAGATGGAAACTGCAAATCATCGAACTGGCAAGCAGTTAATCGAGATATTAATTTAAATATCCAAATGCACAAAAAAATGAGCATTTTTAACAATGTTGTTCATAATAATTATAATAAGAATGATCAATGAAATTTTGAGTATTTTTTGAACATTGTTCTATTTTCATTTGCATATTGTTTTAATGTAAGAAATATTTAAATGAATCTCCGTGGATTATTATTTGTCAACAATATATATTCAAATGAAGGGACCAATTGTTTCAAAAATAAATTTTTTTCATTTCACATTATGTTAAACCACGTTGAAATAACGTTAGTCAAAGGTGAAAATCTTGTTTCAAGTGCAGAGGCAAGAGAATTTGATCCATTTTGCATTCTGTGCCTTGGAAAGCAAAGATATATTAGTACAATAAAACATGGAGTAAATCGTGTGCTATGTTATTTTTTCTTTGCTGCACGCAATTAAAATTTCCTGCTTTTTCATATTCTCTTTCTAAATCGTTCTTTCAGCAAAATGGAACGAAAGTTTCATTTTTGACAAAAACGAATTATCTGCACCTCTTAAAATATTTTTAATGAAAAAGAATCGTGATGAACCAACAGAAAACATATTTATTGATGTTGCCGAGATTGATTTAGAACAGTTATTGACTTCAATGCCATTGGCTGAAACAATTACCTTGAAAACTGGAACAATATCTATTTCTTTAAGTGAACCGAAAATGAATCCGGATCATGCTCGTTCATCTCCTGTAGCCATAGACGCATCTATGGCACGTCAAACATTAGACCTTTATCGAAAGAGTGATCAAAGCAACATTCAAACGTTATTTATGAATAATGAAAAAATTGGTCCAAGAAGGCGTAGAAATGGAATGAAGCATAAAATGCAAAAGAGCTCCGAGGCAAATGATATTCGTGCGTCTGGACAGCATCATTTTCTTGATTATATTCATCGACTCGATCGCAAAGGAGAAAAAATAGGAGGCAAAGTGTATGGAAATTATGACAATACCTTTTCTGATCTGAATGAAGAAGAAACGTATGTTCCTCCAACTTCTCTTCCCGAAGAGCATGAAGAAGCAGACGAAGAGCTTGCAGAGAAAGAGAAAAGATGGGCGCGCATTGCTACTTTTCTGAGCAAGCCCTTTGATTACCGCAGCAAATACATAGCAGAGCTGCAGCAGCTGGACGCGATGGGTGCAATCAACCTGGACAGAATCCGACGAGAGCAGATTCCCCCAATCACCATCAAATACTGTGCAGCGCTGTTTTTTGTTCCGAGAGAAGGCGAGGTAGAGGAAATCAGCGGAGGGCTAGTGAGGGATGTGGTTGCACTTGCTGAGCTGTTTGTGGAAAGGGGATATCGAGTTGTGTACTTCTGCGATGCAACGCCGAAGGAGTATATGAAATGGATGGATTGGCTGATGGCGACGGTGGAAGATGAGATCTTCTGCTATTTCGGAGGGTATGGCGCTCAAGTTGATGTGAATGCATTCAGAAATAAAAGGATGTCGAGAAAGGATATCAGAGAAGATAGCAGAAAGATGACACAGATAATGCTGTTTTCAAATGAGGAGCAGAGGAAGAGACTAAGGAACAGACAAGGTGATGGAGAAGAAGATGGTGAAAGGATGGCTGGTGAGGAAAGGCAATCATTTGGAGTAAACATTCAGAATGAAGCGCTCGATGATCAAGAAATTTATCAGTTGATTGTACGAAAGGAATATCCTGAAACTCGTCTTGTTCTGTTCAAAGACATCAGAATGAACGATGAAATATTTGGGCCTTCGTCATTTTCACATTCGCCTTCTGCTTCAACTTCATCATCATCCTCTTCCTCTTCCTCTCGTTTTGATCAACATCTTGTTCTTCCCCCTCCAAGTGTTGTATCTGTCTCTTCACTTCACTCTGCATTTTCTGTTTCCTCTTCTGAATCTTCTGAAGACACTTCCATTTCGCCTTCTTCTGCCTTTGTGAATCTGTTAAAAGAAAACCCTTCTGCTTCATTCAGCGACTTAGCACAGAATGGAATGCGTTTGAAAACCGATTATGAAGAAGACATCGAAGATGAGTCGGTTGAAGATAATGCTAACACTCATCCTTCTTTCCAAATTGCCTGTTTCGATGAAGAGCTGAGCAACGACCAGATCATTGTGACGCTTGTGGCTGAGGAGACAGAGATACAATTGAATGAAATCGACGAAGAGCTGCTGGGTGTGCCTCCTGAAGAGATCACGTCCATCCCTGAAGAAGACGAGCCGTCTGCGATTGAGCAGGAGATGGCGACGGTGCGGTGGGCGCAGTTCTGTGCAGAGCTGGCGAAACCTGCTCCGTACACGAGCAAGTACAAAGAGTATCTGCAGAAGCTGGATGCGATGGGTGCGCTGAACTTGGAGCGTATAACCAGAGATCAGATTCCGCCAAACATTTACATCGACCACTGTGCAGCTCTGTTCATCAACCCGTATGAAGACCTACCACACACGCTTGATGCAGGTCCCTTGGGCGATGCACTGCTTTTGGCGGAGCTGTTTCTGGCACGTGGGTATTATGTGGTGTACTTCTGCGATGCGACACCGCACGAGTACTACAGATGGATGGACTGGCTGCTGGACAATGTGGAGACGGAGTTTGTGTCTTTCTTCTCAGGGCATGGCACGCAGATACCAGACACGACGGGGAAGGAGGCAGACGGGCTGAGCGAGGTGCTGGTGTTTTATGACTCGACGAGGAAGAAGAAAGCAGCAGGGGCAGATGTGCCGAAGATCGAGCCAATTCAGGGCATCACGAACGAGACAGTTGATGACGACTGCATGTTCAGTTTGATTACAAGCAAAGAATATCCGCAGACGCGTGTGGTGCTGCTGACGGACTGCTGCCACTCAGGGACGATGTTCAACTTCGATCAGGAGATCCCGCCAGACGCACACGGACTCACTCCTCCGATGAATGTGGTGTGTGTCGGCTCTGCGGAAGACAGCCAGACTGCAAAGCAGACTGTGTTCAAGGGAACAGAGTCGGGTGTGTTCACATACAACTTCACGCAGCTGCTGAAGGAGAAGCCGCACACCACATTTTTGGAGCTGAAGGAGCACATGGACAAGAAGATCAAGAAGTATCAGTCGATACAATTAACTGGGTCAACATCTGAGTTGTATTCTCATCCAATTATTGTTGATAATGATGATGCTGAATAAAGAATATGAGCAAAACTGTTATAATTAATAGTAAAATTTATCTGAATGAAACATTGGCGCTTGTTAGTCTTCTGTATAATAATCATATCTGTAAAAGCATCTGAATATTATATTAACCATTGGGCTGAATGATGAAAAGTTTTATCGAATAAATGTTGAAACGACTATGTCATGATTTTCATTATTTTAGAAAAGAAATCTAAAAAAAATGACTTTTTAAAGTGTATAATTTTTTGTTTTAATAACAATAACTTTTTAAGTTTTTATAATTTTTACAAAGAATGATTTTCCTAAATAACTTCAATTTTTTGTTGAAATATCATACTTTAAGTAATTAAATTTTCATATAAATGATAAGAATTCTGCAAATGGATACTTCACCGGTTCATCAGAATTCACTTTATTTTATGATAAAAGTATTTATCATAGTTTAATACTTATTTGTCCAAAATATCCGACCGAGGAAATCATTCTTTGTTAAGATTAATATTTTTCAAAAAAAAAAAAAAAAAAAAAAAAAAAAAAAAAAAAAAAAAATAGTTGAAAACGTTATGAAATATTATTTTGAAGGACTATATTCAGTCGAACTTTTACTGTTTCCTGCTCCAAACGGATCAAAATCATCATCTTCTTCAATTTCACGAAAAGTATCATCGGCATCTGAAATTTCTTCTTCATCCATTTCTTAAAGAATTTCATTTTCCTCTTCAATCAATTCATCAGGTTCACAATGGATCAATTCTTTCATCACATCTTCAAACTGAAGCTTCAACGAACTTTCAACCAAAAACATTGCAATCTGATCTGCAAGATATTATATTTTCAAACCGGACTGATGAACACATGACCATGAATGCTTCCATAACCCTTCAATTGTGCTTGTGCAATCCAAATTCTCTTTATTGAAGAATTCCAGCTTGTGGCAGACTGCTTCATGTTTATAACCAAACGAACTCAAACATTGGAAAGCTTTCAGTTCGTCTGAATAAATCATTATTCGAATTTTGATGTGATTCAGAATTTTTGAGACCAGTGAAAACTTTGGTTCTGTCTGGAATTATCATCATGAATCGGAAATTAATTCATCCGCAATTTAACCTATTGATTCCTCCAAAAAATCCAAATAATCTTTTTTTTCCACATTTTTGTTCCTTTTTTCTTTTTCATAATGCCACTCAATATCGTCAGTGTTCATATCTCCTTCAATCTTTTTCTGACGTTTGTTCCAAATTTTAATGCAGCTGTCCATCATGACGCTTTCCCAATAAGATATTGTTTTTCTATTCACAGACAAAAGCATTGAAACAGTATTTTTTTTTTTTTTTTGATATTTTTTACTAGAGATATAGAAACACAAACAGAGTGACTCAAAAAGGCTATTTCATATTATCAAATACTGTTCCTTCATGAACGGAACTATTGATTTTTCTGCATCTTGGACAAATCCAATATCTGTGTCCTTCTTCCATTCTGCCCGTTTTTTCTATTTTGTGAATTCCTCATGTTGGTGAAATCACATATTTCAGGATAGAAAAATACAAATTCTGCGCTTTCTCTTTGTCATTAAATGAACGATTCATCAATGAATATATTCTATCTTTCAAGATCAAATTTAGTTCAGACATTCAAAAAAAGACAATCATTAACTTCAATTGCAAAAAAATATTTTGGAAAAGAAATTTTCAAAAAAAATTAATCAATAAGTATCCGCACTAATTCAACAACACAGAAAAGCATAATTTTTCATAATCATTTGGGATAAATAATATTGTTTGGTATTTGAATGTTCCGGAATAAACCCTATTTCCAGTATATTATTGTTGAATGGAGGATTTCGATAAACATAAAAAAAAAATTTTTTTTTATCGGAAAAAAGTTGTTAACAAAAAAAAAATTTTTTTTTATGAAAAAGCAGTTTCGATTATTATCAAGTTCGGTAACAATCACAAATAAAATCTTTAATAATGGATTGTGACAAAAACTGAGCTTTTTTATATTGCAGTTAAATTTTCATTTGAATTAAAAATTCATCTTCAAAGAAAAGAAAACTTTGAAGATTCTTTACACAGAAAAATGATGTGATTTCATAAATAATCACTTGCATGCTGATTAAAGTTAGAGAAAAAAAATTTTAGCTGCAAATCTTGAGAAATTCAAAAGACTTTTTTGAAGAATTTCAGAACTTCAATTAACATGAAAAAACATGCTTTCTATCATTTGTAAAGTCCGAACAAAATTAAATATAAAAATTAATCAACAATTTTCTTTCATAAATATTTGTTTCGTGATGTTTTTGAAAAGAAGTTTTAAAAATTGATTTTGAATATCAAAAAACATTTGTTTCAAACAATCAATTTCCAAAAATACCCATAGAAAAATATGATTATTATACAAGATATTAATCAAATAAACAACGGTTTGCGTTGATATTTGCTCAGAAGCAAATAATTCTTAAAATAAGTTATTTTTGATTTATTATTCAAAGCTTTTGAAAAAATTTCAGAGAAGTCATGAAGGAATTAAAGGAAATTCGCGAAGCTCTGATTCAGATACTTTTAAATCTTCTACAATTAAATTGTGTCTTCCTCACTGACCATTCCTTATTTCTTCTTCCTTTTCTTCCTCGATTTTCCTCATTTTTCATCTTTTTCTTTTGGCATCGCATTCTATTGCTTCAACGACTCCAAGGATCTCACATTCTCTGTGTTATCTGCTCTCCTCTGTTTCTTCTCCTTCCTTTTCTTTGTCAACTCAGTTGAGATTCCTGACAGAGCTCCTTCTGGCTTTTCAGTCGAGAAAGAAGCTAGCCAGCTTGCAGTGTACCCACTCCTCTTCAGAAGAGCGCTTCTTTTCTTTCTCTTTCAGTGTTTCTTGCCTTTCACAAGAGCTGAGTCAGCTATGGTGCTATCATTAGTAGCAGGGTGTCTTATCGGCTGCATTGATTGTTTCGCCTTAATCAACGCCTTCTTCTGTTTTCTTTAAATAATGTAATACAAACCAAATCAATTGTTTCGTCACTGTATCTGTTGAAAAGGTTGATTGTTCGTGCTTTTTTGTGGGAAAGGATGTCTTTCTCCAGCTCTTCGGTATCCACGCCTAAAACAAATAATCACCCTTTCCCCTCGACTTCATCAAGCCTTCATTCACCACAAACACCTCTAGTCAAGGCTCCAAATCCTCCCGTTCCAGCTTTTTCTTCGATCCAGATCTCCTTACTTCATCATCATCATCATCTTTTTTCACTTATTCTTTGCTTTTCCTTGATTTTGTTGTGGCAGACTCCAACATCTTCAAACGAATCATGTGCTTTTCTTGTACATTCCACGATTTAAAACACTAGTGCAATTTTTCGTACCAATAAACTTTTTATTCCAGTTACTGACAGCTGTCGCTCGCTTTCAGTTAAGTTCCTGCCACACATCACGCCCTTCTCTCTTCCCTCCTTCTTCTCGCATTTCTCACTTTCCAACTGTTCCTTCCCCTCTTTTTCTCTCTTTCAGCTTTTTCAATTGCTTTGCCAGCACAAAATGCCTCAAATGCACCGCTCACTGCTTTTAAAACTATTTCTGTGTTGCCACTCCAGATGCTTCTTCTCCTCTTCCTCCAAACTCGCCATCACCGACAATCCACTGAATGAACATCTCATTGTTGAGCAACCTCCGCATTCCTGCAGACAGTTTAAAATTGAATTGTTAAAAGAAAATGGAAAAAAATAATTCTTATTAGAAAAAAATAAGACAAAGGAAAAAAACCTTAAATAAGGCAATGTCCTTTTCGCTGTTCCAATTCAATATTTTCCTCCTTTTTCTTCTTTTGCCAAATATTCGTCTGATAGAAATATTTTGAAAAAACACTTCTGCAATCAAAACTCATGAGCGTTGATTGATAAATCAAACAAGTTCAAAGGTTCTTCTTCTCTTGCCTAAGCTTTGCCATTAATCGAAGCATATCCCAGAATTGAAAACATGCTCCGTGACTGTATTTCTCCGTTCCAAATATTTGAAATTGGATCTTCAAAAAAATACTTTTTGATTATCAACCCATCTGCCAGCCCTTTCTTTCTGTCCAATCCTTCCTTCTTCCCTCTTCCCCTGCCAGAACAGTCGAAACAAAAAAACAAGTACAGCATTTCCATTTAACTGCCCTCCAAAAAGGCGAGTATAAATTCAACCATTTCATGATGCAAATGAAGTCTGTTGCCTTTCTCATCCCCATCCTCATACTCACACTCATATTCAGATTCAGAGAGAATCTCCTTTGTTCTTCTCATTCCGCTGTTTCTGCTCAATTCTCTGCCTCTCAATCACCGAGCAGCAAGGCGTGTGCCTCAAGTGAAAAGATAAGATAAACAAAAAATTCATCCGCATCTTTCCAAGCATCGCAAAAAGAGCAG
The DNA here is from genome assembly GCF_001643675.1 of Monocercomonoides exilis. NCBI lineage: Eukaryota > Preaxostyla > Oxymonadida > Polymastigidae > Monocercomonoides > Monocercomonoides exilis. The sequence continues at coordinate 1,016,899 of NW_027150575.1, forward strand.
GAGATAAAAGATACCAAAAAATAAAAAATAATCAATTGTTGATAGAATATCAAGAACAACAAACTTTGAATTTCCTGTCTTGCCTCAGACTTCAACATTTGGGAAACAGCTGATCCCAACTCTGGCTGTGCTGCTGCGAGAAGGCAAAAAATATATCAATAGAAGAAGAAGAAGATGAATGCGATTGCAAAGCATTCTCCAGGTCCTGATGAAGTTGAAGCAGATCAAAACAAAATGACAACGCCCCTGCTCCTTCCTGTTCAATATGCCCCTAATACAAATGATGAGAAAACAGCATTGCCTTTTGTTTCGCCATGCAATTCTATCTAAAAATTCAGTCAGACAAATGACTGAGCCAGAACCCAAAGACATCCTTCATATTCTGTGTTGAGGAAAAATGAGTTGTCTTCTTCGATGGTCAATAAAAACTTCATAAAGCATCAGCCTTTTCTTCGAATTGCAGAAAAGAAGTAGATGATATTTTATGTTGTAATATCGAGCTCCATTCTGATTGTTTTGCAATATTTCCATTGAATTGTTGCCTTTTTTGTGATAAATATCCTTCCCTCGATATTGCCAGCCACTTTCCTTGCCAAAAAAGCTTCTCCTTTGCCGTATGCTCCCGAATTCTATATAATTTTGTGTAGATTTTGTTCTTCACAGAATTCCATCCATAAATCTTCATTTTTTTATATGACAGCTGAATATGTTTTCACTCTTGCAACAAAAAAAAATTATGAAAATCATGTGTCTTGCGTAACTTCATTTGTTTCCCAATGGCTATATAATAATCAGCTCCATTCTCATTGTGTTGCTTTCCAAAGCGGAGATTGGTCATTTCAACAATAATTCGTATTCCCAGGCTTTGAAAAGGATACAGATGGAAATATCTTCACAATATATAGAACAATATAAATTACATACATTATGTCTTTTTGTGTTGTTGATGAAATTGTTGCATTCCCCTTGGCCATCCAATCTCCAATAATCATCAGACAGGATTCCAAAAATATTGCATCTCCACCATTGTCTGTTATCTCCACATGAAATAAAATTTCTAGTTCTACAGGTAATGTTCACTCACGGATTTCTCATTCTGTGAATGGAATATTCCAGTTTAAAGAAAATGATTCGATCATTGCAACCATAACAACAAACAGAAAAGATTAAGAATTTTTTTTCTTAGAAATTACAAGTCGAAAATGTCTACGCTTGATGGAACGGTTTGAATGCATATTTTTCTATGATCTTTATGAGTTTTTTATTTTTCATCTATGCCTTCTATCCAAATATATGCTTATTCGATAATAATGGCAAAATGGTGTTGCGTTCATGTTCAATTTTTTGATAAAAAAATATGTGCGCAGGAGACGAAAAACATAAAAAAGTTCACAGGTATGTATTCGTTGTTATATTTGAATTCTCATTTATTTCTATTATTTATTTCTATTTTTTATTAAAGAATTGTTTTGCGGACTGGAGCATTGCACGAAAATTGATCAAAAACAAAAAATCATTGAAATAAACGAAATAATTGATGAAATGAATGTGGAAGAATTTGATTCTGTTTTTACAGGAGAATTATTCAACATAATGCACAAAATAATTGAAGAAAAGAAAATTTCAATTGAAAATGCACTTGTACTATTAAAGCATGTGGGATATTGCAAAGTTTTAAAAAATATATGGAGCTTATTCTTTGAAGAATCTTCATTAAACGAAAGATTGGAGGAATTGATTATTGAAGAAGAAAAGAAGAAAGAAGAAAAAAGAAACGAAAAGCTACTGATTGATCTTTGCGAATGCTATATTTCACTTAATTATCTCCTCTTGCCTGAAATTGTTTCAATTTGTGTTCCCTGTCTTCTGAAAGTTGCAATGAGGAAAGAGGAAAACGAGGAGATTCAGAAAGAAGTGGAAATGGCTTTATTGGCATTAAGTTGCATTGATGAATTTGAGGTTTGAACTATAATGTTTCCTTTTTGATATTTTCCTTTTTGATATTATTGTAATTTTTCTTATTCCTTATAAGTTTTACGGGCAAGAACTGCATTTGAACGAAATCAAAGAAATCATCAAATATCATCAAGAGCATCGCAACCTCACTCATCTTTCCTATCTGTCTGCTTGGAGGCTTTTGGTTAACCGACTTTGGGTTGACAATTGTTTGGAAGAAGTGATTGTGAACGAGCTGCATTTTGGAAGAGAGGCGGCAGGAGAAATCGAAGATCTGTCAAAGTGTGTGGATTGGAGGAGAAAAGAAGAAAATGAAAAGAGAAGAAAAGAATCGAAAGAAGAACTTCTTTTGAAAAAATGGCTTGATGAAGTTGGTATTTGCGCGTCCGAATGCAAATTGTGGAATGAAGGATTTGCTGGGCTTATCGGCATCATTGCTCAGGTGCATCGAGCAGCAAAGGATAATCACAGAGAAATTAGTGAGAAATGCATTTTTATAATTGTATTGTCTGTCGAAAAAAGAGCTGTGAAATTAGATGATTTATTGAAAAGAGGAGCAGTTAATGCTATTTTGGAGGAGATTTAGCGACCAACGTTGAATGATGAAATGGTACGTGAAATCTCGAACATTTTTTATTTGATCTCAATGCAATTGAAGGAAAAAGCGGATGATGAAATGGAAGAAGAGGAACAAAAAGCATTGAAAAGGAAAGTATTTGATAAGGTGGAAGAAGATGGTTGCGAAAATGTCATCATTAGCTTTTGTGGAATGCTTCCTTTTGTATGCATAAATAATTTTGACTTACTGTCGAATATTTGTAGTCATATTTTGTAAATATTTGAAGAAATATATAGCATTTTGTAATTCCATATTTTCAATTTTCTCTTTTTTAATCATAACGCAAAACGGTACAAAAATTAATTTTCATTAATACGTTTAAGAGTGTGTTTTAAATCCCTCTTCATCAAAATAAAGTGAAACAACAACAACAAAAAAAAAAAAAGAAAGAAAGAAAAGAAAAAAAGAAAAAAAGAAAAAAAGAAAAAATGCTGTTTCAAAAAATATCATAAAGGTGAAAAAAGAATATTAATTATTATTATTATTAATATTTTCGAAACTTTGCAAATTCAAATATTTCTTGTGAATTCAAAATAAAAATAAGAAACATATGTCACACTTTGAATCTTCTCTTCTTTTGTTTTAATTTAGAAAACACAAAGCAGCATCAAATAACTAAACATCGATATTTCTTCTCCTTCATTTCAAGAATATTCGAATCGGTTATCATTTCTTCATATTTATTTATTTTTTTCCAAAAATTGCTTCAAAGTCATTCTTTTCCTCCAAGAAGATTCATCAAAATCGTTCGTTAAAAAATTAATTAAGAATAATTAAAATGAAAATTAGTTTTTGCTTCTGAAAATTTTGAAAAAGTGAAGTGTGTCCTTTTATTGACCATGAGGTGTTGAAGTGTCTATAAATGTTTGGTGTAATGGAAGAGGAGTGTTGGAAGTGACGTGAGTTGGCTGAAGTGAAGAAGGCGTGACAATTCTATTTTCATCAATATTATCTCCTTTATCAGAGAAAACGAATTCTTTGTAATCTTTCTCACGTTCGTTGCTAAACTGAACCACTTGTTTATCGTTGAGCTCTTTATTTTCAAAATCAATCGATTTATTTTTATCTTCCACTTGTGAAAATTCCTTTTTTGATGATTGAGATGCTTTTCCAAAACTACGAGAAGAAAGTTGTGATGCAGTTTGTTCCAACAGATGTGACAACTGTTTTATTGTTGTGTCCTGCTTTAATATTGCTTTTCTAAAATTCTCATTTTCTCTTTCTCTTCTTTCGACCTCTTGCTCCTTTTCTTTCCTCTCTTTTTTTAAATCAAATCTTATCTTTTTCATTTCAGTTTGATGTTTTGCTCTTCGTTCTTCTCTCTTTCTTTTTCTTTCTTCAATCATTTTTAATTCTTCTTCTTCCAATTTCTTCTCCATTTCTTTCAATTTGTCATTTTGAATTTTGAACTCTTCTTCTTTCTTTTCAATTTCTTTCGACTTTTTCTCTTCCAATGAAATTTTCTCACTCAGAATTTGAATTTCTTCTTCATCAGCTTTTTGCATCGCCGCAAGTTCTTCATTTATGGCATCACACTCTTCTTGTAGCGCCTGATATTTTTCTTCTCTTTCTTTTTGGAGTTGCTTTTCTTGGATTTTTTGCTCAATTAATTGACTATCAATCGATTCTTGTTGAAGTGAATTTGAATTATCATCTTTTTTATGTTCATCATATCGAACATTAGCTTCCCCCTTTGTATTTGCATTGGAAAGAATAATTTCTTCAGTGCTACATCTTGACATTGGAGTGTTAATAGGCTTCTCTTTAAAATAAAAATTAGTCCTATCCTCAAGAGCCGGACTAACTGTCATTTCTGAAGGTTGAAGAGGGGGAGTAATCGAAGTTTGCGAATATTGAATAAGAGATTCTATTTCATCTGAAGTTCTTGGCTCTTCAGAATCTTCATCAAGAGAGATTCGAGGAGTCTCCAATTGCTTCACAGATTTTTCATCTTGCTCAACAACTTTTTGAATCGACTATATTTCAACGGCAAATAATTTTTAAGAAGTTTATAAAAAAAGCAAATAATTTGTCATACTGATAAGCTTCTGGTCAGAGATCCCATTGATTGATGCGGAGTGAAAAACACAACGATTTTTGAGGAACTCTTTTTCTTTCGTGCAGGAGTTGTATTCACTCTTAAAAGTGAAGGAGTTCCGTTGGACTGCATCTCTGTTATTTTTCGTCAAACAAAATAATGCGTTTAAATTTCTAAAAATGAAATTATTTTGGGAAATGATCAATCAAAAATTGAGAAACGAAACATTCACTTTTTAATAAATACTTAGAACTACACTAAATATAACAGAAATGATTATTAAAAAATGAAATTATTTCTAAAACAAAACGTAATTTCTTTCAAATGAAACAAATTGAAATTAAAAAAATTTAGTTGATTGCTGGTTAAAATTTTTCACAGATATAAAATGCTAAACTGGAAGAGAGGGTGGTGGATAAAGACAACCAGCAACTTTTGATCTTAAATGGAAAGGCGGAGGAGCAAAGCTCTTTCGCTTTGACTCATTCTTTTGATGCATAAGTGAGTAACTGTTAGTGCTTTTTGCTTCTTTTTCCTCATCTTTTGTTGTCAAAGGCTGTTCAATATTCTGAGCAGGTGCTTCTCGAGAAGCTGGGTCTTTGGTCAATTTGGCATTGACAAGATGAGAAGACGGCTGCAGGTGGCGTGAATAAGAAGACGACGAAGCAGTGTGTGAATGCGTTGACTGAACGGAGTATGAATCAGATTGAGGAAGAGCAACTGACAATCGAATTGTCTTTTGCGGAGAAATCTGACTGTCTGCTGAGCCAATTGCTGATCTCGAACGGTTCATCGAAGCTTTGTTTGCATCCACATAGCGTTTCCCATTCGTTCCATATTTCTGTTGCATCTCATTCTTCTGCTCTTTCTCCTCATTTTGTATCGAACTCCGCAAGCTGCTTCGGGCTGTTAGCGATTTTGAGGCAAAAAGAGAAGAATAAAAAGCAGACGGATCAGCCTCTGGCTGTTCAGATGGCAAAGGAACAGCTTCTTCTTCTTCTTCTTCTTCTTCTTCTTGACCTTCTTCCTCTTCAATATATTTGGATTTTGAATGAGAGAAAGAACGAAAACGAGATGGATTTGGAGAAGAAAGAGATGACATTCGCTTTCTTTCAGTTCTTTTTCTGAAGTCAACTGAAGCAGAAGAAGAAGATGATGATGATGACATTTTCGAATTAACATCTGTGCGAAGTCTTCGAGAAGGCGTAAAGGTTGGAGAATGCGAAGACGGAGGAGGCGAAACAGATTTTTGTGGAGATTTCATTCTCCGATCAGATGTTAATGGCTCTTTTGATGCCGTTCGAGCAGATTTGCGCTGCTCAAAACGAATGATAGACGAAGACGACGACGACAACGAAGAAGACGATGATGATGAAATGCCTTCACGTTGAGGTGTTCCAGACACATTTGTCTTGCTTGCTCTGATAAAACGCGATTTCCTGAGTGTTTCTTTTCTTTCCAGTGGCGTTTCAATTCCATTTCTTGAGGTAATTTCAGGTGATGTTGTTGGCCTTCCATTCTTCCTGTTTCTTTCTGTCGAAGTTGCACTTCGAATTCTTCTTCTTCTTCCGTCTTCAGATCGAATTGAACGAGAAGAAGCAGAACTCATCTTCGCTTTCTTGTTTTCATTCATTTCCCTTTCCATCGCTTCCTCTTCTTCTTTTTCTTCTTTTTCTTCTTTTTCTTCTTTTTCTTCGTCTTCCATCAGCTTCAAAAGCGATTTTGGTATCTTTTGAGAGACATTTGATGGAATTGAAGTCTTCTTCTCTGTTTTGCCAGACTCCAACGCTGTTGATAGCTGAAATATTATTTATTCAAAAATAAATAAATTAAAAAAAAATAATTTTGAATTAGAATTCTCTCAAAATCAATCAAAAGAAGAGTGTTTATCACTCACAATATCTCCACAAATATCAAAAAAATAGCATTTCATTCATCTGATTTCATACTCTTTTCTTCAAAACACTCAAATTCGGATTCGAGTTAATCGTCGGCTTGAACGTGCATTCGGACTCTTTCGCTTTTTCCATTGTTTCCAGTTCTCTTTGCCTCCACTCTTCTTTCTGCTGCAGCCAATCCTGATTCTTCGCATAGACATAATCCTTCGAAGGAACAGCAGGCTTTTTCGTGTTTGTTGTTTTTGGCGATTTTTGAGAGAATGATTGAGGTGGATTGGAAAGAGTGACGAATTGATAGCGAGAAGATGAGAGAGGAGAAAGAAGAGAAGAAGAAGTTGTTTGAGAAAGAAGAGCTGACTGCAAAGATTTGGATGTGCCCGAAAAGGAGTGTGAGAGCGAAGACGATGAAGCAGCTAGTTCATCTTTAGCTGCTTCTGATGAGGATTGAATTGGAGAATATGAAAGTGTCTGAGAACGAGAAAGAATGCGATTAGGTGAATGAGTCTCAATTATTTGTGAGCGACGAGAAAGAAGCGAATGATTTGGAGAAGAAGGTGAAAGGGCTGAAGAGACGATTGTGCAAAAATGTCTGTTGCTTCTGCTTCTTCTGCTCTGACGATCAAAATCAGGAGAAGAATGAGAAGAAGAAGAAGAGGAAGAAGAAGAAGAAGAAGAAAGCAAAGGCGAGTCAGAAGGAGAAGGAGTATCAGAAGGAGATGTTCTGATCGGAGAAGATGTGGGCGAAGGAGGTTTGTTTGGAGGAGAAGCTGGTTTTGGCAGAAATGATGGCATGTCTTCATTAGCATCGTCTGGAATATCATTGAATGAATTCTTGGATTTTGTCTTGTTTCTGTCTGAAAGAGAAGAACGACGAGAAGAAGAAGATGATGAAGAGGAAGGTCTGGAAGCTGATGAAACACTCGAACGCTGCTTTGAATGAACATTAGATCGAATCACAGAATGTGAAGAGGGCTGCAAATTTGTGTTGTTTTTCTTCTGTTTTTGAGGTGTTTTCTGAGCTCTTTCATTTCTCTTGTCTTCAATTGGATCTTCGTCATTCCATTTGCCTCTGACCGAGCTGACAACAGACGAAGAACGCGACAATGAGCGAAGAGAAGTTGGAGTTGAAGATTCAAAATCAGAAGGAGAAGGAGAAGGGGAAGAGGAATGAGGAGAATGAGAAGAAAATGAAGAAGAACGAGTAGAACGATAAGAAGAAGAAGAAGATGATGATGATGATGATGAAATGGAAGAACGCAATCTTGGTGCTTCAGAAAAAGATGAGCTTGAATTGCTTCTTTTGTGGCGAGCAGAAGCAGAACGAGACGAACTGAGACGATTTGGCGTTTGTGTGAAAGAAAGAGAAGAAGGTGTCTCTTTTCTTGATGTGGCAGAAGAGAATGAAGAAGAAGAATGAGAACGAGTATTGTGACGTGGAGTGGGTGCTTTGTATTGTGGAATAGTCGAATGTCTGTTTTTCTGAGAAGAAGAAGAAGAAGAAGAAGAAGAAAGTGAAGTGCGTGTGTTAGTTGTTGGAAGAGGTGCTTTGTTTTGCTTTTTGGAAAATGAAGATGGAAATGAAGAAGAAGAAGAAGAAGAAGAAGAAGAAGAAGAAGAAGAAGAAGAAGAAGAAGAAGAAGAAGAAGAAGGGCGATTTATCAATTTTGTGTGTTTTTGTAGAGAATTTCGAGGAGAAGAGGCAGGGGAAGAAGTTGTTTCATCAGAAATAAATGAATTTGAAGAAGGAGAAGAAACATGTGATTGGCGAGAAGACAATGGACTGTTCAAAGAACGAGCAGGAGAAGGGCTGAAAGAGGAGCGTGTGCGAAGTGGAGGCGATGATGGACTGTTTTGATAGGAATTTGAAAGTGAAGGAGAATGAGAAGGAGAAGAGGAAGAGGAACGAAAAGGAGAAGAAGAAGGAGAAGTAATTCGACGTGATTGGCGTGCGGATGAAGGTGATTTCTGAGTTCGTGTAGAAGATATGGGAGAAAAACGAGAGTTTTCCTGAGAGGAAATATCATCAGAAGAGCGACGATATTTGACAAATGACTCGGAGAGGGCATATTGCTGAGTGGCTCTCTGAAAGAAGAAAGAAGAAAGAAAGAAAGAAATAAATAAATAAATAAAGAGAAAGGAAAGAAAATATGCATTTTTTAAAAAAAGGATAGAAAATAATGTTTGTTGAAAGAAATAGGCGAAACAATCCAAGTTAAAAAAAAAAAAAAAAAAAAAAAAGCAGAAATGAAGCATTCACATACAACCCATCTTTCCTCGTCTTCGTCTCCGCTTTCATAATCATATGCATCATCAATTCCTCTTCCTGCTCTGGCTGATTGCACTCTTTCATGTCTAAATCTGCCTCCATACTCAGCTTCTGTATTTCTTTCGCTATCTGATTCGTTTCTCGATGTCCTTTGAGATAATACAAACTGCTCATAAAGACGTTCTCCGGCTGTCTGATGCTTTCCTGTTGGAGAAAACGATCGAATTGTCGATCGGAATTGCCTTTGCCGCTCGTCTTCTTGTTCTTTTCGCTGCCGCTCAATTTCAGCATTTGCTATCTCTTGTGACTTTAACAATCTGTCTTCGACTGGCTCGGCCTTTTTAAATAAAAACAATTATTTGTTCAAGTATAAAATTGTCAGAAAAATTGGTAATGGATACATGCAAATGCCCATAAATTATTAACACTTAAATGACAATAGCCACACCTTTCTATTTTTCAAATAACGATCAGTTTTGGCAGCTAACCGAGGTGTAAATGTGCATTCTTCCTCTTCTTGCTTCAAAAGTTCCTTCTCTCTCGCTTCTAACTTTCTTTTTCCAATTCTTCCATATTCAATCAGATCATCAAAGTTTCTGTCCAAATCCCAGGAGCGAGAATTTATTTGAGGTGTGTATGTCAATTCCTTCAGCTCCTTTTCTTCCATTTCTTCTTGAATTCGTCTCCTCTCTTCTTCCCTTTTTTGGAGAAAAAGAGCCATCCTTTCTTCAAGAGATCCTCTATTATATGCCATCTCTATTGATTTTTTGTTAAATTCTGGTTGCTTCACAGATTCTTCTTCTTCTGCATCTTGTTTCAATCTCTTTCTTTCTAATTCTGCTTGCTTCATTGAGTGAAGTTTATAAAGAATTTCATATGCTGGTTCATCTCGTTTTATTCGTTTTGAGTGGGTATTTATTGCAGGTGAAAACGTTGGCTCTTCATCTGCTTCCTTTGAGTTCTTTGGAGATGAAGCTAATCGATAAAAAGGCGGTGGCGATGTTGAAAGACGGGCTGGAGAATGCGTCTGCGGAGCTCTGTGAGGCCTAATCGGAGATTTTGGTTGAAGTTGCGTTTTTTCAGGAGATAAATTTGAAGATACAGAAATATGAATAAGTTTTACTGATTGCTTGCTTTCGTTGCCTATAAAGTAAAATCAGAGTTTAAAATTATAATGTTGATATAAAATAATGATTTTACGTATTTCTTTTCCGAAAAAATTACGTATAATTATTTCTAAATTAAATTATAAATGAATACAATTTAAATATTTGATATTTCAAATTTGTTGCCTTTCATATTCATTTCAACATACAGCTCTCCATTTAATATTATATAACACACCATTTATCTTTTTATGTGAAATTCCTGGAGAAGATGGCGAAAATGTCACTTTATCACTTTTTAATGGCATTTTATGGTTACCTTTTCAAAAGTAAATTATATACTCAGATCATAATATTGTTTGTTCACTTTTATTGGATATATTTTTATAATTGGCTGTTTAAATTTGTTATTTGTATTGCTAAAATGCGTTTATTTTATTATTTATTTGTTTTTTGTTTTTCTTACAGTCCACAGAATGGCACTTGGCAAGAACAAGAAATTGTCCAAAGGAACAAAGAAGGGAGGAAAAAAGAAGGTGTATGTAAATGTACCTTATTTATTTATTAAGTTTATGCATCATGTAATTATTAAAAAGTGTTGATCCATTTGCACGTAAGGAATGGTACGAAGTGAAAGTTCCAAATTGCTTCACAAACCGTGTTCTGGGAAAGACATTTGTCAACCGTTCCCAGGGAACAAGTGTGCATTAAGTCTTTGCATTACTGGAAGCATTTAGCAATCCATATTTTGTGAAATTTTACTTTTTATGGATATAACTTGTAATTTTTAATTTTCTGTAATCTTTCGAATAGAACTTGCAAAGGATGCTTTGAAAGGTCGCGTTTTTGAAGCATTCCTTGCTGATCTTAACCAGGGTGGTGATGTTGATCAATTCCGCAAAATCCGCTTGAGATGCGAGGATGTTCAAGGAGCCAACTGCTTGACCAACTTCCACGGAATGACAATCACAGCTGACAAATTGCGCTCAATGATCAAGAAGTGGCAAACTCTTATTGAGGCGCATGCAGATGTTAAGACAAGCGACGGATACGTTCTTCGCGTGTTCTGCATCGGCTTCACACGTCACTTGAGAGGATCAGTCAAGAAGACAGCCTACGCTCAAGGCCAAAAAGTTCGCCAAATCAGAAAGAAAATGGTTGAAGTCATCCGCCGTCAATGCCAGGAAAGTGATCTTCGCGGAGTTGTTGTGAAGCTTCAGACAGAATCAATGGGAAAAGAGATTGAAAAAGTTACAAAGACTATTTTCCCGCTCCACAATGTTCTTATCCGCAAAGTAAAAGTTATCAAGGCACCTAAGATGGATGTGTCGAAATTGTTGGAATTCTACTCCGACTCACAATCAGCACAAGCTGCTCAGGCTGCTGCTCTTGAAGCTGCTGCTGTTCCTGAAACAAAGGAACCAGAACAAGAACAGGTTGCTGCTTAAATGTTTTGATAACTTTAAATTAGTTAAAAATGGAAATTTGTATTGAAAGCATCTTTACAATAGTCAATAATTCATGTTTGTATTTTGCACTTCATAACTACATTTTCAAAAGCCTCTGTGGATGACAAACGAAAGATGAATTTTCAAATAATTTAATTATTTTTTTTTTAAAAAAAAAAATAATAATTATTATTATTATAACAATTTAATTTTTCGGGTTTTCTGTTGTTGTCTTACAAAAAATTTGAGCTTTTTATTTTTTGAGCAGCCCATACCATCTTTCATATTAATAATATCAATTTTATCTCTGGCAATTTTCACCGAATAAAAAGGTTGCAAACTTATATAGCAAGTTTATGCAACAAACTGTTAGAGTTTGAGACAATGCATTTAATAATTAAATCTATAATCTTGTTTTATTGCTTTTTTTTTCAACAATATTCATTAAAAACTGTCTCTTTCGGTGTTATTTTTTTAAGGATGTTCTGGAACTTCAGGATCAAGCCAAAAAAACTTTGGACATATGTGGGCTATCTCAAGAATTGTATTTTCATTCTCACAACGTGACAGAGCTCCTTCCATTCCAAAAAGATCCGATGCTTTCTTCAGCGTCCATCAATGTTCCAAAACCATTAACTGTTAAGTTACCACCTCAAGGGTTAAGAACATCCTCTTCATTTGGAGATGAAGAAGAAATTCAAAGCGACCAAGATGATGTGAAGGAAATCTTCAATTGTGCTTTTGCATCACAAATATTAAGACAATCACAACTATCAACTCGCATTCCATTTTCAAATATGACATATATTAAAAACAACCGTTTTCAAGCTGTGCCACAAACTGCAATTCCAAAGGATTCAGTTCCACCATGTTTTCACTTGGCCGTGATGGTTGACTCATTATCTTTAGCAGTGTGCAATTCATGTTGTAATTAGTACTTATATTTTTATTAATTTTTTGCATTTTTATTGTCTTATAAATCTCGTTGTTTGTTGTGAAGCTTTGCGATAAAGTTGATATCTACGGTTCTCTCTTCAGATTTGATGCCAACGTCCAGCGCCACGTGCAATTCACCGAAGAATTTCACCTCCGATTCTCTCCAATCGGGAATGGAGGTGGGCAGATGGCTATTGAATCCAACTGCATCTGCCTGTTTAAAGAGCTTTTGCCTTCTGATCTGGAGGCAGACATGACGCTGCTTATGCGAATTGTGCGTGAAGGCAAAGTCAACCTCGAAAAGTCCAAAAAATCAGCAAAGGCGCACAAAGAGCCTGTTCGGTGCATCGTCGGGTATTCGATGATTCTACTGGGCAGATTGAGCCAGCAGGAAATACGCACTGCTTTGTCACATGCTGGATGGAATGGTAACAATCAGATACACCAAACTAAATCTCTTCAATTTACTTCCTCTTCTTCCTCTTCTTCTTCAATTCCACCACTTCTGCATCCAGCAAAGGAAATCTCTTCTCAATCAGTCCACAACACGCTTTCAACCCCTTCCTCTTCCTCTTCCTCCTCTTCCTCCTCTTCATCCCCAATGAACGAGCTCCCTTCTGATCTTTCTGATCCCGAAAAGCCCAAAGGCACCTCCACATCGCTGCTTGGCCATCTCTCCCGCGCTCTTTCCCGCCCACTGCGCCTGTGGAACCAGCCAGTCTACGCAGCACAACGTGGCGAGGCGCTTTCGCTTCTGATCGACCGCCTGGCACACGAAGAAGGATGCGACACGATAAAGGGAAACAACCAGATCACTGTGTCATTCGTGCTGATTTCGTGTGGGGGTGAATGTGAGGGGAAAGAAGTGAAGGAAGGAGTGGAAACATCAGCAGAAGCAGAGGCAGCAGCAGAAGCAGCAGCATCGGCAGCGATGAAGGCAGACTATGCGGCTGTTTGTCCATTGGCTCAGCTTCAGTTGTCTCCATATGCACACCCCACTGACAGAAGGCATTCATGTTATGTGACACTGCTGAGATGCGATTTTGACAAGGGAGAGAAGAAATCAGAGAGGAACATTGAGATTGAGATGCAGATACTCCACAACGAAGGGAAGCTGTTTCCGAAGGATGTGCTGCTGCCCGCGGTGAATCTGGGGAAAGAAGAAAAAGAAGAGAAAAATGCAAGTGATAAACAAGATTTATGTCAAAAAGTTAATGAAGAAGCTTCCAAACAGCAAGTGAATCAAATGAACACTCAGAACAATGACAAATCTTCTCCTTCTCTTTCCTCCTCTCATTCATCGCATTCATCACATTCAACACATTCTCCCCATCTCCTCTTCCGCAAGCCAGCAGAGATCGCCTTCCCTTCTGTTTGTGTGGGCAAAGATGTCCATTCTCAGCCAGGCGCCGTCTACCGCAGCTGTGTCTTCTACCACAACAACACGCCCCTCTGGGAAGAGCTGATAAACACACACATTCCCTTCCATTTGATGAAGAAAGTGCATTTTCTGTTCACTTTCCGGCACATTTCGATGAACAACGAGGAGACAAAGCCGTTTGCCTATGCGTTCATCAAACCTTTCACCAATGGAGCGTTCATTCAGAACAAAGTGCATTTTCTGGATGCATTTGTGTGGGACGAGCAAACAGTGAAGACACGAAGCTATTTGAATGAACAGCCATCATCGAATTTTGTATACTTGTCATCATCAAATAATAACAATAACAATAATAATAATAACACTGCTTCTTCCTCTTCTTCTTCTCTTTCTCCTTTGGAGCGATTAAAGCCTAATGCGCTTGCCATTCGTTTCACAATGGCATCAACAGAAGTGTCAAACCATCGCGACATTTGGGAAATACTCTCGTACAACGATAAGCATTCCATTGACCAGTTTTCATCATCATCATCTTCTTCTTCTTCTTCCTCCTCCTCCTCCTCTTCTTCTTCTTCAGTCAGTCCATTCATTCGTTCGATGCTTGGGGAGAAGAAAGAGCAAGAGTGCTGGATCCGCTTCAACAGCGTCAGCCTCATCGAGCAGATGAGGGTGCTCCGCATAGTCATGAACTCTCTTTTCTCCATCATGACGAATGAGTCTCTTCTGCCCGATGAGCGCAATTCTGCCTTCAACGCCATCACACAGCTCATCCGGAAGCCGTTGAAAGCCGGGAGGGATTATCTGCCCGCGATTCAGCAGTATCTGAATGAGTGCTTCTATTTCCCGACTGCGTTTCGGTATATTTTGCATTTCATCATCTTCTTCGTGCAGAGTGTGCAAGAAGAGCTGCAGCTGTCGTTTGGGCGGGCGACGACGACGATTCCGACGGATGTGTTTGTGTCGCTGAAGTATCTGCTGATGTTTACGAACAAGTCGAATGACCAGAGAATGGAGAGGATTGAGGTGGTGAAGAGGGAGAGGAAGGAGAAAGAGGAGAAGGAGAAGGAGAGGAAGGAGAAAGAGAAAGATGATGATGATGATGAACAGAAAAAGTTGGAAGTGATAAAGCAGAGTGGAAATGAAGGAACGGAACAACAAAATTGTTTGACTTTGAATGAAGAATCAAAAATTGCAAGTTCGAATGCTCAAACAGAAGTTAATGCAATCCTATCAAATGAAGAAGACAAACAAAATATTGAGCAGAAATCCAATTTATCTGATTCATCAAAAGAAAGATCGAAAGAAGAAGAAGTCAAAAAAGAAGAAGAAGAATATTCAGAAAGTGAACCAAGCGATGAGCTAACATTGCTTGGGATGCCCAATGAATGCACCATGTTCTACGGGAAGATGCTTCGGGAGGCAGGCAATTTTCTGAGCAGCGCAATCAGCTTGCGAAAAGCCGCACAGTCGATTCTGATCAAAAGCCTGTCGGATTCGCTTCCGGAGATTGTGCACATCTTCTCCAAAGAAGAATGTGCAGGGCAAGTTCATGTGCTTCTGCAGAAGATGCTGAAGATCAACGAAGTGACAGCAGCAACACACCAGACATACTTCACAGACAAACTGAATTTCGTGTCACTTGTGATGGACCAGCCGTTTTTCCTGTGCAAAGCGAGCAGAGGAAAGCTGATGGGGGATGTGTTTGCAGTTGTGAAGGAGCATTTGAGGTTGTATTCGACACAGGCTGTGGAAATTCTGATGAAGCTGCTGATGATTGTGGGGCTGGAGCATTTCAGAGGAGAACATGAGGAGTTGAGAGGAAAAGGGGGTGTGGTGAAGGAAGAGGGGAAGGGGAAGGGGAAGGGGAAAAGGAAGGAAAAGAAAATGAAGGAGAATAAAAGCAAAGATGATTCAAAAGAAGCAGAAGAAACACATTTTTCTTCATCCGCTCATCAATCAACCAATTCTTATTCCAAAGCTAACAAAACAGCTGAATCTCAATCAGCATCCAATGAAGAGAACATTGTTATTTGGCTTCTTTCTCTTCTTCCTCCTCTTTTGTGCTGGCTGAATGTTCTTGCGCTGGACGAAAGGACGTTCAACTTCCGTTTTCTGAAGCCGATTTATGAGCAGAGGAACACACAGCATGAGAATGAGAAGAAGAACGAAGGGAAAGAGAAGGAGAAGGAGAAGGAGAAAGAGAAAGAGAAAGAAAGGGAGAGAGAGAGGGAAAGGGAAAGGGAAAGGGAAAGAGAGAAAGAGAAGGAGAAAGAAGGAGAAAGAGAAAAAGAAAGAGAAAGCGACACATTCAAAAAGCGTGGAGAAAACTGGCGTCTTCGTGAAGAAGCAGAGCGGAAAGCGAAAGAGCTTGAGAAAGATCCAATTGCCTTCTTTCAGCACCACACCCAATTGAAAGCACAGCTGATGGCCGCTCTTATTTCTGTTGTTGATCTGCTTCCTGACAGGAGTCTTGAAATGTTCCTGAGAAGGAAGAAAATGCTGGGGTTTGTCTATCCTGACTGCTTGAATGACAACAACAATGGAGGAGTTAATGCGATTTATGCATTGGATTCTTCTTCTTCTTCTTCTTCTTCTCATTCTTCTTCTTCTTTCCCTGTTCAGTTGCCTTTTCCTTCTTCATCTTCCTCTTCCTCTTCCTCCTCTTCCTCTTCCCTTTCTTTATCCTCGTCCTCCTCTTCTTCTTCTCTCATACCATTAACGTCTTCTTTAACTCCTCCTATTTCTTGTATGTCTTATGCTTCTTCTTCTGTTTCATCTCGTCTTTCTTCTGTTTTCTCTCCTTCTCTTCCTCTTCCTCCTTCATCTTCTCATTTGCATTCTCACCCTCCTTCTCCTTCTCCTCCTCTTTCTCTCACTTCTTCCTTCTCTTCTCCTTCTCTTTGGTCTTCCAATCAACCTGTTCCTTCTCCTCCTTCAATAACTTCATCATCATCTTCTTCTTCTCTTTCTCTTTCTTCTTCCTCATCATCATCTTCTTCTTCTTCCCCCTTCCCTCCTCTTCTCCTTGACTCTCTTTCCAACCCTCCTCTTCCCTTTTCCTACCGCACCAACTGCGATCTTCTTTCTCTTCCTCCTCTTCCTCAATACCCTTCTGATGCCTTCCTCCTCCTCTTCGAGTCCTTTTTGACTGTCAAATTCTTCCCTTCTGAATGGAGCTGGATGCATCTCCTGTTTCTGAAGATGACATTTCGCCTTCTTCTTCTGATGCTTCCTCATCTGTGCGAATTAACCTTGTTCGAAAGAAAACCGTTTCTCTATTTGAACAACAGGTTTGTTCAGTCACATGCTTCGCATTTCTTGTCTTCTCTTTCTTCTTCTTCTTCTTCTTCTTCTTCTTCTTCTTCTTCTGAAGATTCTCTTTCTTCCTTCCACCCCAAAATCGGCCTATCAAAAACAATGAGTTTTGCTAAGCCTTCTGATTTGATTCGTTCTGTCTCATATGCTTCTCCTTCTCTTTCTTCTTCTCTTTCTTTATCTTCTTCTTCTTCTTCTTCTTCTTCTTTTCTTTCTTCTTCTTCTTCTTCCTCTTCTATTCCTCCTCTTCCTCCTTCTCATTCTCATTCTCTTCATCAGCTTCATTCTAATTCTCATTCTAAATCTAATTCAAACCAAAATTCTCTTCATAACTCACCTGTTTTGCAGCCTTCTTCTTTTCCTTCTTCTTCTTCTTCTAATTCTCCTTCCTCTTGTTCTCCTCGCCAATCAACTTTCTCATCATCATCATCATCATCATCTTCTTCTTCTTCTTCTTCTTCTTCTTCTTCTTCTTCTTCTTCTTCTTTTAATGACTCATCTATTGCTACTAGTCAAAATATTGATGATGAAATATCATCATCATCATTAACATCATCTTCTTCATCAACTTCATTAGATTCATCATCATCATCATCTTCTTCTTCTTCTTCTTCAATCAAAGAGCCTTCCCCTTCCCCTTCCCCTTCTCCTTCTCCTTCTCCTTCTTCTCCTCCTCCTTCCATTCCATCCAACAACAGAAACATAACACAATCACAACATTCTCTTCAATCTTCTCCTCCTCTCCCTCCTCCTTCACTGCCTGTTCAAGATATTCACAAGAACAATGAAGAAAGAAATGAAATTGCAGATAGCTCAAAAGATTCTTCATTATCATCTTCTTCTTCTCCTTCCTCTTCCTCTTCTTCCCCTTCTTCTTCTTCATTAAATTCTCCAATAATTTCTCATCAAACTGAAAATCCTGTTATATTAGAAGCATCGTCTTCTTCTTCTTCTTCTTCTTCTTCTTCTGATCATATTTCAGTCGCTTCAACATCTTTGCCTTCTTCCCCATCTTCTTCCGCTCCTTCTTCTCCTGTTTCTCAATCTGTTTCACCTTCTCCTTCTTCTTCCTCCTCTTCTTCCTCTTCTTCTTCTTCTCTTTCTCCTTCCCTTTCCTCTTCCTCCTCTCCTTCTTCTCTTTCTTCTTCTTCCTCTTCTTCTTCTTCCTCTTTGCCAACACGCAAACGTCTTCATTTGAAATCTCAATCAAATGTTTCTCATTTGATTAACTTCGATAAATCTGCCACTGTTTCATCTGAAGCGTATTCATCATTATCTTCCACTTATTCTTCTCCATCTTCTTCTTCTTCTTCTCTTTCTTCTTCTCTTTCATCCTCTTCTTCTTCTTCTTCTTCTTCTTCTTCCTCTCCTTCCCTTCCCTTCCCTCTCTCCTCCTCTCCTCTCCTCTTTTCCATTGCCAATCGCATCCAGTCCTTCTCTTTGTCTCGTTTTGCCACTCTTCTTGTCTCTTTCACTCAAATTGCCTTCGAACAAGCTCCAAAGAATCAAATCGCCTTCTTTTTGGACTATGTGAATAACTTGGTGATGGCTGAGTGTG
This sequence comes from Monocercomonoides exilis, assembly GCF_001643675.1. NCBI lineage: Eukaryota > Preaxostyla > Oxymonadida > Polymastigidae > Monocercomonoides > Monocercomonoides exilis. Next base: position 1,035,420 of record NW_027150575.1, read on the forward strand.
TTGGAGAGGAAGGTGGAATTAACGCTGTTTCCAGTTCTTCTTTTGCTTCTTCTTTTGTTTCTTCTCCTTCTTCTCTTGTGCAATCTCAGACTTCATCGTTGGTTTCAAATGCCTCAAATACTCAATCATTGTTATCATCATCATCTTCTTCTTCTTCTTCATTAAGCGATAATTTTTCTGATATTTCTTCATCTCCTCTTCCCTTCACCACTCCTTTCATCGCTTTCTGTTCTCTTCTTATGGATCAACTCACTTTTCCTTCCTCCTCCTTTTCCTCCTCCTCCTCCTCTTCTTCTTCTTCTTCTTCTTCTTCTTCTTCTTCTTCAAACAGAAGAATGTCATCATCATCTTCTTCTTCTTCACTTGCTTCGCTGGCTAAGTCCTTTTTGAATGCAAATGTCCCTCCGATTGATTTGCTGGTGCTTCCATTGATGAACAAAAAGCCTCAAACTCATTCTGAGTCAGAAATAGAGGAGCAATCATCTTCTTCTCCTTCTCCTTTATCTTCTCCTTCTCCTCTTTCTCTTTCTCTTCCAACCTTTTCTGAAAATTCTTCTTCTTCTTCTCTTTCTCTTTCAACTTCCTCCTCTTCCTCTTCCTCCAATCGTCATTCTCTTTCCTCTCGTTTCTCATTCATTCTTTCCTTCTTCAGAAAATATCATCCAATTTCTGATGAGACCACACAAAATGCTCGTTTGATGCTTCAATTGCTGTTCTCCCCTTACGAACACCTCTTTCTGACTATTGCAAATGAAAAGAGGAAGAAGAAGGAGAAGGAAAAGGAAAAGGAAAAAGAAGAAAGAATTGAGAATCCAAACACGCAACAAATGAATTTGCCTGAAGAAACAACCGAAACCATCTCAAAAGATAGCATCAACAGTAACAATAACATCACACCAGCAGTGTTTGCATTGTCACATGTTTATAACTCTATTCGTATTCCTCTTTCGACTTCTCTTCTGCCTTTTGGAAGGATTCTTGTCTCCAGTTTCAACAGACTCATTGCCAGTGAGTTCTGCTTGATGCAACAGGCAATTTGCTCTTTGCTGTTCAATTTGTGGGAGGAAGTGTGCAAGTGGAGAGAAAAGAGAAGGAATGAGAAAGGGAAGAGGAAAGGGAATAGGAAAGGGAATAGGAAAGTTGAATCGGAGGAAGAGAAGGATGGGGATGTTATGAGTGAAGAAGAAGAAGAAGAAGAAGAAGATTATGATTATGATGATAATATTGATGACGATGATAGTGAAGAAGATCTTGATGAAGAGGATAACGACAAATATGATGATGATGATGATGATGAGGTGGAAGAAGAAGAAGGTATTGAGAATCATAACCACAACAACAACAAGAAGAAGAAGTATCACCATTCTCATCCATCCAATCAAACAAATCTCATTTCTCCTCGCTTCCTCCACTCACTCATCTACCAGACGCTGCAGATGGCGATCCACAGCTACGGCAAGGTGCATGCGATGAGCAAGACACTTCTTGCTTTGTACATTCGTGAAGATGCTAAGCAGCACAATGGAAGCATCCGGCGTGTGGAGCCAGAGCTGATTGGGTGCATCTACCAGCTCTGCCACTCCGTCTCAGCCGAAGAGCAGCTGACGTCGATTTTTGACACCCAGTTTGTTGCGCTGGCATCGAAGGATCCGGTTGTGGAAGGGACGAAGACGCAAGGGGAGCTCAGACTGGCTGAGGAGGATGTGGTGCGGGTGGTGAGGAACATCAGAGAAGTGGTGGAGCAGCTGAAGAGTCTGCGGTGTCTCAAGGCGCTGAAACAACCGCTGGTGGCAGAGGACGAAATGGCGCACTGCTATCTGGAGCTGATATCACGGCTGAAAGTGGCGAAGCGGAGGAGTCTTGTGCTGAAGTATCAGAACGAGCTGCTGGAGATGCACACGAAGCTGGGAAACTACGAAGAGTGTGGCGAATGCCTCATTTGGATGAGCGAGGCGTTCAGTCTGACTGATGCGGCTGTCCCTGCGTTTGGAGCGTTTCCGGCGCAGACGTCGAGAGAAAGACATTTTGCGCTGGTGAGGAAGGCGGTGGAGTGTTGTGATTTGGGGGGCTATTGGGAAAGAGGGGTTGAGATCATCGACCCGGTTGTGCAGCATCTGAGAACGAAGTGCCTGAAATATGAGATGGTTGCTCAGCTGATGGTATGTGTTTGTTTTTTTGCTGATGAAAAAGAAATGTAAATTAAATATTGATGTTTTATTGTTTTTGAAATTATTTTATAAATCTTTTTGTTATGTTGTTGATTATCTCATTTTTCTCATTATTGAAAAAAACTTGTTTGAATTCTTTTATCTTCCATTTGTATTTTTTTTTTTTTTTACAGGCAACCGAATCCGAGCTGTTTTCGAAGATTGTGAGTCAAAAGCGCGATCTGTGGCCGAACTTCTATTTTGTGCAGTTTGTAGGGAAGAAGTTCAAAGAGCATTATCTGCACAACAGCGAGTGTGTGTACAGGCAGCCAGCGAATGTGCGGTTGGATGTGTTCACCCGAACGATGAAGGAGAAGTTCAAAGAGATGAAAGTGGAGAGCGGGGCGAAGAAAGTGCCAGAAGGGGCAGAGGAAGACGAAGAGTGTGGATTGGTTCTGATCACAGGAGGGCTTGTTGCAGTGAGAGAGGAAGATTATTTGAGGGAAAAGAGGTTTGCCAGCAGATACGACAATATCCTGTCTCTCTCTCAGCGAAGAAGAGCAGAAGGAAACGAGATGGAAACAGAAGGGGAGAAAAGAGGGAAGAGCAAAAACAAGAGAAGTGCGAGTGCAATTGAAGAGATAGAGAAAGGGGAAAGGGGAAGAACAGGTGATGTGGCAGCCAATTTGGATGAAGAATTGGAAGAGACCGATGCAGAAGATGAGCTGATGGAGGAGGAAGACGATGGCGAAGACAGCAGCGTTGCCGACGATGCAGCAGAAGCAAACGGAGGCCGTGCGACGAGAAGAAGAGACGTGGACATTGAGCTTGTGGACGACTACACAAACAGCTCTCTCTTTGCAAACCACAGAAACTCGTTGAATGCTCATTCTTCTTCTCTTTCTTCTTCTCTTTCTTCTTCTTCTTCCTCTTATTCATCCAATTTCTCTTCCCAGTTGCAGCCAGCAGAGTCTGTTCCGAAGTACATCCGCGATGCTGCCTCCCATTTCAAGCAGCACATCTTCCTCAGCACGAAGACCGTGGAACTTGGCGGCAAGCAGCGCGGCTTTGAGCTCCGGACGCAGCAGAAGATGAGCACATATTTGTTTACCAGCCGCACTTTTCCGTCGCTTTCAAGAAGGCTCCATGTGGAGCGGAAGGAGGTTCTCCTCTTCTCGCCCATCCAGTCGGCCACGCTGACGGTGATGGAGAAGACGAGGGAGCTGAAAGAGGCGATAGAAGTGTACTCGGCGCCAGATGCAGCTAAGACAGCGCCTGTGAGCAAGCTGACGATGCTGCTGCAAGGGGTGATCGATCCAGGCGTGGGAGGAGGGCTGAGGAAGTACTTGGACAACTTCTGCGACAGAGAGTATCTGATGAAGGATCCGCTGGTGAGGCAGATGCAGCTGGACGACTTGTTTGAAGAGATGCGCATTCAGTGCAGAATGTCGCAGATGGCAATGGAAGTCCATGCGCGTGTGTGTTCGGGGCCGGCGAGGAATCTGCATGAGCTGCTTGAAGGTAAACTGGCTTTGCTGATTGAGTCGGTGGAGGAGAAGGCGATGATGTTTGAGTCGCGAAGGTGATTTTTTTTTTCTTTTTTCTTTTTTCTTTTTGGAGTTTTGTGAGTTCTGAAAAGTTATTTGAAGAGTATTTTGCAATAACCTTATGTTTAATGATGATTTTAAGAGTAAATAAATTTTTATTTTATTTTTATTTTTCATGTTGTTTTTTAATGTTTTGTTGGAGTTTGTCACCTCAAATTAGAACCGTTGCAGATAATAGGTTTATGTTGATGGAATGTGTATCTCAGTTTTTGATGTTTGTTATTCAGAATGTGAAAGATGCTTTTCTTTTTTTTGATTTTATGTTCAAATGTATGTTTTATGATTTTATAATTTATTTCTTTTGCTTTCATAAATTTTATCATGTTTAATGTTTTGTGTGAATACTAAAACAAAATGTTTGTTAAAGAAATAGAAAGCTGCTTTTTTCTTTTGCAATAAAGAATAATTTTTAGATGCCTAATGCTCAAATAAAATAATAGATATTTCCAAATCAATTCGAAGGGGGAGGAAAAAAAAAAAAAAAAAAAAAAAGAGAGAGAGAGAGAGAGAGAGAGAGAGAAAGAGAGAAAGAGAGAAAGAGAGAAAGAGAGAAAGAAAGAAAGAGAGAAAGAGAGAAAGAGAGAAAGAGAGAAAGAGAGAAAGAGAGAAAGAGAGAGAGAGAAGTTATAGCAGAGAAGTTTTCATGTGATAAGTCATTTTGTTTTGTTGTGGATTGATATTAATAATTATGTATTTCGAACGATTTTTTAAGAACCTCTCTTGAAATCTTTCAATAGCATAACCAGATAATTCGTCGAAACAGTTTTGAACAAATTTTCCTTCTGATTCGTCAGTTCCAAAGAATATTCACTTCATTAGCATGATTTTATTGAAATTTTCTTGTTTCAAATTCTTTTTTAAAAAAAATTGGCATATCAAATTCATCATTGTCTTAATTATTAAAACTCCATTAATTATGATTTTAAAAAAAAAAGATAAAATAAACTCAAAAATTTTATAAAGTCCGTTCAAAAACTCTCAAAAAAAATATGAAGAATATGTTTTTGATAAAACAACAATTCATATTTATCGACTATTTACTAAAATAAATTCATTCTCATTTTCCTGATTGTCAACATTCTTAAAACTATCTGCCCAAACAAGCAGGCAAAGAAAGGAATTATCTCATATAAATAATAAATACTCAAATCAAATAAGACAGATAGAAATTGCGAAGATGAGCAAGCGTTCCGTTGAATTTACTGGAAGCATTTGACTCGTTTATTTAATAACAAAAAATGTAGTTATGTTCTCATGTGCCGGAAAAACGTAAAAATTTTTTAGATAATTTCTGTTCCAACAAATAAGTGCATCTTCATATCCATTTTCTTCCAATTTTTCAAATATTTCACTTTTTATCATCTTACTTATCTTTTCTGCACGTCCATTTATTGAACGCCCTGTCAATCGATCTGAAAGAGCACCAAAAAAACTTAATTTTAGAATAATTTCCTGATTTCCTTTTGACTCTTGAAGAAACGTCTCCAAAATGATGTCAATGGCTCCACCTTTCGTCAAATCAGCAACGCTCACTGCGCCTTTGGATATCATTCTCTCAAAAAGACGAACACAAAAATCGGTTATTTCTTTGTGATTTCCCTTTGAAAGTCTGTAAAGTCTTCCAATGCTTCCAATTAATTCGGCCGTTTCCTTTCCGCACGTAGTTGAGAAACAATAAAATGTGAAAAAGTTAAAAAGCCAAATCTTTAAAATCAGCAGATCTTTTGGCTCTTTTTGACTCTCGCCGACTCTTTTCCAATCCACGCATTTCGTCAGATATTCGAGTTCACTGGTCGATTCTGATTCGAAATTTAGCCTATTCAATAAAATGCTTTCAAGGTTTTCACTTTTCTCTGTGTCAAAATTTACACCAGAAGTAATTTCATGCATTTTTGACGTTTCACACAACATTCTATTGATAAGAAACCTCCAAGCGAACATATAAGCAAGATGTGACAGATTTTGATGCTCTTGATGATATTGGATTATCTCTGTGATTTCGTTTAGATACAGTTCTTTTCCAATGTTCTAATTTAATTTTTATTAGATTAATTTCATCCATAAAAAAAAACTCAAAAGGAACATACATCACGCTCACTAATATTCCCCAAGCTCAATAAGGCCATGTCCACCTCTTTCTGTACTTCTTCGCTTTGCTCTTTGAGCATAGCTGCTTTAAGAAGGCAAGGAACGCATATTTGGAGTAAATCATTTGGAATCTGAAACAAATCAGAAGAATAATTTGTAAGATAGCATTCGCAAAGATCAACCAGCAGCTTTGTGTTCCCTTCTCTTTCTTTAAATTTTTCATCGTATATGGATTTCTCAATTCTTTTACTCAATAAAGGAAGTTCATAACTTTGACTTGTTTCATTTTTCAGCACTTTCCAATATCCAATTTTTTTCAATAATAAAACGTAATCATTGAACGGCATTCTCTTCTCATTCGCCATTTTGCTAAAGCAATTATGAATGTCTTTTCTCCAAATATAATTTTGTTTATTTTCATCTGCCTCACTCAAATATTGGCTCAAATCTTCCATTTTTAATTTTTTCTCACAATCCGAAAGATATTCCTGTTGAAGAAACGTTTCTGCAAACAAAGAAAAAATACTTATTCAATGTATTACTCCTTGAAACAGATATTTCTTACCAACCCGATAAAGTTTCATTTGAAGAAACCGACTTTGCTTCCTCCCCAATAAAGAATATATTTTCGGTTTGCATGTCTTCCTCGGTAAATGCTGTTTTTTGTATTTGCAAAAACATAAACATTAAAAAACCACTCTTTAAAAAAAAAAGAAAAGAAAAAAACTCTTTTCACACTTTGTTTTCTGATAATATTTGAATGGTTCATCAAGTGATCTTCAAAAAATAGAATCTCTTTTCAATCAACCAACAGAGCTCATTGTTTCGTTGTTTGTTTGTAAGAGAATCAAAGTTAATAAAATTACTCAAACTATGTTTTTCAAAATTGTGTTGTTTTTTCAACAATATTAGCGAAAAATAATTGCAATGATTCAATTTCGTATATGTTTATATTTATTTGTTTTCAAGTCTGTTGTAAATGACAATTAATCCCTTAACAATTGTTTATCATCTTTGAAGAAAGGGGCATGATCAAAAATTTTTCCATGATAACTTTCACATTGTTGTGTCTGTTTTATTCAATTTTTTCCGAAAGAGCTTTTGAGGAAATTGAAAGTAATGGGTATATTATATACACAGTGAAATCTGGGGATACCCTTTCAGGAATTGCCAGCAGATATGGAACAACAGTGCAAGCGATCTGTTCGTTGAATGGTATTAAAAATGCAAATCTAATTTATGTTGGACAACAGTTGAAAATCCCAACCAATGATCCAGCTCCGAGCGATTATATTTGGTACACTGTTCAATCAGGAGATACTTTATCTGGAATTGCAAGTCGTTATGGAACTACTGTTCAAGCAATTTGCTCATTAAACGGGATCTCAAATCCTAATCTGATCTATGTTGGACAGAGATTGAAAATCCCAGGGAAGAACCCATCACCTCCGTCGCCACCATCTCCACCATCACCTCCATCACCAGGAGGAGAAGTTGCAACAACTGCACAAATGAGAAGACTGGGATGGAATCCTTCTCAAAGTGTTATGAATGATTTAAATAGCTGCTTGAGAAGATTTGGAATAACTACATCTCTTAGAATTAGACATTTTCTGTCTCAGTGCTCACATGAATCAGCATGCGGGGTCTACACAAAAGAATTGGCGTCTGGTTGGGCATATGAAGGAAGAACAGATCTTGGAAATACACAGCCAGGAGATGGTCCAAAGTACAAGGGAGGTGGGTATATTCAATTGACAGGAAGAGCAAACTATCAGGCATTTGCAAATTATATTGGCGATCAAGGAGTAATGAATGGAGTTGATTACGTTGCCGTTCATTATCCATGGACTTCTGCTGGATTTTGGTGGTACAGAAATGGCATGAACGCGCTTTGCGATTCTAATCCATCGGTTGAAGCTGTTACTCGAAGAGTGAATGGAGGGTACAACGGACTCGAATCGAGAAGAATGTATTATAATAGAGCCTGCAACATTTGGTAAGTTGTCATTGGAAACTGTATAAAGAATATAAAGATATTGGAAAAGAAAATTTGGTCATTTTTGGAAGAAGGTGCACAAATGATGTGAATGAAAATAACAATCTGTTATTTGCTTTCATGTTATTTTGAATTTGTTTTATTTCTTTTAATACAGTTTCAAAAAAATGTTGAATTTTTATTCATTGCTTTATTGAAAGAAGGACATTTGTTCCTTATTTTAATAACAGCATTTAGAGTTCATGTTTTATTTAATTTTTAATTGTATTGATGTTTATTTTGATGTTTATATTGATATGAGATGCTTTAATTTTATTAACGAGATAACATACGGAAAGTTTAAAGAATTATATTTATTTCAAAGGTTTTGTCTTAATTTGCACATATGGTTATTTATGATAAAGATAACAAATAAGTGATATGAAATAATGCAATTAAATAAGATATTCAATGATAGTATGGGCGAAATAAAACCAAACAGTTAAAAAAAGTCTTATTGAAGAGCATCAAACTTAAAATCGCACAACTTAATGAGTGAAAGTTTGTTTGTTATATTGAATAATAGTTACGCAATCAAAATATTTGTGATGAAAAATCACCGTTTTATCGAAGAATCTTTGACCAAACTGTGAAGAAAAAAAAATTCCATTTTATTTTAGGGAGATAATTAACGTAAACGCCTTGTAAACAAGTGAAAAAGGATTTTTTAAAAATTTATATTATCAAATGGGTTATGAATTTTGAAATTCCATTTATTCGGAGCATGCATCACTTCCAAGTTTTTTGATATTGAGAAGATAATTTCGTTGACTCGGGTGATTGGTGAACGAATGACATTCTTTTTTCGTGAAATTTTCGATGATTAAATTGGTAATGATTTTTGAAATCAAAATTTTTTTCGGGGCGTTGATTTTATAAAAGTTCATTTTCATTGAAAACCAATTTATCATTGAAATGAGAAATTCAATTCAATTGTTTCAAAAGCAAATATTTGATATGAATAAAATAACAAAATGTTTTTTTTTTTTTTTTTTTTTTTTTTTTTTTTTTTGTTAACATTTTTCTTTGTTCATTTTTGAATATGAAAAATAAAACAAAGAAATCGAAACATTTTTTAACGAATAAAAAGTTCCAAAAATAATCACCCATATGGTTTCAATAAATCAGAAAGAGCGTGATTGTTTTTAAAAAAAATGAGAAAGAAGAGAGAAGATACAAAATTCGTCATACTTCATTGGATAAACTTGCAAACAAAACTTTTTTGATTGTTCTTTAAGGAATATGTGATATTCATTTGATCTGAAATAAAAATAAAGCTGAATGAAGTTCAAAAACTGTTTTTGAAATTGCTGAAAAGCAATTTTTTAAAATTACAAAAATGAGATGAAAAATGATTTGAATAACAAGTTTTTTTCTTTTTTAATTATTTTCAAATTCCGTCAAAGCCGGACACAATTACATCGAATATTATCAATATTGATTTTTATAACATTTTTCAATACACCAACATTTTTTTCACCTCTTTTTAATTCATTTTCCATTTCATGCAATCTCTGGACAAAACATTTATAATCACATTTTGTTTTATCACGGGTTAATTAATAATCGAAAAATCATTGAAAAAAACAATTTTTTGATCAAAAATTTCGTTTAATTGATATATCAAAATTAAAAATCAAATAGTCAAAATAACATTGTTATTCTCATAAAAAAATTATTGGGCAAAATCTACTGTGTATTTTTTGTTAAATTTTCAAAAATGGAAAATTTTGACTCAATATTTTTATAATTTATTTATTCTTTTTTATTTTTTTGTGAAGACATTTTGCGTATAAGCACAAACAAATATAGTCACAAAAAGTTGTGCAAAAACCGATATTATTGTGTTCAATTTTAGCAGAATAAGAAATATGGATGTTTATCGAACTTTAGACTTTAATTATTCTTTGGTGCAAAAGATATTCTTATTGAATAATCGCAAATGTTCAATAATCAGGTTCACTGAAATAAGGATCATTTTCAAGAATTCATTCAATTGACTCTTTGAATATGATCAGAATGAAAACATTGCAAATCGAAAATAATTATCTGAGTGCGATATAAGACAAATTTGTTGATTGAATTCATGAAAATTTTTTTATTTTCAATGAACCATCGAATTTGTTATCAGCGAATTTTTCATAAGAATCACCCATTTCAATCACTGATAATAGTTAATTTTTCAATTTTTATTTTTTCGAAAAAAAAAAAAAAAAAAAAAAAAAAAAAAAAAAAAAAAAAAAAAAAAAAAAAAAAAAAAAACAAATCCGTCAAAGATAACGTTTTTTTCCAAATTTTGGTTTAATCACGTTATATCGGACAACCCAAATACTTGATTTTTTGCATCCAACCTACAAAAATATGTATTTTATTCATTTAAAAATGGAATAAATAAGTGAAAAACATTTTCTCAAAAACAAAAAATTCTCGAAAATTTGACATTCTTCGTGTCAATTTCTATTTAGGGTTATTGAAAAACTGACAACGTTCAAAAATGGCTAGACCAAGACTAATGAAAATTACAATTAGGGTGATTCTTTTTGAAATGTCACAAATGTTTAATTTTCAATTATATCAAAATTTTCATATTTTGCTCAAATTTCTGTTTCAGCTCACAAATCTCCTCAAGAATGTTTGAAATAGCATTTTCAAGAAATAGATTCCATTGTGGTTAAGTTTGATATTTGTTAACAAAATATTTAGCAAAATATGAAATTTTTAACATATTTGAAAAAAAACATTTGTGACTTTTCAAAAAGAATCACCCATTATAAAAAAAATTTGTGAATTTATCAATGAAAAAGGTTCTCTATAACAGTTTCGGAACAGTTTAATAAACCAATATATTTTTTAAGGATATCATTTCACAATAAATTTTCGTTTCAATGGTGGTTTGAGGGAAAGGGTTTGCGTTCGAATCAATTTCATTGGATTTTGTGAAGTTTTAGGGTAAGGGTAAAAAAAAAAAAATTATTCAAAATAGAATATTAAGTCGTGAAGCAATGGTCGTGTTGTTAGGATTTTTCTTCCATTTATGGAATGGTTTATGGTTCTTATTCTTCCAAACACTTCCTTTATTTTCATTTTTTCTACATATCATTCGCTTAATTATTCCTTTTTGTGATATCTTGGGATTATCTGATGGTGCAAATTCATCAGAATAGAGGATGAAACATAACTGTTGACAATTTTTTCGATTTATCAACTTTCAACTTTGTCCCTCAATCAAAATATTTAAAAAAAATTTAAAACCAATTCTGATAAACTTCTTCACATTTTTAACATCGAAGATGTAATAATATTTGATTAATAAACATTTCTATTAACATCAAAATCAATTTCTCGATGCCCGATATAATGCGAATTTGCCCAAATTTCAATATTAAACTAGGACTTATAAATTATCTTTAGTGCTTTTTCAAAATTACTATCATTTTGAAAAAACCATTTTTTTCTCTCTAACATATAAAAAATTGATCTATCATGAACTGAACACTGAAACATTTTGCACATTGTTTTTATCCATTTTTTTTATTTTTTACTGATTCTGCTTGTTTCATCAAAATTATGAAAACTGTATGAAATGAAATACTATTAAGTTGCGCAACGGAATACAAATTCCAAGTCATCCATTTGTCAAAAAACTATCTGATCATCATTGAAATGAACTGATTATTTTAAAAAGAACAGATATGTCACGGCTGTGATATAAAGTATATTATCCATTAAAATCTTTGGGATAATGTGGATTCCTTAATCATTTTATGAATAAAAAAATAAGTATTGAAAAAATAAGAAACACTGCTTCATTGATAACTGTGAAAATATGACCTTTCAGGCTTTTCTTTTTTTTTCGCAAATCATTTTATCTTTGTTTCACTCTAAACTTGATAAAACTTCCTCTGATTTCAAAATAGTTCATTTTAATAATCCTGAAAACAGGAGTCATAGAAATAAATAACAAAATTCCTTTTTACCTCACACATATTTCTGAAAATGAACGCGTTTTATAAATGATTTTTGTTCACAAAAATTTTGTCAAAAGTTTATAATTATTCTATGAAAAAACTCGAAGTTCTTCGTTTTGTCTCAAACGTCTGTGTTTTTCAATGTTTATTGATTTCAATCAAATAAGATAATAATTAGAAACTCTCTTTTTCTCAATGAAAAATAAAGGAAAATATTTCGTCATTAAATGACGAAATTTTTTGCATTATGAATTTTGATCCACACAGTTCTTAAAAGGATTTTTCTCAACTTTAAAATATTTCTTTGTTCAATATAGCGCAACAATGCCAGAATTATAATAATGTTATTGTAGGAGAATTTTGTAACAAATCATTAATTTTTTCTTAAATGAAAAAATTTTGTCCCATTTTTGTTTCTTTAATGGTTCAATTTCATAAATTCAAATATCGCTTTATTCAAGATAATAAAAGAATACTTTTTATCGATTCGTAAGAACTTTATTTTTTTTAAAAGAAATCTACAAAAAAACATAGATAATGATAATGAGTAAGTTGATGTTTGAAGTATCGAAAGTTCCCCCTTTCCCTCTTCTTCTTCATCTTCCTTGCTGCTCAATCAAAATTAAATGACTTGAATCACCAGTAATCCATAAAATAAACGAACATTAATTTTGCAATAAAATAGAAGAAGAAGCATGCAAAAAATATAAGGTATTTCCCGTTCTGTTGATGAAATTGAGGAAGAATGTAGAATTAAGTGGCTGATGATGTTAAAGGCATTTTTTGAAGAAATGGTTAAGAAAGAAGAAGAAACACTTCCACAGCAAAAATTTCTTCCTTTTTCTTTTTCCTTCAAAATACTGTTAAATCAACCAATAAAACGATCGATTTACATTTATAACTTTCTTTCCTCTTTCAGGAGGTGTTGATGAATGTTGGCTTATTAAATCTGAAATCAATAAATCCGCTTTGGTGGCTGCTCTCCTTCTTTGAGAAAACATCATCATCTTTGCAATTTGCCTTTCTCCTCTTCAGATTCTTCCCAAAAAATACCTTCCAATCTGGTTCAGCCCCATTGACTGCTTTTCCTCCACAACATTCCCCTCTTTCCTCTTCCTTTTCTTTGTATTTCCTCGTGCTTTTCTTTTTTTCTGCCTTTCTATCTTTTCCCCAAAATGGCATCTCCAAAATGAAATCTGCCAGGAACAGAGAAAATGAATTCCATTTCCTTGTGGCATAGGAACACGGGAGATGCAATCAGATGTGAAATTTCCAATCCAAAACAAAATTGAAAAATAACAAAATTAGATTTTTTATGAAAATATTCAAATAAAACAAACATTCAAAAGATATTCGTTGCCAATCGCATTCTTTTCTTAAGTGCCTTTGTCCTTTTCAAAGCAATCCATTTCAGTAATTTCAGCCTTTGTCAACTTTCCTTTTTTTCTCAAATTGTATCATTTTCTGCCCTGTTTGCAAAAGAAATCAAATAAATGAATAAAACACCCAATGAAATATTTCATATAAATCAATTCCACACCTTCCATCTCATTGGACGAGAATGTTCCAATTCAGCCATCCAACGCTTCAGCAGATAACAATCAAGAAATATCAATTCCAAAATGCCTCTGATAACTTCAAACGCAAAAATCACACAAATACCAGAAAACAAAATATAAAAGATATTTTCAAAAAACTTTCACTGCACAAACCTCATCTGTTCCTTGGATAAATGAATTCCAAAAAGAAAATCGCTTCTCCAACTTTCCCTTCACGTGAAAAATGAAAAATTCGCTCAGAGACTGAAAAACAAATGTAATGACAAGCAGATTGAGTTTTAATAGTTTTTCTGTCTGTATCTATGAAAATATCAAAACATAAACATTTTCAGTCAATCATTTTGTATTATTCAAATGATCAAAGGAAAATGAATATTTCATTCATTCAAAATATTTCAAAATGAATAAAATAATTTATCTTGTTTTGCAATTGAATAGGAAAAGTTTTCAATTTTTTCATTAATTTTTATTATTGCACCCATTCTAAAAAAGAAGAAATCTGGAAAAAAAGAAAAGAGTCTTTTTTGTGTGGATAAGTTCCAATGACATCAGGAATATTTTGTTTTGTTTGCATAATATGTATGCAATGCCTGCGCAATGGTGCCACAAATGATGAAGCAAATCTGGTGGAGAATTCAATGATTGAAAGAAATACAGATTATTTGGGAAACTCTTTGTTTGATCTCCTTCCAAATGATAAGAATGGAGATAAAAACAAGTTAGAAATGATTGTTGAAGGGAATGAAGGTGGAATGGAAGAAAATGAAGAAAAAGAAAAATCAACAAAGAAATATACGAATATGAAAAAAGAAAGAGACAGCCGAATTAGGAGAGAGAATTCAATCAAGACTTTGAATAATGAACATTTCCATTATGAAGGAGGAATGAGGGGAATTGAAAGAAATTTTGAAGAAAGTGAGGTTGAAGGAAGTTTAGTTCTTATTAATACTTCAGTGAAGCTCAAATCATTGGGGCTGATTCAACATGATGAGACAAATATTGTTAAAGTTGGGGATGGAAGTTCTGTTGAATTGGATGATTGTGGTATTTTTATTTTGAGTGAAATGTCTCCATTTTGCCTGACTGGAGGTTGTGGGGTTTTCAAGAATATTTCACTCAGTTCATCTTCAACTGTGTTTTTGGAGACATTTCCATCTCTCTTCTCTTCAAAAGTTTCGAAAGAGAAGTTTTCAGAAAAATGCTTTGTTTCTGTTTGTTCATCTCATTTCTCCTCTTTTTGTGTCTCATCAGCCCCATTCCTATCATCCACTTCTATTCTCCTTATATCCCTTTCTCAACTGACATTTTTCAACATGTCAACAGCAAATGATGCATGTTCATCTCCAACCATAACATCAACCCAAACCACATGTTTTGTGTGCAGTTGCTCCTTTTCATCAGTCTGTGATGCATATGATGGCGGGATTGTTCCCTCCCTCAATTACCCCTTGGCTTCATTGTCTGCCTCAAACACCTCATTTGTTGGGTGTTGTCGAACAAGGAATGTTGAATGCACTGGAACTACAGATGGAAAGTTGACTCCAGGGAGACAGAATACAACGGATAATGGAGCAAATATATTCACTTGGTGTGAATGGAACGGATCGAAGGCTGCTGGAAACAAAGAAGATTACACAGATGATGCTTCAAATGGTGGAGCAATTTGCATGTTCAATAAGGGAAATGGAGAACTTTCTATATCTCATTGCGCATTCAATGGATGCACGGCATATGCACATGGAGGCGGAGTCATGTGCCATAACATTAAATCTGTCACAGTAATAAACAATTCTTTCAATTCTTGCATTGCTCAAAGAAAATATGGAGGAGGTATTTATGCCGTATTAATTTCAACATGTGTTCGGATAAGTGGTTGCAAATTCCAGGATTGCAAAGCTTATAGCCATGGAGGAGGAATTTATCTCAATAATTTTCAGGTTTCTGGATCAGGATGTATTGTGGAAGAAAAGTGGATGGAAGAGAATGAATATATGTTTGATTGCAATTTTGTATCATGTTCAGTTGTAAATATTGTTGGAGGGGGATTGTATTGCGTTAATATTCCTACCAAACAGTCTGTGATGAGGAGCATTCAATTCATTTCATGTTCTGCACGACAAGAGGCAGGAGGATTGTGTTTGAATCCAAGTCGAGAAACATTACCAAAAAATGGAAGTTATTGTTTATTTTTATTATTTCACGGATGCACATGCGTTGATGCAACTTATCCACTTGGGCATGATGCGGAATTTGCAGATTATTTCAGTCTTTATTTGGATACAGGAAATCCGTTCTTCGAGTGTTTCACCACAAACACTGATAACAAGAGAATATGCTTTGCAAGATATCTTTCAGGTTCTTGGGTGTATGATCAAACAATAAAAAAGGATTGGCTGAAAGACAAAACACAATATGTCTCAGTGAATGGGAAAGATGAATATGAGCTGTGTGGGGCAAATACAACATATCCATGCCTAACAGTGAAGAAGGCGTTTGAGATGTGTGAAATACTATTGAGCCTTTCAGTCACTTTGATGGAAGGGAATCACACAAGCGAGGCAACAACGATTGCGATTGGTGAAAAGAAGGTTTCAGTCATTGGGAAAGGCAAAGAGAAGAGTTCGATTGAAACAAAATCTCTTTCATCGACTGAAGCGCTGTTCAGTGTGTCAACAGGTCACCTTGATTTATTGCACATGAAGATTGATTGTAACTCAAATGCAAATCCTTCTTCGCCGAGTGTGGTTGTGGCGTCTGATGGGAGTGGGTCACTCTCATTGGAGGATGTTGTGATCACAACGAGTAATATTGGAGAATATGTGATATCATCATCAGTGTTTGTGGTGCCGCTGTTACAGCTGTCGATGGTTGGTGTGGAGATCAAGAATATGAATGTCTCAAAATCATTGTTCTCTGAACCTGTTTTTTCTTCTTCTTCTTCTTCCTCATCTGCCCTGTTATTGGCAGCCACTTCATCTGGAGAGAGCACGCTGGCGAACTTAACAGTGAGGAATGTGAAGTTGACAGAAGGAGATGGGGTGGTTGTGGCAAAGAGTGTGGCAGAAGGGGATACATTTGCTGTTCAGAATGTGACAGTCGAGGATTGTGAGTGCGAGAATGGCAGTGGAGGAGGAATCAAGGTTGATTTATTATCACCTTCAAGCAAGCTTCATGTTGAATTATCAACAACAATGAACAGATGCAAAAGTGTCAAATATGGAGGAGGGATGATGCTGTATCTGGCTGACAACTCGATTGACTTCTCGATTGTGTCAGTTGACTTTTCAGGGTGTTCTGCTTCAGTGGGAGGGAATTATGTGTTTGTGAATGGGAGCAATTCGGTGAGTTGGGGAATAACAACAGAAAAGCTGAATGTCCAACATGACGATTCAAAATACAATGAGCTGGCGGGATATGATCGGAGTGATTCAACAATGGGGCTGTTCCCACTGAATGTGTTTTTGGATTCATATCCAGATGCAGTTCATGTGGGGAAGATGAAGGATGGGCTGGGTGGATACGACTCGTGGTTCTGTGGATTTGACTATTATCCGTGTGCCACCATCACCCATGCAGCGCAGGTGAGATATGCAGACACAAACAAGAAGATCGAATTGGATTCGGGATATGAGCTTGCTGAGGCAGTTGGAATGACAGATGGCCATGAATGGGAGATTTCATGTGCGACAAAAGGGATGGAAGTTGGGGTGAAAGCACCAGAGAATTTTGAGTCACCTTGTCTGATTGAGGTGTTGAGCAAGTGTTCAATGAGAAACATCAAATTCTGTATTCCATCAACTCTATCTGGAGCAACATCATCATCTCTGATCACATCCAACTCCACACTCCTCACACTCACTGATTGTTCAGTTGTTTGTTCATCAGAGAATTCCATTGGATATTGTTTTGTGAATGTGGTTGGGGGAAAAGTGAAAGTGGAGGGATTGGTGATCACAGAGACCTTGAGATTTGGAGAACATTCAGTGATTGAGTTTGGTGAAGGGGTGGAATCAGTTGTGTTTTGTGGATGTGAGGTGAACAATATTGAGAAGAGAAGTGGAGATGGAGGATGGGTGAGTGGAGTGGTTGGGGCAGAGAGAGATGAGGGGAAGAATGGGATAATTGTGATTGAAACGTGTGTTGTGAAGGGGTGCAGGTGTGTTGGTGGAAGAGGAGGAGGGATGAGTGTTGTTGTGAAGGGGGAAGGGAGTGTTGTTGTGAATGGGAGTTGTGTGATTGATGGGTGTGAGGCAAAGGGTTCAGGGGAGAGTTCAGAAGGGAGGAGAGAAGGGAGAGGGGGAGGGAGAGGGGGAGGGATGATGATTGTGATGGAGAGCAGGGATGGTTCAATGAAAATGGAATCGGGAAGAGAGGGTTTGTTTGTGTTTGGAGAGGATAACAAAGCTCAATATGGGAAGGATGTGTTTGTTGAGTGTGTTGGGGGAGTGTTGTTGGAGTGGAAAGTGAATGGGAGTTCATTTTCATTTTTTGATTTTGGTGTGATTCCAACAGATGTGTTGAAGTTGTGTGGGAGTGAGGATGGGAGAGAAGGGGAAGTGATTCCGCTGTTTGTGTATTTGTGTTCAATCGGAACAAAGTTGAGAGTTGATGGGGGAGGAGAGAGAGCAATGGATCAGAGCCATTGTGGGTTTGAGGAGTTTGGGTGTTTGACGATTGACTATTGTGTTGGGAAGAGAGCGAGCAGCAATGTGAATGAAATTGAAGTTATCTCAGAATCATGGATAAAGAATGAGATGAAAGTAGTTTCATTTGAGGTGAGTGTTTCAGGGAAAGAAGAGGGGATGAGGGTGATTGTGAGAGATGAAGGATCGATAAATCAAAACAACCTTATTGAGTGCACAAAATCATTTGAGATGAGATATTTGTCATTTGTGCTGAATGATGAAATGAATGGGAAGAGAAGTGGATTTATCCACTCTTCATCATCATCTTCGACCATCACAATGACCAGCTGTTCAGTCTCATTTGTCAATGATGAAATGATTGGATACAATGTGATATGTGTTGAGGGAGGAGGGTTGGTTGTGAATGGGTTTGTGATGGAAGGGGGAGTGAGAATGAATGGGAAGTCACCTATTGTTGTTTCGAATGGAGTTGAATTGGAGATGAATGACAGTCGAATGAGTGGAGTGGAAGTTGTTAGCGGAATTGGAGGAGGAGGAGGATGTTTGAATGTGGAGATGGGTGTGAATGGGGTTGTGAACATTGAAGAATGCAATTTGTCATCAGTGTGTTCAGGGGGGAGTGGGATGAAAGGGGGAGGGATGAAGATATCAGTGAGGAAGGGAGGGAGTTTGGAAATGAAGAATGTGAAATATTCAGGGTGTGAAGTGCCAAGAGAGGATGTTGAGGAAGGAGGGAGAGGAATGGGAGGAGGGATGTTTGTGAAGCTGGCAGATGAGATGGGAACATTTGTGATGGAAGGAATGGAATTTGAGAGATGCAATGCCTGGAAAGGGAAGAACATGTTTGTGTCAGGATGGGATCTGAGAGAGATTGTGAATGAGGAGCACCTGAAATGGGAGATGAGTTTGGATGAGTTGGGATCATTGGATGAGCTGTGTGGATGGGAGAGGAAGACAACAGGAGAGGAGGGATATGTGATTCCGCTGGTTGTGTATTTGTGGAGGAACTGGAGTGGGGATGGGTTTGTTTCAGTTGAGAAAGGAGGAGACTTCAGTGGGTGTGGGTATTCAGAAGCACCATGCTCATCGATTGACCACTTGATATCACTTCGATATCCAACACTTGGAGGAGGGGAAACTCATATTGCCATTGTGGGGTCAGGGTTGCTGAGCCATTCCATATCATTTTCATCATCAATTTCAGATTCACCAAAAGTGGTGATTGAAGGGACAAAGAAAGGGACAGGAGTGACGATCAGTGATGAAGATGAGAATGATTTGTCTGATGATGGTTCAATGATCTCCTCGAATGTGAGTCTGTCATTTGTGAATGTGTCATTCACCAAGCCAGCCATCACAACCCATCATTCAGTGTTGATTGAATCATCTGGAGCAAACACATTATTGTCAGTTTCAGATTGTTCATTTGGCCCAGGGAGAGGGGTGACAGAAAGTTTTGGATATTGTGTGATGAGGGTGGATGGGGGGAGTGTTGTGATTGAGGGGTGTTCGTTGAGTTTGATTTCAGAGTTGAAAGGGTTAATTGCCTTCAGTCCAAATGCACATGAGGTGACTATTCAGAATGTGAACATCTCATTTGCCGATGTGACAGAAAGAAGCCTGATTTCGATGATGGAAGAGGAAAACCAGATGAATGGAGAAAAGAAGGTGTTTTCAAATGGGAACAAACCAGTTTTGAGGGTTGTTGGATGTTCATTTGCGAACATCACAAATGAAGGGATTGGAGTGAGTGTTGTTGATGTGGGGTCATTTGAGGATGGAGTGGAGTGTGTGATGGATGAGTGTTCGATGTCAAATTGCAAGAGTGGTTTGAGCATCGAAGGAGGGGGGATGAAAGTGGTGCTGAAGAGTGGGGAGTCAGTGTTGAAAGTGAATGGCAGCTCGTTTTCGATTTGCAAGTGCTCGAGTGAGACAGGGTGTGGAGGAGGGCTGTTTATTGATGGATCTGACCCACATGCGAATTATGGAAATGAGAGTCAGATTCCACCTCTGAATTTCAAGATTGTGAACATCCTGTTTGTGATGAATGAGGCACATGTGGGGAAAGACGTGTTTGTCAGATGCCACTCGATTGCTTACCAGATCAATGAAACACTGTTTGCACTGAACTACAACCAGGAGTCACTGAACTCGAACAACTCGATCTGTGGGAGGGATGTTTTGAGCGAGGGAGATGTTGATCTGATTCCGCTGATCACATTCTATTATTCGGCACAGGTGTTTGTGAGTGGGAGAGGAAGTGATGGGAGGGGGTGTGGGGCACAGAGCAACCCTTGTTCCAGTATCAACTGTGGGGTTGAGCACATCCAGGAAGGGGTGATGAATGCGATTCTGATTGATGGGGAAGGGTTTGTGAGGAAGGAGTGTGTGATTGGGGATCTGGTTGTGAATTCATTGAAAAAGACACAGGGGATTGTTCGGTTGAATTCCAAGATTGAGATATCAGGTGAGAAGGATTGTGTGATGGAGTTTGTGAACGAATGTTCAGTGGAGAGATGCTCATTCCAGCTTGAAGATGGATTTGAATCAACTCACAATTATCTCATGAAAGTGAAGAATGGAATGACGAAAATACAAGAATGTGAATTCTTCTCTTCTTCAACAACATTTGAGGATATGAAGTTGAACAGTTCAATTGTGAGTGTGGAAAGTGGAGAGCTGAAGATATCAGAAACAACATTCAAAGATATTCATTCAACAATGTCGGTGCTTTCATTCCATGAAGAATCGAATGTGACAATTGTTGAAACAAGAATATCAAATCTCAGATGTGAGGGAGATGTTGTGAGTGTTGGAGGGAAAGCGAAAGTGGAGATGAAAGAGATGGGAGTTGAGAATGTGACATTGTTGTTGGAGGGGTGTGTGATTGGGATGGAAGATGCTGAACAAGAGGTGAGTGTGCTGAACAGCTCATTTGGAAGATATGTGAATTCAGTGAACAAGGGAAGAATGATGCAGATCAGGAATTCCAAGAATGTGAGGGTTGAGGCATGTGTGTTTGATGGAGAAAGAGAAGATGAAATTGTCAAGGAAGAAAACAATAGAAAAGAGGGATTGTGCAAATGGAATGGGTCATTGGTTGATGTTGAGAAGAGCAATGCGGAGATGAGGGAAACAACGATTATGAAGAGCAAGGGAGGTGGGCTGTGGGTGAGTGGAGGGAATGTGAAGATTGAGAAGGGAGAGTTTGAGAACAACAACCCATCGATTGAGGGATATCCATCAGCTCGAAGGAATGTGATTTGTGAAGGGAATGGGGAGTTGAATGTTGTGAGTGTGAAAGGGGGAGATGGGTTGAAAGATAACTCATCATTGTGGATATTGGATGAGGGATGCGAATTGGGAGGGATAGCTTCAGAAAGAGGATCATCATTTTTCATCCCCATTTTGGAAGATGTGAAGAACATTTCTCAACCAAATGAAAATTTGGAGTTGATGATTCATGGAAAGCTGCTTCTGCCATGCGATTTGTCAGTGAAGATGAGCATGAAAAATGGGGATGAAGAGGAGATTGTTAGAAAAGGGATTGAAGAAGAAGGGTTTGTGTCAGAGAATGAGATTCACTCAGTTATTTCATGTTCAGAATTGGAGAAAGTGAGAGAAGAGACGGAAGTGAGTGTGTGGATTGTGTTTGGGAAAAGAGATTCTCATTCATCAACAGATTCGGTTATTGTGAAGAACAGGAGTGAAAGTGCTGGAAAAGGAGATGAAAGGATTGTTGAAGGAGGGAAAGAAGGGAAGTCTTATTGGTTGTTAATAGTTATAATCATGGCAGTTATTCTATTTATTGTTCTGATTGGATTTGTTTTGTTTGTTGTCAGATGGAGAAAGCAGAAGAGAAGAACAAAGGAATTGGAGGAGATTGTGAATGACACAGTGAGGAAGGATCCGAAGGCATTTGAGATGGTGACGATGGAGATGTCACCAGAGGAGCAGTGGAGAAGAGCAGAGAAAGAGGCAGAGAAGAAGAACGAAGAGAGGATAAAGAAGAGAGTGTATGAGACGAATATGGAACATTCAGAATCATCAGAACATCTTCTTTCTGAGAGCGGATCGACTGAATACATCCTTGGAAGAGACTCAGACAAGATTCCCGATTGGATGCTGGAGAAGGTTGATGAAAAGGAAATTGAGGTTGAGGAGACAAGAAAGAGAACACCATCACCATCAATTTCATCACGTTCAACAACAGACAGTTCAGACACAGAATCAACATTTGTTCGATCAGAGAGTCTGTGTCCAACCACTTCATCGATGTCGAATCTGGTGGATGCAATGGCCTGTTCGTCTCCTCATGAGAAGCTGATTGTTGACTTGAGGGATTCATTGTTCATGCTACTTCATGGGCTGAATAAGACAAAGGAGATGGCAATTGGCACTCTGCAGGAGAGGGAGCAAACAGCTGCTCAGATCCTGTTCTGGGTGGCTAATCTTGCTCTCCACTCCTTTGATGAAATGGAAAATCCACTTTCTTCCCTCTCCACTCTGAGTCCTCACATTGTTCTGTTCTCCGAGCACATGGTGATCTGCATCGTGATGCATTCTGATCTCCTTTCTTCTGATGATTCAGACTCATCATCCATATCTTCATCAACAGTTGTGACATCTGCTAGCGATGATGATGATGACTCACTTCCTTCATCAGCATTTGAGGATGAGAGCCTTTTCAAAAAAGAGTGCCTGAGGTGGAAGGCGCCAGAGCTGCTGATCAACAAGAAGATGGGAGCAACGAAGGAGTCGGTGGTGTTCTCGATTGGGATGATGCTGTGGGAGTGTTTGACACTGGAGATCCCGTTTGGGGAGTATGAAGGGGAGGTGGCAGGGCAGAAGATTGTGAATGGAGAGAGACCAAGTGCGAATGAGGGAAGAGGGAGTCCGTTGATGAATTATGCTGAGATGTGCCTGTCAGGCGATGCATCGAAACGGCCAACTCTTGTGAACATAAAGCGGCAGTTCATTTCACGCTTTCCAGGAGGCGGACCAACAATGACGATGAGCGATGCAATCGAGATTGAAGACAGCTCGGATGAGGAGGAAGCAGAAGAATGCATCACAAGGAAGAAGGACAAAAGCAGAGGATCAGAGTTGCTGAAGATGTGATGTGCTCAGAATAGACATGAGGATGGTAAATTCACAATGGAGGAAATGAAGCGATCTTTCAGGGGAGCAAATCCAGTGGTGCTTGGAGCGTGAAAGCGATGATGAAGAAGAGCAGAAGAGACCAGATGAATGATGAATGGATTGGATGAAAAGCCTGAAACTCTTTTCTTTCTTTTCTTTTCATTTTTTTCATTTCTTTTTATTATTGTTTTTCTTCTCCTCTCTTATTGCTTTTTTGAGTGAAAGTGTTTCAATATACCATTGTGTTCAAACATTTCTCTGGAAGAGGAGCCGATGCAACAACAAGGCAAGGGATATGTTGCAATGGATGAGTCGTCTTCATTTGTGATATTGCTGTCACACCTTTGTGATATGTTATTTTTGATGTTTATAAATAGTGAATTAAAAGTTCGAACGAAAATCGATAATGTATATTTGAGTATTGTATTTTATTGGGAATGAAGAGATTAGTTTCATAATTTTCATTATGTTTTTTTCCAGATTTTCAAATGATTGGTATATTTTGGACATATCCCTCAGACATTGAACATGTTTGTTATGTGAGAGATTACACTTCAAAATAATTCTTTTTTTCATGCTTTTGAGAAATATGAGAAGAAATTTTTGGAAAAGATGGGCTCACTGAAACAAAAAACATATCAGTTATTTTTCATAATTCAATTATTCCAAGAAAAAGCAGAAGTTTATTGAGTTAATTATAAGCCTATTTTTTATGAAAGCAGGAAAATATTTCGTTGAAAAGTTTTTATTTGGTAAGAAAAAATTTTAACACAAAAAATGCAGAATAAATTATCATTTTGATCAGAAACTTTCAAATAAAAATTTTTCTCTAAAAAGAGTATTTTTGAACAAAAGATAGTCCTATTTTGTGGAGAACCTTAACGAAAATTCGTATCAATTGCAAAATTGAGACTTTTTTTGAGAATAAAAAAATTGGATCTGCTTTTAATTTCAAAAGTCAAGTCTTTTTTTTCCTTTTTCTTTTATAAGAGCATCATAGGAAATTAATCCACATGTTTCATACACAATAACGATTCTTCATTAAAAAGAAATAAGAATAATAAGATTTGCAAAAAGGAGTGATTATTTTAGGTTTCATTGATATCCTTTTTGTTTCAATAAGCCAAAGATAGTTATGTTTAGGATTATTTCAAAATAAATTTCGATTTGGTGAAAAAATGCAAAATTTGATCATCTCCTAACCAATATTTACATATTAAGAATGTCTTGGGATAAAGCAATAAAAAAAGACATTGAAAAAACTTTGGAAAGCGATAATATATTAATTGGAGGTGCAGCACGTTTATATCAATTTCAAAATAGTCAGTGGAGCTTTACTGGAATTTATGGCATTGTGTGTGTATTTGGAAAAGATGAATTACCATTTCTGGGTGTTATCAACATAGATTCGGCAACCCCTGTTCTTACTTATCAATATGAATGTTTGTATTTTTTTGCAATAATAAGTTGATGTTTCAATTCCATCAATTTCTTTTTAAAAAACAAAGGTTACCAAAATATGAAGCTCACTCCTTCAAACGATCAATTCCTTCATTATTTTGGAGACAATTGCTTCTTTGGATTATTGTTTGTTGACCCAAAAGAATGTAAGGTCTTTGCTAAAGAATTTAGCTCGTTTAAGCCAAAAAACAAAGGAGGGCTGTTTAGTAGATTTAGATCAAAAAAAGAAGATATAGTTATCGGTGCTCCTCAAGACTTTTCGCATGGGCTTGGATTTTCTTCCCAAACGAGATCAATTCAGGGAATTAAACCTGAATTAAAGGAAGTGGCGAAATCTGGTGGTCTTACCGATGATGATCTTCTTACTGACAAAGATTTATTTTCATTTCTCATAATGCTTTCACAAAAATATGGACCAGATGATGAAGTGTCACAAGAGGATGCAATGCGCTATACAGATCTTGTGATGCAATGCGAAAAGAAGAAGAAAAAGAAGGAACATAGAGCAAGTAAAGCTGCTGCATCTGCAAGTGCTTCTATTCCTTCTTCTGGTACGCCAAATGCCCCACCAGGACCTCCGTCGCAAAGGGCATTGCCTTCAGCTCCTGCAAAACCTCCACGCATTGGAGGTGCAGCGGGCACCGGAAACCAAAGTGTGGGAGGTGTGAAAAATATGTATATTCAATTGTATTTTCTTCATTTGTGCTTGAAATAAATTCTTCAAATATTTTTCTGCCATTCTGACACATGGCAATCGTCATGCCTGTTTTGAATGCCTCAATTGGGCTGCAGGAGGCCCACCAGTTCCTCGCATGCCTCCGCCACAGCCAAAGAGCAAGCCTCCTTTCCCGTCTCCTTCGCAGCACTTCACTGGAAACGGGGCGCCAACACGGCCACCACCTCTGAATGCTCCGCCCGCTCCTGCAGGCGGAAGACCAAGCCCGTCTTCGTCGGCGTATTCGTCCCCAACGCAGTCACCTGCTCCTTCTTCGTCTTCTTCTCCTTCATCATCGGCCCAGCCAATGCAGCCGCCTGCTGGCTTTGGATCACTTGACACATCCGCATCGACGCCTTCTTCGTCTTCCATTCCAGTCGCCCCGCCGCTTCCTTCCGCCACGTCTTCTCCTGCCTCTTCTTCCATCCCTGTTGCTCCGCCTCTCCCGTCTCCATCCGCTGTTCCTTCTGGCAGCGTTCCCGTTGCCCCGCCGCTTCCCTCTCCCACACAAACCTCTCCTGCACCAGCCACAAAGCCTGATGTGCCTCGTTTTTCGTCTGCTACTCTGCCTGCTGCTGGCCTCTCCTCCACCACAAAGGAGCCCGGACGAGCACTTCCTGTCTCGCCTGACGTGCACTCCAGCTTCCTGGCGGGTATTCAGACATTCGACCCCCGCAAGCTGAAGAAGATACAGCCGAACGAGCGGCCGAAGGCAGCAGACACGATGCCTGCGAATAAACTGGCGTCTTCGCTGTATGCCGTTTTGCAGCAGAGAAGAAGGTGTGTGAATATGAACTTGATTGTGGAGGGATGAGAAAGTTGTTGTTTTGGAGGGGGGAAAATGAAAAGAAAATAGAAAAATATAGAGGATAAAGATTGAAATAAATGAATCGTTTGAAAGAGATAAACAATGAAAATGAAATATGTTGAATCCTCTTTGTAATACAAAATGAGAGAATTTTGTTAAATATATACATTGTGCTGTGATTTGTATTTTGTATCTTTTTTACCCATGTTTATTTTTTTCATTTTTTGTTATAAACCGCCTTTTTTATAATTAACATATTGCATTTTCTATTGATACAGAGCAATCATTCCAGACGATGACGACAGCTGCAGTGACAGCGACAGCGATAGCGATAGCGACTCTTCAGATGGAAAATAAACATATTTTTTTAAAAAAAATAATGCAATTGTTATTTACTTCATTTTGTCTTCTGGTTGAACAGTTCTTGTTTATATACTTATTATTCTTTTTTTTTCTTTTTTTTAAATACTTTTTTTGCCATTTTTATCTTCGTCTTCTGCTGCTTCCTATTTCGTGCGATTGTGTGTGTAGAGTTGAAATTCAGCTGTTTCTACATTTCTATTTGTTATTTTTTATTAAATTTAAAAAAAAGAAAAAGCCTTTCTTTGTTTAGCTATCTGAACTGCTCGAGCACGCTTAGGGGATTTTATATGCGCCCTAATAGTGAGCTTGTTTCTTCATTTCAAGAATTCAGTTTCGTCTGATTTTTCTTCGCTTCAACCAAATTATGTCTTGTTCTGTTGACAAATATTTTTTTTCAAATGATTATTTTCTTTGCTCTATTTTAATTCTTTCAAACTTTTATCTTTTGTTGGAAGGCACTTTATCTTTGAATTTCACAATTTATCAACCAAATTTTTATGTATGCTCTTTTCAGCTTTTACACATTGTTACAATACATTTTTTCAGGTTCTCGGTTTTTGAGAGTTTGAAAGCGTTTTTTTGACTTCTGTTGTTCGAGTTCCTTCAAAAAGTACTTTTGTATAAATGGCAATTTGTGACTATGGAGTGGATGTTTGAAATGAAAGAATGAAAGAAGACATCTGTCGATTTGCGATTTTAAAAGAAAAAATACAGTCATTGAAAGCAATAAAAAGAAAAATAATCTCATGGATAAGACAAAATTATTGAAATTTCTCAGAAAGGAAAAAACAGAATGTTTCATTGCATTTTTGAAGGACTTATTTTTTCTAACAAAACAAATTCACTCAAAAAATTAAGATTTATGTTCAGTATTTTAATTTCAATGAAGCGCAAATGAAAGGAAAAAACTGATAGATTTTTAATCTATATGAGTTGAATGGTTGTAATGTGTTCAAAAAAGATGCACAGAAGTGAATAATGAAGATAAGCAAAGTGATGTTGAAGAATAAAAGAACACTAAATTTCAGCAAGTGAGATGAAGTTTTTTAAAGTGGAATTAAAAGTTTGTTTTAATTACTGCGATGATCCTTCTTTGATAAGATCATCAATCTTCAAGATCATTCTGACCACCTGTGTCGCCAACAGAATTTGTTGTTTCTTTCCAATCATCGTCTCAAACACGTTGTTCTTCTTCATATCGCAAGATCCTGTTTCCAGGCAATCAATACCCAAAAATGGATTCTTCTCTTTAACTTGCATGGCCTTCACTCTTCCCACCTCAGCCATTGCATCCAGCCCAGAGTTATCAGCAAGAGCAATCGGAATGCTCTCCAAGGCATCGGCAAATGCTCGCATAGCATATTGCATCTGAGACTTCTCACGGTCAGCCACTTCCTGCACATGGAGTGACATGGCTATCTCAGCTGCACCTCCACCGTAGATGATACGATGGTCTCTGATAAGGTTGCGAGTGACACACACTGCATCGTGGATGGAACGCTTTGTCTCTTCAATCATCATCTTGTTGCTTCCGCGGATGAAGATTGTCACTGTCTTTGTGGATGGGCATCCTTCAATGCATGTCATTTCGCCATCTCCTGTGGTGCCTCCAAGCTTCATTTCTCTAACAACTCCGGCTCTTCCAAGCTTATCTGGTGTGATGTCTTCGAATCGAGGGATGATCTTGGCACCTGTCGCCATTGCAACAAGCTCAATATCTGGTCCTCCGACCCAGCGAATTGCAGGGAGTTCATTTTTCATCAGAAGATAGTTTGCCTCATCGTCAAATCCCCACTATATTGCATCAGAGGAAGAAATTTGAAGAAGGATTGTTATGATGTTGTTTGTGAAATATAAATAAGAGAATGCAATAAAGATAAATAGTGAGAGAGGGGTGGAAAACAACAAATAAGCATGACACAAAAGAGTTAACAGTATAAGAAAAGCAAACTTGACATATAATGAGATTTGCTCCGCTGTTCTTGCACAGCTCGACCATTTTTCTGTAATATTCTTTTTCTTCTTGTGCAAGACGCTCGTATTTCTCCTTTGTGTCAATTTCCAACTAATTCAACAAAAATAATAAAACAATTTAATATGATCAAGAAAAAAAACGATAGATCCACACATGATATGTTGTTTTTGGTTTGGGACATTCAAAAGGACATGTAAGAATTGCAATTTTTGCATTTTCGATAACTTTTGACATCTGAGGATGCGAAATTCCCTTGTCAATGATAATGCCATGCACTAATTGAGTGTCTTCCAATCTCCCTCCAGGCTGTAAAAAAATAATTTTTAAAAATATGGAATGGAGAACAGAAAATTGAAAAAATGATAAAAACCTTGCTTTCAATTTTGATGTGATCGAAATGAACATCTTTACGACTCCAATCACAAACAGAACACACAGCATCCACAGCAATAGATGCCATTTGCATGCTTTGTCTATTAATGATTTTTGATGAAATGCAAGATTGGGCAGGTTTCAAAAGTGGCTCAATATGGTCTTTGTCGAATTCAATTGTATCCGCAATAGTTTCAAGATACTTGCACGCTTCTTCTGCAGCAGATGCATATCCTTCAGCAATTCTAATTGGATGAATACCTTTATCCAGTAAATGGCTTGCTTGTTCCAATAATGAGCATGCCAAAATAGCAACTCCTGTTGTTCCATCTCCAACTTCATCATCATGAGCCATACTTAATTCCACAATTAAACGAGCAATTTCATTATCAATATCCATTGATTCCAAAATTGTTCTTCCATCATTTGTAATTGTAACATCTCCGTCTTTTGAAATTAATGCCTTGTCCATTCCTCTAGGCCCGTAAGATGTTCTGATTGTCTGACCAAGCGCCATAGCAGAAAAGATATTGTTTTTCAGAGCGTCAATACCAGTGACTCGCTCGGAGGATGTTTGATCCTTGAGGATAATGAATGGTTGCCCTGTTTCATCAATAAGCATTGGAATTTTTGCCATGTTTTACCGTCAAATTCCTTAGAATTTTTAAAAGTTTTGAGGATCAATTATTGATCTTAACCTTTATTTGAATATAATTTTGTTGAAATGAAAATACTTAAAAATATAAAAGTTACTAATTTATATATGAAATGAATGAATGAAATGATTGTGAATTATATAACATGTTTTTCTCTTTCGGCGTCTTGCTCCATTTCTTCTTTTAACTTTCTTTGCTTTTCCCTTTCAACCTTTTGTCTTGCTTCATTGTAAGCTTTTTCCAATTCCTCTCTAAATTTGGCCTGCGTACGATTTTCCTTTGCCATTTTTAGCTCATATTCGTATTGAGCCAAGGCTTTCTTTTCTTCTGCACTATAGACTTGATTTTCTTTCCTGATACGAACTGCATTCATCTTTCTATGCCGCGATCCGCTCATCACAAATCCAACTGCCTCAAAGTGCTCGATTTGCTCGGGCGTCAATCCAATTTCTCCTCTTCGAGGAATACGCTTTCCCTTTTGAACAAATTGAGCCATTGCAGTACCTTCACCAGCCAAAAGACCATAACCATAATCAGACTCGGAAAGTTCACCACTGGCAAGTGTAGGTGCAGGCATGGGCCCAATGATAGCATCATTTTCTTCTTCAGCTTTTGCTAATCTCTTTAATTCATATCCACTTACAGCAAGAGGTTTTTGCTTAATTCTCAACGGGGGAGGAGACACTATTTCATTTGAAATGATATCTTCACCGCCATCTTTTTCTTCATTGTGCGATTCTTTTGAATTATCATCTGGATAAAGTTTTGAATTGTTACTTTTTTCTGATTGATCATTTTCTTGCTGTTTCTCCGTAACATCGAAACGCTTTTTTGGATGAACTTCGGAAGCAGATTTTATTGCATCATTTTGTTCAATCTGCGTTAAATTATTTGAATTATTGGTTTTTTCTTTTATGTTATGTTCTAATTGAGAATCTTCGCCTTTTTTATTTCTTAATCAAAAAATGCAGAATTATGAATATAAGTTATTTAACAATATTTACAAATGTATAAATTTGTTTGAAAATACGATGGTAATCAGTTTCAAGATCTCTATAAATCAAGCAAACAATTTTTCAGCTTTCTTTGCTTTTTCTCGTCTTTGAAAAGCAAGAGGAGGTGATGGCGATCGAGCCCAAATATTTGGTATTTTTGCTTCTGAGCGAAGTCGAAGTCGATGCTCTCTAAAAGTCTCTGATTGAATCATTAAGTGAAAAAAAATTAAATTGATTTTTTTACCATATTTTTTTATTTTTCGATTTTCAAAACAGATGTTCTTTTCTAATTGATATTGCTAATTTGAAAAATTGATTAAATTTCAACTATCCAAAAATATTCGATTATTATCGATCTTTACCAAAAAAATGTCAACAAAAAGCAATGATGAATCATCAACAAAGAAAAAAATCCCTCTTATAAGTTAACGATTTTTTGTAAATATTTTTTCTTTTATAAAATTTGTTTTTTAAAATGTAGGAACTTATCCAATTGTTCTTTGCCCTGGGATTGCTCGCTTTGATGTTGTTTTTCAGAAAGTTTTACGCACTGATAAATCAAAGACATTTGAGAATTTAAGTTACTTTAAAAGAATGAAGGGATATCTAGAACAATATGGTTTTCAAGTTGAACATTCAACAGTTGGATTTGCTAACTCAGTGGAAGAAAGAGCTCAGGTGTTCTTATTCTACAATTATTTTTTTTTTTCATCTTGAAAAATTTTATCTTTATTGATTTTAATGAAGCAAACAAGAGTTAACATCGAAAAAGTTCTTGAAAAATATGATACTGATAAGGTTCATGTTATAGGTCATTCAATGGGAGGTTTTTCTAAATTTTGCAAATTGTTATTTAAATGCTTATGAAAACTTAATCAGGTCTTGATGTTAGACATTTGATTTGGAATTCTCGTGATGATGGATTTTATAAAGTTTGAAATTGAAATAAAAAATAAAATATTTTTCTTGATAGTATTTTTGAAACAATAATTTCTGTTCTAGCACATCGCCAGCTTGACAACTATTTCAACTCCACATCATGGCTCTTTGGCAGCTGAATTTTTTTTGAGCAAAACGCCCATTGGAATGTCATATCGAAAAAAGTTGAAGCAAGTTCAGAAAGAAATGGAATCTCAAAGATCAGAGATGCCTGAAAAGTCATCGTCCAGTCAGCCCAGCAGTGAATCTTCTTCTTCCAAAGCTACTGAAGGTGAACATAAAACGGAGTCATTGGAGCCAAAAAAGGAAAACGAGAACGAAAAGAAGAATGAAAAAGAGAAAGAAAAAAAATCCAAAAATCCCAAGTTAGATATCGATATGAATATCTCAGCCATAGCGAATGTGAAAAAGCTTGGCAACATCAAGTTTTTAGGTATCGATGCCAACGGCGTGGTTGACCTGCTTCCCGAGCTGTGTGAAGAATTCAATGCGAAAGTGCGCGATTTTGAGCTTCATTGTGGAATAGTCTTCAGAGCGGTTGCAGCTAAACGGGAGAAGAAAGGAGTGTTCAGCGTGATGAAGCCAGCGAGTGTGATGGTGACGAAAGGTGAAGGAGAGAACGACGGGTTTGTGTCTGTGATGTCTGCGTCGTGGTTCCCCGAGTTCTTCCACCCTCCTGTTTGGGACGCAGACCATCTGAACCAGGTTGGGTGGGGCACATTCTCAGGGTGGATGACAGGGAGGGGGAACACAGAGGCACAGGAGGCAAACATCAGAGAGAAGTGGCGCAGGCTGTGCGACGAGCTGGCGGAGATGTTCCCTGTGGTGTGTGCTGTTGAGGGAGAATAGAATGTTGTTGTTGCATCTTATTCATTCATCCATTCCGTGTTATTGGGATGAAAAATGTTATGTATTTTTAAAAAAAAAAAGAAATCGTTATGTGAAATGTATATTTTTTATAAATGCATTTGTTTTTTTATTTTTTTTATCTTTTTTTCAATGTTTGGTTCAATTCACAATGTTTTTGTATCACTTTCAATGAATTCATGAATGCATTTTTAATTTTTTTATCTTTTTTTGTTTCATTCAGCGGAGCATTTTGAGCATTCCAGAAAGCTTTTCGATTGCAACAGTGCATGCTTCCTTCCCCAACGATCCAAACAATCAGACACATTCTGTTGAGATACAGCGGATGAACCAGCCACAGATAGATCATTTGCAAGATCCTTCTGATCAATGTGCAGTTGAATCGATGGAGGCAAAGGAGGAAAAGAAGGAGGAAAAAAAGGAAGAAGAGAAGGAGGAGGAAGATGAAGAGGAAAGTGAAGAAGATGAAGAAGAAGAAGAGGATGAAGCGAAGAAAGAGGCGATATTTTTGGAAAAGGTGAAGAAAGAACTTGAGGAATGTGGTGATGAAATGGGGGCTGAAATGAAATTGGGAGCAGCGGAAGAAGAAGAAGAAGGGGAAGAGGAGAAAAAAGGTGAAGAGAAAGAGGAGGTGAAGACAGAGGAAACGAAGGGGGAAGCAAAAGAGAAAGAGAAGGAAGATAAGGAAGATAAGGAAGAGAAGGAAGATAAGGAAGAGAAGGAAGAGAAGGAAGAGAAGGAAGAGAAGGAAGAGAAGGAAGAGAAGGAAGAGAAGGAAGAGAAGGAAGAGAAGGAAGAGAGGATGGAAAAGAATGAGAAAGTAGAAGAGAAGGCTGAAGAGAAGGCTGAAGAAAAGGCTGAAGAGAAAGAGGAGAAAGAGAAAGAAGCGAACAAGATAGATTCAGCTTCCTTTTAAGTTGACTGAATTGCTTTAATTTGCATTCTCAGCGAAGTTAACGGCTTTCCTTTATTTCACTCGAAATACACATTAAAACTGAATAAGTTTAGTTCACTTAACTATTTCTTCATTGTAAGTGACACTTGCAAATGAGTAATACGTTAGGTGTTTAGAAAGTTGAAAGGTGCTCAAATGCTTTTTCAATGTTTATTTTTTTTTATTTTTTGTATTTTTTTAATAAGTGATTTTTTATGTTATATTTGCGGATTAAAGAGAAAAAAAGAATATTTTGATATTCGGAGAAAATTGCAACGCTTGTTTTGTCCAAAAGTTGTGTTTCTGGGGATTGCGATTTTTGAATAATGTTTATTTTGAAATATTTAAATATATTCTAAAAACAAATAAATGAAATGGTGAATATTTGAACTATTTGCACAAAAGTTAATCACAAATGAAAAAATGTTAGGTGATTTATATGAATAACTGCGAATGAAAAGAAGAAATGCATCAAAATCCTTCCAGATTTTTTATTGAAAACAACAGGATTTGTATTGAACTACATGCATTTGACATGGCAAGAATCAAAAAGCTCAAAAAGATACCACTTTGCTTGACATTTCAGCCCAGCTAAAAATAGGCAACCGAATCTACTTTTAAAGATTGTATTATTTTCCAAACAGTTTCTGATTGATTTATCAAGTTTTATTAAAACATGCCTCAAGACAATCTAAATGGCACACAATATCTTTGCAAAAATCTAACTAATATTCTTTTTCCTCTTCAACTCTTCATCACTTCGGTCACTTCCTGTTTTGCTTCACAATATGATACGCTCTGATAAAATGCTTTTTTTTAACCACAGCTGCATCCACATCCTCTCTTAGTGCACACATCGCTGCTTCTCTCGCAACATTCTGTATTTCAGCTCCTGACCACCCAACCATTCCCTCTTTGTTTGTGCTGCCTAATTCCAACTTCATCGTTTGGAACTGCTTCAAAAACGGATTTTCAAATAATATTTTGTTTGATTCTTTATCTTCTTCAAGTTGAGCTTTTGATTCAGTTTTAATATTTATCTCCTTTTCTATTTTCTTATGATCATCATGATCTTCCTCTTCCTCTTCTTTATCTTCCTCTTCTTCAGCTTCTCCTCTTACAAGCTTGAGGAAAAATCTTCTCCACTCTTGTGAGTCTGAAGAGGCTGGCGATGTATTTATAGTCTTTCTTTCAGAAGACGATAGAGAAGAAGAAGAAGAAGACGATGCCGAAGATGCTGAAAACACATCAACTTTTGAATCCTTATTCTTCGCTTTTATCTCATCCAATGGCATTTTCTGTGTCGCATCCACCAAAATCTGCACCAGCGCCATTTCGTCTGGATACTCCAGCTCAACCACAACCTCCAACCTTCCACTCCTCCTAAGCGCTTTGTCAATGCTGCTTTTGCTGATGGCTGTGCCTACAACAACAACAGGCTTGGCAAACGAGTTCAGAAAGGAGAATGAAATCGGAGGAGGATATAATGAATGACTTGTTTGTTCTGCGGTATCATTTGTCTCTTGTTTTCTTTCCTTTGCGTTGCCTTGATCTTCTTCTTTAGCTTCTTCTTTCTTTGGGCTTTCTTGATTTGAAAGTTGTTTCACTTCTGCTCTTTCTTCTATTTCCGAAGGATTATTCTCCTTTTTACCAGCACTTTCACCCAATTTGAAGTCTTCTTCTTTCTTTCCTTCCATTTCTTCCTGTTTCCTTCTCCTTTCCTTCTCTTCCTCTTCTTCAATCCACCCCACCAACCTCTCAAGCTCCTCATCCACCATCCTCCTCGCCCTCTCCCTCTCCTCCGCTTTTGCTTTCTCCACTCTGTCCATCTCTCCGCACAGCGTGTTCACTGCCCTCCCAAACGCTCTCGTGCTGCTCCTGTCGCTCTTCACATCTCCTGCCACATTTGCCAAGTCATCCAACACAACCACACACGGAGCCAGGCGCTGGGCAGCGGAAAACAGACGCCGAATCTCCTTTTCGGTGTCTCCGACTGCTTTTGACAGGAGAGATGACAAAGAACCAGAGAGAATGTGACATCCGCTGAAGGGGTGGGAGACAGCGTTGGTGACTGCGGTGCGGAGGAGAGTGTGAATAAAAGGTGAAAGAGAAGGAGGAATTGGATCTGATGTTGATGAGGAAGAAGAAGCAGAAGAAGGGAAAGAAGGACTTGAAGAAGAAGAAGTTTTTGATGATGAAGAGGAAGATGACGAAGCATTTTTCAAACGCCTTTCTTCTTTCATTTTGCACAGATGATTGTACAAAACATTAGTAAGCCATTCGATTTCTTTTCTTTGTTCTTCTTTTGCTTTTGATGAAAAGTTTACAGAAGTATTTGATTTTCCGCTAAGTTTATCTTCTTCACCGCTTTCCAGCACTTTCCCCATTCCTGCTGCTTCTGCCACTGCCAGTGCAAGTGTTGTCTTGCCAGAACCGGATGGACCGCAGATGAGCAAGCCAGACGAAGGAGAAGTGCCACAGAGAAGAGAAGAGGCGAATGAAGACAGCTGAGAAAGAAGATGCGTGTTGATGACAGAAATGGCACTGGAAAGCCCGCGTAGCAGGTGAGGAAAGCGAGAAGAGGATGAAAGAGACTTCGAGGCGTTTGACGATAAAGCGGAAGAAAATGAAGAAGAAGAAGAAACGGAAGAAACGGAAGAAAAAGTGGATGCGGTGCGAAATGAAATTGTTGTTGCAGCTATTTCTTCAAAGGCTCTTTCGAAGTCAGAAAGCGAAAGACCTTCGAATGGCTGCAAATTTTGAGAATCTTTATTTTCGTATTTTCTTTCTTTCTTCTTTTCTTTTTCTGAAGACTCAATTCCTTCATCGTTTGTAATGTTAATTGTTGAATGAAGCGAAGAAGTCCTCCTTTTCCAGCAGATAAGCGCTGCCTGGCACAATCGAGTGAGATCAGAGGCAGACAATCCGATGCTCAGTGCTGCTACTCTTTGAATTATTTTCTCTGTATTTGACTGAGTGTTCTCTGAAGTTTGTTCCAAACAATTGAAATTTGAAGAAGATTCAGAAAGAAATGTTTTTTCCTTGTCAGGTTTCTTCTTTTTCTTTTTCTTCTTTTGATTTTCATTTTGTATATTTTCAGCTGATGTTTCATCAAAAGGCAGAGTCTTTGAAATTTGAGTAAGAATATTCAGTCTGTGTAAGTAACTTGTTCCATCAATTCTGTGAATAAAGCCAAAGCGCGTTGGAATCAAGAGCGATTCACAGAGTGAATCAAGACTTGGAGCAATTCCAATTACGTGTATAAAAGATGGTTTCCCATTTGATTGTGTTTGAGTGGATGAAGTGATTGATTGAAATGAAGTTGAGAGAGCTTGAGAGAGATTTATGTGAAATGTTTGATCGAGAAGCTGACATAACAGTGCTGTTACGCATCTTTCCGCTATTGTTTCTTGCGCTTTGCCTTCTAGGACTTCCATATCATCCTCTTTATCAGTTGAAATCATAGAAATATTTTGTGTCATAATGTGAGAAGGAGAGATCGCGTGAAGATTATCTATTACAATCAAGTAATCTGAATGTTTTTTTGATGGAGAAATTCTTATATGGGCAAATGCACTCTCAAAAGCTTGTTTTAGGATTTTTTCACTTTCAGAAATGTCTTTCATAAAAAACAAATAAAAAAATATGAAATAAAAAAATAAATTATCATCAAACATTTTCTGTAAATTTTCGTCCCGTCTATATATTGGACATTTTCTTTAAAATGTGAAAAAGCTAATTCTTTAACAAAGCGAGTTTTTCCGCATCCGGCATCTCCTAATAAAAGATGAAGACCTAAAAATTTTTAAAGCAATGCATAGGAAAGCAACATCAATTGAATCAAAATTTATAACAATACCATTTGTTCTCAGTAAGTCATTTTTAATTTCATCCATTAAAAAAATTATGGATCACATAAAATCTTGTGCTCATAAGAAAAAATCAATTTTTGTTCTTTGATATCAAAAATATAACCAATGAATTTTCTCATAAAAATAATTTTGATCCATTTAAAGCTGGAACTTTCAAGTGACCTTTTTGTAAGTTAAATTGAAGTTGATTTTCTTTTCATGGCAATATTACACTATTTAAGTTTTTTCAATTATTAATTTGACAAATAACGAGAATTACCAAAAAATAAACGCGAAAAAATGGATTCTATTTTGAAGTATCAAACAGAAAAGCACTCAACCGTATGTTACAGCCTTGATAACGAACAAAAATGAAAAAATTACAATTTTGACACGAAAAAGATTGGAAATGAAAATGAAAATGAAAAAATGAAATGCTTATTATAAACGTCCATGAACTGAAACATCATTTACATTTTGTATTAAAATAAAAATAAATTTTTTTTCATAAAAAAAAATATTTTGTTTTTAATTGTCACTTATCTAAATATCTCCGGCAGAATCTCAAAAACAGCTCGACATCAGAAAATGTTGTTTGATCCCCAAAAGAAATACGAATGGCTTTTCTTTCAGAAGAATGCTCATTTGAAGATGAGGAAGTGGTAGAAGAAAGAGAGAAAGAGGAAGAGGAAGAAGAAGAAGATGAAGATGATGATGATGAATGAGAAGATGAATGAATTGGATGGCTAATACTGTTTGGAGATGTAATGTGAGGAGAAGAAGACGATTTGTTTTTCAATGAGAAATCATCAGAAGTGGAAAGAGGAGTAGAAGAAGAGGAGGAGGAAGAAGAGGAAGAGGAAGAATTATTATTTCTATTATTATTATTATAACCAGAAATAGAATTATCCGAAGCTGAAATGAGAAGAGGTGATGTGGAAGATGCAAATGAACATTTCGTTTTCTTTTCTGTTTTTGGGTGTGGAACCAATCCGATGCTGATGTGCTCCTTCGCAGCCTCAGCCACAAACACAGCTGGATCAAAAACATCTTCATTCTTCTTCAGAACATCGGCCGTGATGAATGGGGCACACAAAACAGAAGAAGAAAGAGAAGAAGAAGAAGAAGAAGAAGAAAGAGGAGAATGCAATCGAAACAAGGGGTTATTGTTTGAATGGAGCATTCCTGCTATCTCATTCGCACACCAACTGCGCAGTGCATCTGTCTGCTTCCACACAGCTGCCATCGTCTTTCGGAGGTTGATTCTCTTCCTCTCTGACACATCTCCATTCTCATCTGCAACCAAAAGAGAAGAAGGATTGCCTTGTCTTCTCTTCCCATCCCCCACAAAATATCGAATGTACTTCCGCACAGACGGAATCAGAAGAAGACGCTCAATTTCTCTTCGCCTCTCCTTTCTCTCTGCTCTTGATTCACGTTCTCCTGTTAATAAACTGTTTTTCCCTTCTTTTTCTTTCTCTTTCTCTTCTTCTTCATATTCATATTCATATTCATCTTTATCTCCAAAGTCATCATCGTATGGTGGCATATCAAAAAACAGCCCAACACGCTTGTCTATTTCTTCTATCTTGTCCTTCATGTCTTCCCATGACATCAAATCCTCCTCCTTTTTCTCCCCTTCCTTTTGATTCTGTCTCTGCCT
This sequence comes from Monocercomonoides exilis, assembly GCF_001643675.1. Lineage (NCBI taxonomy): Eukaryota > Preaxostyla > Oxymonadida > Polymastigidae > Monocercomonoides > Monocercomonoides exilis. Next base: position 1,074,214 of record NW_027150575.1, read on the forward strand.
CTGTTTCTTCTTCTCCTCCTCCTCCTTTAATTTCTCCACTCCTCCCTTCTCCTTCTTCTCCCTCCTCTCCATCTCTTCAGCATCCTCCATCATCTCCACCACATCTGCCATCCACCTCATCCCGCACTCCACCCCAACTGCATCCAGAAATGGCACTGTGCCATCCTCAAAGCGTGTGCACTTCAGAGGCATCCATTGAATGAAGTGCTCATCTGCCAGTGACAAAGAAACTGTCCCACCGCCAAAGAACTTCTTGCTTGATGAAAGCAGAGCCAGGGCAGACTCACTTGCGACGACGGCATACAGCGAGGAGAGGAGAGGAGACACGCCAAAGGAGAAGGAGAGGGGGAGGATGAGGATGTCAGCATTGAGAGGGAAGGGGTGGGTGAGGGAGACGGAGGAGAAGGATGGGAGAAATGAAGAAGAGGAAGAAGAAGAAGAAGATGATGATGATGATGTTTTTGAATCTGTTTGTGGATGCAAATCAGGTTGTGTTTTTGACTTTGCTGTTTTCGCTGCTCTTTCGGGTGTTCCAGGGGGAATGGTGTCTGAATAAGGCGAAGTGATTTTGATTGGAAGTGATATAACTTCGGGCTCAATATCTACTGCAATAATGCAATGCTCTCGATAACGCTTTTCTTTGGCATTCCTGTTTTTGCTGATTTTCTCGTTTTCACTCTGTTCTTTATCATAATCAAGTGAAGATGTCTCGCTTTCTTCTTTCTCATTTTGCTGTTTTGTTGAAGTTTTTGCTGCTTCTTTTCCAACCTCTGAGATGTTCTTCTTCAAATCAATGCGTTTTGCTGAAGGAAAAGTCGTTGCGCGCGAAAACGCTTCCGGTGGAAGGATTTCTCCGGTCGAAGGGATAAACATGGGAAGGACGGACAAATGGTACAAGTCTTCAGCTTCACTTTCATCTTCTTCGGTTTCATCAAGCGCTGCTTCTGTTTTTGTTGAATGCATATTTTGTTTGGAGTGAGAAGCAACCTCTTTCAAGTAGTCGGTTGCAGAATACTCGCAAACAGATGCTCCTTTGCTGACTGCATGCGATTTGATGAATTCGTCTTCATAGTTCTTCTCTTTGATTGTTAATAGCAAGGATTCTGAGGTGAAAGGAAAGGCTTCTCCCTTTTCAATTTTTTATATAAAAAAAAAGATAAAAACAATAAATTAAAAATAGCATGGCAAAAACAAAATTCATACAATGAGTTTAAATGCAGCTTCCCTGCTTCCTGTCAAAATTACTTCATGATCCATAAGATCTCCTCCGATATATTCAATAATTCTGTCTTTAACTATTCTTATGATGGTATCAGATTTTTTCGAAGAAGGATTAATACTGTGGGGGTTTCCAAATTGATACGTTGATAAAGAATCAAGATAGTAATTAATTTTTGCATTTGTCACAGGCGGTTTTTCGAAACTATTTAGATTCACAGATACTGGAATAAATTAAAAATAAATTTCGAAGTTTTTCGCTCTTAATCCTGAAAAAAGTGTTTGATTTACGTCATACATTTATTAGTCGGATCGTCTAATTTTTGAATTGCATCCTTTAGCATCCACAATGAAGGTGAAGAATGAGTAAAAAAGGTGAAAAGCTTGAAGCGCTTTTGAGAAAAACTCGAACGTTGAACAGCTTTATCCACATTTCTGTAAAGAGGTCCATCACTTTTGTTTACTCCGAGAAATTGCAACAGCAATCCAACAACAAAAATCGTTATTAGAACAATTACGAATACTCTCAAAAAATTAAATCTTTTAGAACGCATCAAGATATTGGCCTTTTCAAATAACGAACAAATAGAAAATCCTCAATGAATATAACTTTATGAGTAGTTATTAAATGAACGATTAATTTCTGATGAATGATCTGTACCTTAAATAATTTTTCAAAATATGCTTTTTAAAAAAATTTCATTATTCTCGTTTTATTTTCTTTGATAACCACACATAAATAAACTTTCAAATTAGCCTGGGTGACGGATTGAAAAATTGATGGTTTCGTCAGTCAGTAGTATTTTTTTCTCGTCAGTGGAAAGTTATAACTTAAGTCTTAATTTTGAAGATAACAAGACATAATGTTTATTTCAATATATTATTTCAGCTGGCTTCAATAATTATTTATGAACTTTATCATTTTTCTTTTTTTGAAAAGATAATGAACTTTTATAATTAATCTTAATTTGAGAAATGATTTAATTTCAATTTCACATTCACTTTGAATGATAGTTGCTCGGTTTGCATTATGTTGTTTAACCTAATAAATGTGTGTGTTTTCTTACAGAGCAACAGGATGAAATTGAAGAAAATTAGTTCAAAGTGGAATATTCTTTTAATCAAGGATGAATATCGAATAAGGAAAGCGAATTCAAATAGAGACTTAGCGGGAAAAGAGATTTGGATGAAAAATTGATGAATCTATTGCATAAACTCAAAAAAAGAGACAATAAATTTTTGTTGAAAAAACCGTTGCATTTTAAACAAAGTGTTGATATTATTTTCAAAATATGTTTGTATTAGGTGGGTGATTATTTTTGAAAGCAATTATGATTACTTTGATTTATGAATACGCTGAGGAAACCAGAGATAATAATATTAAAAGAAGAAAAGTGTGAAAAGAAAATGAAAAATTAATGAAAGTTAATTTATTTCGAAAAAGCCTTTTTAGGCTTTAGCAATTAATTATTTTTGAGGAAAAATGCTTTTTGTGAAAGAAGAGAATTGAAAGTGGAAGAGATGTTATATAAAAGGGATTAATATGTATTTCCAGTTTGAAGATGGTAAAAAGGATAAGTTCGAGTGAATTGTGTGATGGATTTGGGTTTCTCCCCAGCAGAACATAGAAGCAAAATACAAGAGCCAAAAGATAAGAATTTCTGTGAATATCTCAGTTGATATTTATTGGCTCCAGAGATATGTTTTATCAGCTAAAAATCCATCTTTATAAAGATCAATCAAAATTATCGTTTTATGTATATCTGATGGTAGTAGTCATTTAGTGTAATAAGCTGGAATAGGTGATGATAATAAGATAGAGATCATGAGGTAATTGCTGATGCTCTTAGGGGTTTCTCATGATTAGATATTCAATGATGTTCTATAAAGATGGAGTTGTTGATAGGTGTAATCGATATGTATCTATAGCTGATATACCATATCTCCGGGAAGGAGAATTAGCTAAAAGATCAACTGAAAGTGTTCGCAACGAAGTTGCTCAGGAGACTTTGTCTCCGTTCAAGTTGGTAAATTAATGGTGAAATTGTGTGAAAATTGATGTTATCGTTGATGAAATACATGTGTTGTATGTTGAACGTGTTATGTGTTGAACCTGTCGGTGTTATCGTTGGTGGAGGCGTCGAAGATGGTGAATTGGTGGTGAAAATTGATGAAATCGTAGGTGTTATCGTTGGTGTGATCGTTTGTGAAATCGCAAATAAAAATAATTGATTTTGTTTTTTTGTTTTATCGTAAATGGGTCGAAAGAAGATATACGCAACTGTGGAAGAAGCGAAAGAGGCTCAACAGAAACAAATTAAACAGTTTCAGGAAAAACGTAAAGAAGAAACAAAGTATTACAACGAACATGTAACTGAGAAACAGAAGAAATTGATTAAGATAGTGAGGAGAAAGCTTATCGAAAGTGATGAGTTGTTAGATGAGTTGATGGAAAAAGTTAATGGGTATTGCCTGTGCAGGCTTGATTGGGCAAAATGTGTTAATTGACGAAATATAACAGACTACACACGTTATTTGAATCGTAGATTAAATCAAACAGTAGTCACGATGGCATTATAGTTGATTGCCAACATCTATATTTTTCGAACAAATGGCATTATGGTGGATTGCCACATTGATGTTTTTCACTTGACTTGGGGTTTATTTTGGTGTATTTAGCTTGAAAAAGTGTCAACCGGTAGTCAGGATACCGAATTGTGGCAATATCGAGATGCTTGGGGAAGGGAAATATTAACTATAATCTCCGTGCTGGAAGCGTAGTCAGGTAGTCAGGTAGTCAGGATCTTTTAAGTTCATCTGAAAAGAGCTGCCAACATGCCATTTCTGCCAACATGAGCAATTTACCTCTAATTTACCATGATTTTGAGGGTTTTTATTTATTTTCGACTGAATCATCATTCTGCCACATTGCCACATGGTATCGTTGGTGGCACATATTATTTATTCGTTGGTGGCACACACTTTTTGTATCGTTTGTTGTTCCAAACAGATGTTTTGCCTGCACAGGATAAGCTGGTCAGGTAATGTGAGCGATTCTGTGGCGTGGAAATATTGAGTTAAATCTCCGTGCTTTTCACCTGCACAGGGTGCACAGGATAAATTAAATTCTCTAAAATATGTGGGCAAACGGGCAAACGGGGCAAATGGGCAAAATGTGAAAAAATTAAACTGTAGCATTTCTGTGATTATTAATAATCTTCATCCTCAGATACAGTTTGTTTGTACAACAGTTTTCATTCATCTTTCAATATATAATGCCATGAACGTTTTACGTTTATAGATTTCTGTTTATGCTCACATTTATCTTTCAGTTGCAATTGGAAGTTTCTATCTTTAATTTCAACAGGTTTGCAGAGGGGAGCATCTGTACAATTCATTCCAACACATAGCTCATCGTAATGATTGCATATCCACATTTCCAACGGACTTTTTTCCTCGCTTCTATAATATCCATTTTAGCCTCTGTCATTGGTATTGATCTAACGTTAAATGATGAAAGATCTTTGTTCATCAAATATGTGAGCAAATTGTCATAAAACTTTGTCGTGAATGAAGAACATAGTTGTTTGAAATAATCGAAATTGTTCTTGTATTTACCATTGCATGCAAGAACAACATATCTCCTATCACCTGTTTCAATCTTTACTGGAAATGCGTGGTTTGTCACAAATATAAAATTAGCTACATTCTCGGCGGTTCTACGAGGTTGATTCTTCTCGTTTATCCTAATAATGTTTTCTGTTATTACAGACTTCAACGCATTGAAATTTGCCAGTCTGTCGTCTCCACAATTTTTCAGTTCATTAAAAACAATCAACATTTTGCTTTCAACAACAGAGTTGAAGTTTCCAGTCAATTCTCCAATTTCTGTGACATTTCTGCTTGAATAACCAGCGAATAGTTCAGATATAACATCTGTGAATCTGTTTTTCCCAATACTTTGAATACTTTTCAATATCAATGCTGTTTCATTTTTTATTCCAGGGTGTTGAACAATTTTGGCAATTCAGTTAATAACATATTCATATACATCGTTGTTGGAATCAGCAATTACCTCACGAACAAAGTCCAGAAACATTGAGATTGTGTCCATATCAACACTTTCACGAAAATTGTACTTGAAACCTTGAAATATCGAGAATACATTAGCTGTATCTTTTGCGTTAAACATAACACCCTGCCATGTTAGTTTCAACAAACAAGATAGTAGAATGTCATATGCTGTTGTTGTTTGATGTTCAGTTTTCCACAGTTTAAGCATCTTTAAGTTACGTGTCATATTTGTTTCTGTAACAAATGTTATCCCCCAAAATTTATCGAATATATTGAAATCTTTTTGTATAAACATCGACCCTGTTTCGATAAATCTAATAACTCTCGACAAATCACTAATAACATCATCAGCTTTTTTTTATTGTTTTGTCTTAGCTTTTCTTCGAATATCAGTCATGGAAAATGAATCAGACATATCTAATGGTCTTTCAACATTGATATCGTTTCTCAGCAACGGTAATATCTCGTTTGTGTAATAGTCATTATTCCATATTTTGTACATCTTAACTAACACAAATGGCGATGATCTCAAACATCTGTATCGTTGTTTTGCTACATAATTGTTATCACGAGCGTTAGCTGTCAAATTGTCACTGTTTTGTACTCTGTCGAAAGCTAATTCGATATGCTCATTCGGTAATGAATTAATCGCTTGAAACAGTGCGAAAAACGTGACTTCTCTGTTGATTGGCATATTTCCCCCATCGTTATGAATGACAAAACACTCCAACCCGTTGACAAAAACATTCGCTAATTCGTCACTGATGCTGTCATTGTCGTTATCTAATTTAACAATATTATCTATTTCATCAGATGTTTTAATATACAGTTTCAAGGAGAGATCATTCAATATATCATTAACATTTCGTGTAATTGCTGAGTCAAATGAACCTCTAACAAGCTGATAAACATTTGTTTTTGATCGATGATCCTTACGCACTTTACTGTTTGGTAATACTATTAATGATCGTTTGCTCTCATCCAACGATGTCATGATATCTACATCAAATTCATCGCAAGTGCAACATTTAATCATTTTGTTGGAGTTGGCGTAAAAGTCATCGGTATTTGCATAAATGTGAAATCCCCCAGAAGCTGTTTGAATAACAGCATCGTCTTCGTCAAGTTTGTTTAATATCTTTGATCTTATAGATTGTTTAGACTCGTCGTCTAACGATTTGTTAATGTCAATGTCGATAAAAGTTAAATTTGACACTTTGTTTACCAATACTGCTCTTCCTGTAACAACAGAGCCACTGCCTCCATCATTCTTTTGATAATTGTTAAAATAAACAACGTTTGAATCAATTCTTTCATTCAATGTTTTTTCTTCCATGCTAATAAGCAGTTGTTCCGTTTGACTGTTTTTAACGATTGTTTCTGTAATGCTTTTGCTCATGGTTGCTAATTTTATTCAAGTTAAAAAAACAAATTTTTTTTGAAACAGAATTATTTTTGAAACGAACATTTTGGGGAAAATGATGTTGAGGTTAATGTCGAACTTTGACGGGGAACAGTTAATTTTCACAGAAAATGTATTTTGCCCACTTTGCCCCGTTTGCCCGTTTGCCCACATATTTTAGAGAATTTAATTTATCCTGTGCACCCTGTGCAGGTGAAAAGCACGGAGATTTAACTCAATATTTCCACGCCACAGAATCGCTCACATTACCTGACCAGCTTATCCTGTGCAGGCAAAACATCTGTTTGGAACAACAAACGATACAAAAAGTGTGTGCCACCAACGAATAAATAATATGTGCCACCAACGATACCATGTGGCAATGTGGCAGAATGATGATTCAGTCGAAAATAAATAAAAACCCTCAAAATCATGGTAAATTAGAGGTAAATTGCTCATGTTGGCAGAAATGGCATGTTGGCAGCTCTTTTCAGATGAACTTAAAAGATCCTGACTACCTGACTACCTGACTACGCTTCCAGCACGGAGATTATAGTTAATATTTCCCTTCCCCAAGCATCTCGATATTGCCACAATTCGGTATCCTGACTACCGGTTGACACTTTTTCAAGCTAAATACACCAAAATAAACCCCAAGTCAAGTGAAAAACATCAATGTGGCAATCCACCATAATGCCATTTGTTCGAAAAATATAGATGTTGGCAATCAACTATAATGCCATCGTGACTACTGTTTGATTTAATCTACGATTCAAATAACGTGTGTAGTCTGTTATATTTCGTCAATTAACACATTTTGCCCAATCAAGCCTGCACAGGCAATACCCATTAACTTTTTCCATCAACTCATCTAACAACTCATCACTTTCGATAAGCTTTCTCCTCACTATCTTAATCAATTTCTTCTGTTTCTCAGTTACATGTTCGTTGTAATACTTTGTTTCTTCTTTACGTTTTTCCTGAAACTGTTTAATTTGTTTCTGTTGAGCCTCTTTCGCTTCTTCCACAGTTGCGTATATCTTCTTTCGACCCATTTACGATAAAACAAAAAAACAAAATCAATTATTTTTATTTGCGATTTCACAAACGATCACACCAACGATAACACCTACGATTTCATCAATTTTCACCACCAATTCACCATCTTCGACGCCTCCACCAACGATAACACCGACAGGTTCAACACATAACACGTTCAACATACAACACATGTATTTCATCAACGATAACATCAATTTTCACACAATTTCACCATTAATTTACCAACTTGAACGGAGACAAAGTCTCCTGAGCAACTTCGTTGCGAACACTTTCAGTTGATCTTTTAGCTAATTCTCCTTCCCGGAGATATGGTATATCAGCTATAGATACATATCGATTACACCTATCAACAACTCCATCTTTATAGAACATCATTGAATATCTAATCATGAGAAACCCCTAAGAGCATCAGCAATTACCTCATGATCTCTATCTTATTATCATCACCTATTCCAGCTTATTACACTAAATGACTACTACCATCAGATATACATAAAACGATCTCTATCATATTTTAATTGCCTATCCAACTTATTATTGAAGATGATAAAACCCATCAGATATTCATAAATAGATAATATTGATTGACCTCATAAAGATGGATCCATAACGGGTATACCATATCTCTGAAGAAAAGATGCAGAATGCAACTTTCGTAAGTGGAATCTCTGCTGATGGTTTCTCACTTCCGTCTGTCGTGCTGTGGCCGAGTGCAACTCTTCCGAAAGAACTGATAACACTGTAAACGCAGTTTCTTGACATTTGACCAAACACAAACGGCTTAATGGACAAAACATCATTCAAAAAATACGCCTTTTCAGTCCTGCTGCCAGCTATCATTGACAGAAGAAAGCGAATTCCAAAAGAATCTCATCGTTGCCTTTTTCTCCTGGATTTCCACTCATCACGCGCAGATCCAACTGAATGGAGACAGTTCAAGGAAGCGGAAATTGACGTCATCACCTTCGTTCCACACACAACACACATATCGCAGCCGCTGGACAGATGCGTATTTGCAGTGTTGAAGTCAGAGCTTTCAAACAGATACAGCTCCCCATCATCCACCTCCTCATCTTCAAAAAGAACAGCTGTTGCATATGTGTAACCACAAGCCCTGCACACCGCGTTCACCCCATCAGTCATCAAAAAAACCTTCATCAACAGCGGGGTCCTCAGCAATGGATCTGGATCTGTGCTAATGAAACTTCCTCAGTCTTCTCAATACTTCATTCCTTCTCATTCTCATTGTTTCGATTTCTTCGGAAAAGAAATAACAAAAGAAAAGCTTCTTGATGAATGGGATGAATATAATGAAAAAAACAAGATGAAAATTGAAGAAATTGAAGATAAAGAAAAGGAAATGAAAGAAGAAGGATTGCCTTCGGAGAAAAAAGTGAAACGAGCATTCAGAAAAATTAAGAAAGATGACGATGAAACAAGTGATGAATTTGACCCCTTTGAAATTGAAAATGGAAAAAGATAAGTGAAAAGAGTTATTGATTCGAATTTTGTATCATTTTCATCATTTTTTTTAACTTTTTTCATTTCTAAAATTATTGGTGCCAATAAAGAAAAAAGAACCAATAAAAAGATGACCCTATCAACAAAGTTTCCAAAAAATACGTCAACGAATAGAAATAGAAAAAAAAGGAAAAGAAAAAAAGATAGAAAGAAAAAAGAAAAGAAAGCTAACTTGAAGCTGATCAAATTGAATTTTCAGAGGAACTGCAGCGGCAATGCTTGACCAGTCATTAAAACCTGCCTTTTTCAAATCTCTATTCTCTTTTTCTCGCGCGTGCTTTTCATAAGCCCACTTCTTAGCCCAGCCAGCCTCACCAGCGCTGTCCCTCTTGTCACAGCCCCGTTCTCTCCATACACCAGCTTTTCCATCATTTTCTTGTCTTCCCAGCTCAGGACAGAAACAAACGCACAGTGCAGCATCTTCACTGCAACCTTCTCCAGCACTCGCGCTGCTGTCCGAACAGCAAGCTCCACAGACCGCTTGCATGCAACAAACCCCACAACCCCGCTTCGAGATGCGCCTCCAACTGGAACAGAACACCGCACTTCCCCTCAAAGTCAAACGTGATGTTGTGCTCTCGGCAGTTCGAAAAATATAACCCGTTAGGAACACGTGACAGCTCTGGCTGGTTGAATAGTCGAACTATTTCATAGCAGAGATCTGACACTGGAGAGAGGAAGGCACGCACCTGTGCTGGGACGGCAGCTCAACCAGGTGCCAGCTGAGGAAACACTCTCAATGAATGCCTCACCTGGCGCAGTGAGGTCGACCTGTGAACTCAGCTAGAAGAGCCCTGAGTCCGAGCAGATGCAGAATACGCAGATTCAGAAGAAGGAATGTATCAATTAGAAACGACGGAACCAGAAATGCATTGGATGAGGTTGTTTATTAAGACAATCTTTTAGCAGTTATAAGGAAGATGAGACATTCATTTTTTAACTGATTTTTCCTCCTACGGATCCATCGAGAAATCTACTGCTCCCATAAAACATAAACATTTCATCCAGGTTATCAACTTATTCACCTGAGGAAATGACTTAATAATCTATTTTTCGAAGAGCATTTGCCCTATAACATGCATTTCATCCTCCAATACCATTGACATTTCATATTCAACGGAACAATCTTCACAGGCGCTCCAAATTTGACTATCATCTCTGTCTCCCTCCACGTACCAAAATGATTCAATATTCCATCTGATGCAAATTATCTACTTCAATTCCCATTTTTGTTTGCGCTGACATTTCATCTCATTTTCTTATCTCTTATCTCTTTTCTCTTTTTCTGCACGCCTCTGCTCCACACAAAATTTTTCTCTCTCCGCAACTCACTATCCACACAAACTCTTTACTCTCTTCCACTTCTTCCATTTTTCCCTCTTCTCAAAAGGACTCTCCCCAGCGGTCATGATACTCGTCATTCAATCAAACAACAACATCACATTCGCAGTCAGATTCCCCAAATCTCTTCTCTTGATCCTCCCACAGTTCCAACTGCATTCCCTTCAATCTCATCCTCACATATTTTTTCAGCAAACAAAAAAGCGTCCTTATCAACCAGAGTCAAACTTCCAGTGTTCTGTGACCATTCATTCACAACTTTCCATTCTTCTTCTTCTTCTTCTTCATATGGGGAAAAATATTTTTCTTCAGGCATTTTCATTGAAAAATTATGCACTTTTCATGGACTTTTTGAGATCAAAAAACTTAATAAAACAGTGATCATTTTTTGACAGACGTGAAATGACACAAAACATTTTGTTATTATATCAATGATGCCTGTTAACTAGATATGTAAATCAAATTTTTTTTGAATTCTGAGAAAGTGAAATAAAGTTATGTGTGAAGCAATTTTTCAATGACTAGTGCAAAAAAAGCTTGAAAGTCCGTATTTTCCCCCATATTCTTTTTCTATTACTTTCTTTCTTTCTTTCTTTCTTCCTATCTTTTTCCACCTTATTCTCTATGCTTCATTGGAAATCCTCTTGCATTATCATTTCTTATTTAAGTTCACAATCATGCCATTCCAAGATTAAGATTGCAGCACCACTTACACTGTTACCAAAAGCGATATCGTTGGACCAAAATGTTTTTTGATTCATTGAATCGCATCCAATATTGTCTGAGAAAAGATCCTCTTGGAAATATCATCAGCACTCGAAGAAGCTTCTGTCAACAGAAGCGGAGAAAGTTCAACAAAAGAGGGCATTGTTTAAAAGGTATGCATTGAACAACAATGTTTCATTCTTTTGTGAAGAACAGCGAAGCATAACAACAAAAATATTAATTGATCTGTTTAAATGGTTGATGCTTGATCTGTAATAAAAGTTCACAAAAATGATTGAAGTACCTTCAATGAAAGCAATACGGTCATTCTCGTATAACTCTTATTGAAGTCCTTATTCACTGACAAAGCATTCTAATATTCAATTGCAAGTCCCAATTAAGATTAAGTCGATGATAAAGATTGCAAGTCAACTTCACTTCTTTTTTGTCTGTGAACCGAATTGGAGCAGACAACAGCTTTTGAAAAGGGAGATCATGAAGTTTGAAAAAATAAAAGGAAAAAAGCTAAGAGCGAAGAGAGAAGGGAACATTGCTGAAGTTCTTTGACTTTTGTTGCTTTTCACAAAAATGTCTTCGCAAACATAGGTGACTCTAAAGCAATTCAAACGCAATAATCACATTTCCATCATGCAATGAAAGGATAGTGAGCTGCAAAAGTCTGATGTTTCAATGAAATGAAAATAAGATGCAATAGAGATATATTGAAAACAGATTTGTGGAAATGAGAAAAAGAAATGTTGAAGAAGAAAAGGAAGATGATAATTGAAACAGTTATGATGACAGCAGTGTATTTTGTTTGAGCAGACATGAGATGTTTCAAATGACAGCAAAACGAAAAGATCAATTACAGAAACAGAGAATGCTGTGATTGTCGCTTTCGACCCATTATGGTGATACAAGAAAAATAAGTTTTCATTTCATCTCGTTTCACGTTTCTTTGCATCTTTATTAGAGCACAGGCAATTGTGCTAAATATTTTGATAGATCATTTCCCACTAATTATTCATGCTTGCACTTAAACTTAATTTCCAAACTTTTTGAATCTTTTTTGTGATATTCAATAGAATTAATAAGTTTCTAAATTGAGGATTTAATATTTTCTTCTTTTTGAGAAGGAATGAAGTTTTTGATCTTTTGTGGGAAATGATCAAAACTTATAAAAGTTTAATAACATTTGAACAAAGAATAATTCGGACGAAAAAAGTGGATATTCATGTTAAACTTATCAAACACAATGAAAATAGGCAATTAAAATATTTTTTTATATGTCGAACATAAAAAGCTTGAAAGACCATACAGTTTGTGCAAAAAATACCGGACATCGCAAAAAATACCGGACAAGATCGATATCTCAATTACCGCAAGAGGAATAATTCTGACAATTTTCCTCAAAATATATCTCATCAATGCAAACTCATTTGATATACCAAACTTTCAAAACTTCCTTATTTGTGATCGGAGAAAATTATTTTGAAAATCTTGGAGAAACTCAAAATTTTATTTCTCCTTGATTTCAATGATTAATTTTTTCTGAACACAAATGAAGCTATTTTGAAAGTCGTGTATTTCAAATGAGTTTGCATTGATGAGATATATTTTGAGGAAAATTATCAGTATTTTTCTTCTTGCGGTTATTGTGATATTGATCTTGTCCGGTATTTTCTGCGATGTCCGGTATTTTTTGCACAAACTGTATTTTCCCCCAAATTAATAAAATAACGAAAGTCAATTTCGTTTTCCGGTCGTTATCTGCCCACTTGCCCATTAAATCTGTTTCTTATCAGAAGATTTTGATTTTTATATGTTTATTAATAATGAATATTTTTTTCACATAAAATAACAAATTATGAACATTTCAAAAATATTTGTATTTTGCAAATTCAACAATGCATATAACTCATTTTCTGAAAAAAAAAATAATATACGATTTTGATACACCAAAAATAATTCTAATTCGAAAAATAATAATAATACATTTTCCATAAAAAATAATTCATTTACGAAAATTTATATTTCTATTTCGTAATTTATTAATACGATTTCTTAAAAGAATAAATCAATGTCAAAAATAAAATTTTTTCAATTTTAAAAAATTCGTTCCTTTTTATTGAAAATTTTATAATTGAAGTCAATTAAAAAAGAAAATGAATTCATTTTCATATAAAAATTGATGTTTTTCAATTTTTTTACCAAAGAAATTTCAAAAAATAATTGGTGAAAAAATTCTTTTTTTTGTTATTCAATAAAATGTGATTGAAATTTAAATATTTTTATTTTGATATTCAATTGAATGAATATTTTTGAAATTTCTATCATTTCAGTGATGATTTTCGAAAATGAAAAAAATCAAAAAATTGATTTGATTCATATTTATGTTAAAAAATATGTTATTTGAGTAATAATATTTGATTGGTTAAATAAAAACTTGAAATTTTCTGAAATCCATTCACGAGATAAATTAGAATTTTCATTTATAAAAAAATTTCGAAATTGAAATTTTATTTTTCGAAAACGAATTATAGTAACTTTCATAATAGGCGGACACTTTCCTAATGGCCGGACAGCAGCCTTTTCTCAGCAGCTTATGAACGTAGAATTTTGATTTTTTTCCACATCAATCGTAAGGTGAATATGAATATATGAAGCATTCTGAGAATACTTCATTCTTGTGTGTTCATTTTTTTAAAATTTATTTTGTTTTTCGGAGAAACACGGTGTTATTAGTTTATCCGAATTTCTCATAAAAAAACAAAATTAATTTTAAAAAAATGAACACACAAGAATGAAGTATTCTCAGAATGCTTCATATATTCATATTCACCTTACGATTGATGTGGAAAAAAATCAAAATTCTACGTTCATAAGCTGCTGAGAAAAGGCTGCTGTCCGGCCATTAGGAAAGTGTCCGCCTATTATGAAAGTTACTATAATTCGTTTTCGAAAATGAATAATATTTTTCCGTATTTGAATCATTTTTGATGTAGAAGTTTAAACAAATATTTTGATACGATAAGACTATTTTCACTTTTTATATTATTTATGTTCTTCTGCAAAGAGTCATTTTCATGAGGTTATTCAAAAAAGAATGAAATATTCATTTTTAATTTGTCATAAGATTGACGATATTTGAAATTTAAATAATCTTCAAATAATTGAAAAGTAATTTGTTTCAATCAACTAATAATTATTATAAAAGTGACAGCGCGTCAAAGATTGAATGATCGCTTGAATTTTAATTATATTCATCATCAAGAAAAGTTGAAAAATTCTGTGAAATTAAAAATCTTTTTAACGAAATTGAAATATTAATATCGAAATTGATTAATTTTTGGTGTATTAATTTTGATAAACAAACAGCAGCAGTAAATACTACAACGACGAATATCATAATAGTAATCATAATTATTTTATTAATTATTAAAAGATTGAAGTGTGAACCATTAATGTTAAATGAGATGAAAATACAAATGTGGATTAGGAAAGAGATTGAAATGGAAATACATTGAAGAGAGTCCGACTCATATCGATGCATATGAAGATACAGTAAAAAAAAAAAAAAAAAAAAAAAAAAAAAAAAAAAAAAAAAAAAAAAAAAAAAAAAAAAAAAGAGAGAGAGAGAGAGAGAGAGAGAGAGAGAGAAAGAAAGAAAGAAAGAAAGAGAAAGAAAGAAAGAACATGAAACGCAACATGGATTCTGTATAATTGCAACGGAACCTAAATTCGATGCTTTGATAAAATTTTAATTCAGAATAAACATCGAAAATGTTTTCAATATCCTAAAACTAACAAATGAAATGATAATTTCAACCTTTCATCCAAAGTGGCGGTTCAGTCTCAACAATATGTTTCCATAGATCTGACATTGTCATTCCACTCTTGTCTTCAAGTGAATTGTAGTGTCTCATCCATTCTGGTGGCTCTGTCTTGACTTCCCTTATCCAATGCATGGCCATTGTCCTTCCGTTCCTGTCAGAAAGCGCAATTCTATGCCTCATCCATTCTGGTGGTTCTGTTTTGACACTTTCAATCCAGATCATAGCCATTGTGGGCCCATTCTTATCAGTAAGTGAAGCATCATGTCTCATCCATTCTGGTGGTTCTGTTTTGACACTTGCAATCCAGAACATAGCCATTGTGAGCCCATTCTTATTGCCAAATGTTATATCGTGTCTCATCCACTCTGGTGGCTCTGTCTTCACATAGTAAATCCAATGCATAGCCATCGTTGACCCTTTTTTGTTGCAGAGTGTAATGTAGTGCCTCATCCATTCTGATGGCTCTTTTTTCGCAAATCTTATCAAATGCATAGCCATTGTACATCCATGCTTATCTTCTTTCGCATTTTCATGTCTCATCCATTCTGGAGGTTCTGTTTTTACAGATTGAATCCAATGCATCGCCAACGTGAATCCTTCTTTATCACCAAGCGTAATGTTATGTCTGATCCGTTCTGGCGGTTCTGTCTTTGCATGTCTTATCCAATGCATTGCCATTGTTTGTCCATTCTTATCAGAAAATGAACTTCCATGTCTCATCCACTCGGGTGGCTCTTTTCCGACGTGAATAATCCATATCATAGCCATTGTCCACCCATCCATGTCTATAAACGTCGTGTCATGCCTCATCCAGACTGGTGGCTCCATTTTTGCCTCCATAATCCACAGCATCGCCATTGTCTCCCCGCTGCTATCGCGAAGTGCAATGTCGTGTCTCATCCATGATGGTGGCTCTGTATTCACATTTTTGATCCACAGCATTGCCATTGTTCGTCCAAACTTATCGGCAAGCGTGTTGTTGTGTCTCATCCATTCTGGCGGTTCTGTCTTGTTCTCAATAATCCACCTCATCCCCGCCGTCTGTCCATTTTCATCTTTCAATATTTCATCAAATTTCATCCATTTCGGTAATTCAGTTTTAACAAATATTCTCCAATAATCTGCCATTGTCCATCTGTACGTATCTTTCAATGAATTGCAATGCCTTATCCATTCCGGTGGCTCTGTCTCTATATTCTCTATCCACAACATTGCCATTGTTCTGCCGTAGTTATCAGAAAGTGTAATATCGTGTCTCATCCACTTGGGAGGTTCTGTCTTGACATGTGAAATCCATATCATTGCCATTGTTCTCCCTTCCTTATCAGTAAGCGAAGCATCATGTCTCATCCATTCTGGTGGCTCTGTCTCTATATTCTCTATCCACAACATTGCCATTGTTCTCCCTTCCTTATCAGTAAGCGAAGCATCATGTCTCATCCATTCTGGTGGCTCTGTCTCTATATTCTCTATCCACAACATTGCCATTGTACATCCTTTATAATTGGTAAGAGTTATATCGTGTCTCATCCACTCTGGTGGCTCTTTTTTTGCAAATCTTATCAAATGCATAGCCATTGTATATCCATGCTTATCTTCTTGCGCATTTTCATGTCTCATCCATTCTGGAGGTTCTGTTTTGACATATGCAATCCAGAACATAGCCATTGTCCATCCTGTGCTATCAGCAAGAGTAATATCATGTCTTATTTTCTCAGGTGGTTCAGTATGATTCTCCATAATCCATCGCATCGCTCTTGTGTGTTGACGTTTATTATCCTGTGGCTTTATCGCCTCCGAGTTATTGCCCATGTTGCTTGGTTTTTTAAGTTTGATCCGAAATATAATAAAACAAAAAAATTATGGAATGAAAAACTTGATCATTCTTTAATGCAAATTTTCTGATATTAAAAGTTGAAATGAGAATTATTATATCAGAGAAAAAATACATATGTTTGTCCCAATATTGCAATTGCATTGTTTTTCTTCTCACAAAAAATATTCAAAATTCAGCAAACGAAGGTTTTCTTTGGGTATATTGCTCTTTTTTTATTGTTTGTGTTTGTCCATGATTATTAAAAGGCCATCTATTTGAATGCTTCAAACTTTCTAAATATTCTGCTTTTTCCCGATTTTTTGTGATTTAAACAGAACTTGATTATAACCGAGCTTCACAAGACTATAATGGTTGTCGAACACTCATTTGTCATTTCAATAATCCCCATAAGCAGTTGAGAAAGGGGTTTTTGCTTTTTATTGCATTCTGAACGTGGTTTATTCATTTCCATTTCGAAAATGTTTTGATCCAAAGATAAATGCAATCACTTGTGATAACACGAGTTATTATGAATGCTTTGATGTCTTGAAGAGAGTTTGTTAAAGCCTTTTGTGATGGAAATGAGTATGTTGACAAAAAAGAGAAGAAGAACAGTCTGGTCTTTATTAATTTTTCTATATATGAATATTAACATGTTGAATGTTTTTGTGTTGTTTTCAGGGCAGGAGGTGGAAATGAATGAAAATGAACTAAAGCGGGACATCTCGTTATGCAGGCTGACCATCGAGTTGGGAGAGCGAATTCATATGGAAAGTGCCCAGGGTGAAGGGATTGAAAGGGAATTGGAGATGATCTTTTCAGACGCAAAAACAGGACATTTTTCAATGATGAGAATGGAATCTGGGCAGAAAACATGAATTTCACATTTTTCAGAAGGACCAGAAATCGATGCACTTGATGGAGAAACAACTGATGGAAAGGATGGTTGGCAAATCAGATGATGAAACACTTGAAAAAGGAAGGAATAATGAATTTTTATTGGAGGGAAACAGGCGCCGACAGAATAAAAAACAGAAAATTGCTTGTAAAAATGTTTGGAAGGTTTGCTGCTGTTGTTATTTTTTTTTTTTTTGAAGTGATTATTTTAATTCAGAATGCTGAAAGAGAGAAGGATTAGATGGCTTTGAAGAAGAAGAAAGGCGAGGAAGGAAGAATAAAGACGGACAGATGAAATGCGAGATATTTCGAAGATGCTTGGCATTGGGCTTTTGCAAAGAATTATTTTTGACGAAAGAAGATTTTTTGTGAAAGAGGGGAAGTTAAAGAAGAAAAGATGGAATGAAAAAGAGATTGACGCGTGCTTTGTATTTATTGTTAGAAAGAGAGAAAGAGGATTGAGCTGAAAGCGAAAAAGATTCAGAGGTTACATCTCTGCAGAAGAAAAAGAAACAGAAGAAGAGAATTTCAATGAATTTCTCCGTTGGCATAAATTGACACTCATCTTCTCAATATTCAACAATTAATCGTTTTATTCAATCCATTCATCATCATCATCTTCTTCTTCATCAAATATATAAACATCATATCAATCAATTTCTGCTTCTTCTTTTTTTCTCTTTCTCTTCCCCACCCTCTTCATCTGCCTAATCCTTCTCTTTCATTCTATTCATTTTTCATTCTCCGTCTTCTCTCAACCAGCAGATCCTTCTTTGTTTCTTCTTCATTAGCTCTTCAATACTCTTCTTTTTCTCCTCTTTCCTCTTCTTTCCATTTCCATTTCGCCACTCAACTCTTTTCCCCTTCTTCTGTTCTATTCATCATCTTTATCCAACAGGCATTTACTCATTAAACACATCACATGTTCTTTCTTATTCTTCTCATTCTCATTTTCTTCATCATCAACATCAACATCAACATCCTAATCAACATCATAACATCAAAACCTCCCTCAAACCTTCTTCTTTCTCTTCTGTCATTCTTTCTCTGTCAACGCCTTCCATCTCCACCTCTTCCTTATCATTTTCCCTTTCTCCGCTTTCTGCTTCTTTCCCTTCTCTCTCTTCTCTCTCACACATCCCTTCTCTCCCTCATTCTTTTTTCACTCAACAGCTTCTTTCTCATTCAATTTCACCTGAATTTCCTCCTCCTCCTCCGCCTCTTTTTGACGAAAACAATGAATTTTCAAGCATTCACACAAGAAAACTTCAATTGAGACAGAACAGACTGAGATGGGGGCAGAGAAACAAACAGATGCCGAACAAAGAGCAGAGGATGCTGGCTATTTTCACTGGAATGTATGAGAATGGGAATGATGGGAAAGATGGAAAAGGAAAAAAAGGAAATGTTGTGAGAGGAATGATAGGAATAACAGCGATGAGGGAGAGAGAGAAGGAGAAATGGAAAGAAGAACTGAAAGAGAGAGAAAAAGGAAAAGGAAAAGAGAAAGAGAAACGAGAGAAATTTCCTGGTTTAAGCTGTTGGATGATTGGGTGGAGCTTCTTGATGCAGACGAGGCAGTCGATGAATGTGGAGTCAACGCATTGACACCCGAAAACTACTCATCTTCCCACACAATCAACACATTTGATTTTCCTGGCTATGCAACCAATCTTATTGACGACTTTCTCTTTGAGCAATTACTGAACAATGGCGATGACATTCTGCGAAGAAGATTCGGTTCGCTTGCAAACAGCCTCATTTCGAGCAGAGAATTGTCTGCTTTTCAGTCAGATGCGATCAGAAGGGAATTTGTGGCTGGAGCTGTTAGAGAGGGCTTTGGAGATCCATTGTGGCTGTGTGAAAGAGGAGTTTCCGTTCAGAAGCTAGTGAGATTGGCTCGGGCGTGTTGTTCGCTGAATACAAAAGCAGCGTTTGTTGAGGCAATGGCGAATCTGCAGAGATTTGTGAGTAATACAAACATATTTGAGAACCTTTCTGTTTGTAAATCCGAAGGAAATATTTCGAACTTGATCAAAACTTGTTCAATGAAAGTGCTGAATAAACTGCAGACATTTGCGATGAATTCACCTTGTTCATATAAAAGCTCTTTATTTCCTGTGTGCAGACACCTGATACGAGCTCTTGAGCTATCGAAAATCAAAACAGAAGTCGAAAAATACCTTCAAAATGAATCAAACTCTTCAAGTATTCCTTTTTCTTCTTTCTCTTCCAGTTCGGAATCACTTTCAAGCTCCTCTTCATCTTCCTCTTCCTCTTCTTCCTCCTCCTCCTCCTCTTCTTCTCCAAATTCTGTTCTGAAGCTACTATTACATCAATCCATAGCATTCACCACTTCTCAGCTTCAATCAGCAAACACACGAGCATTTGGTATTTGGCTGCAGATTGTTATGATGACAGACGATTTAACAGAAGAAGACGTGTTTCCGGTGGGCGAATGTTTGTGTGGTAGATACAGATAGATGAAACAGAACGGACATAAACATAGACATATTCATTGAAATAAACATAAACATAGACTTCAATGCAGAAATCATCATCATCATCATCAGTATGCTTCAGAGAAGAAGAAAACGAGAGATGAAAAAGAAAAAGGGAATGAAAATGGATAAGATAGCAAAGAAGGAACAATTGAAACGGAATCTGTATTCTCAACTTGTGGTGAGTATTCTTGTTCTTGTTTTTCATCATGTTCTTCTTCTTCTTCTTCTTCTTCTTCTTCTTCTTCTTCTTCTTCTTCTTCTTCTTCTTCTTCTTCTTCTTCTTCTTCTTCTTCTTCTTCTTCTTCTTCTTCTTCTTCTTCTTCTACTTCTACTTCTTCAACATCATTATCAAAAACAGCAGCAGTCAAATTCTACAAGAAAGAAAACATAGAAAACTTGTCATCTTCATCTTCCTCTTCTTCCGAACAGTCAGAAGTGAATTCTTCACAAGAAAGAGCAGAAAAAGCAGAAATTGATGAAATCATCGAAGGCTTCAAAAGAAAACATGCTCCGCGTCTGCCGCTTCCTGTGAACCTTCCGCCACAAGAAGCAACTCTTCAAAATTCATTTTATGTTCCTAGAAGACAAAGGCCAAAGAAAAAATAATCAAAATTCAACACAAACCTTTTTGACTCATTCAATTGCTGGAATTGGCGCAGGCGCATCTCCGACTTAGACCAACGATTCCTTGTTTTCTCTTCCTCAGTCATCTTCTTCTCATTCACTTTCCTCTTCCCCCTCTTCATCCACATCTTCTCCAGCAATGACAGATCTCTCTCTCCATCCAAAACCACCCCACAGCTCTGAGATTGTCATGGCTTGCCGCATAAGAGCAATGCATCCTCTCCTCCGCCTACGCTATCTCAACCGCTGTGCGCAAGTGGCTGCTGCTTCTGGTGCTTCACGTTCTTCTTCCTCTTCTTCTTCTTCTTCTTCTTCTTCTCTTCTTCCTCGTTGCTTCGCTCTTCCAGAAACAGATTTCCGACAGGCAAAGAGCAGCAGATGAGGAGGATGAGGCAGCAGTTCGGAAGAAGAAGGAAAAGACAATATTTTGTTTTCCCACCAGATGTGTTTGAGGCGCTGCCGCTGTTTGCAGAGTTTTGGATAATGGAGCGATATGCGGAGAATCTGGAGAAGAGGGAAAGAGAAAGAAGGAAAGAAGCAAGGAATGAGAGAAGAGAGGGTAAAAAGGACAAGAGAAATGATTAAGATGAGGAAGGTATTGAAGCCTGCTAATGAAGGAGATAGCAGTGATGAAGAAAAAGAAAATAAAGTTAAAGAAGAAGAAAACGAGAGTTTATCATTGATTAGAAGAAATTCTTTGCAGGAAATGAAGAAAAAAGAAGAAAGTGAATGCCTTTCCGATAGCTCCATCATCGGCGATGAAGAAGAGCGAAGAGAGAAGAGGCACAAACAGAGAGAGAAACAGAAGTTGATGCGAAGGTATTACCAGGCGCTTGAGCTTCAACGTGATTCTGTTGTGAATGAGGTGCTTTTGATGGTCAGGCCAAATTTGCTGCTTTCTCCAGCGCCGATTGATGAATCGATAAAAAGACCAGGAATGAGTGTGAATGCTGCAAAAAGTGAGGGAAATGGCAAAGAAGACGGAAAAGAAGAGAAAGAAGTGAACAATTCTGTGAATGCAAATGGAAACAAGGAAGAAGTTGAAGGCAATGCAGATGAAGGAAAAGACGAAAATCAAAAAGTGATTTTGGAGGATTCAATGAACAACCTCAAAGAAGTTGTTTAAAAAGCAAAGATAATCAAACGGAAGCAGAAAAGAATACAAATACCAAAGAATCAATAAGAAACGGCAGAAAAGACGAAATACGTTCCAATGAGCCAAAGTCCGAGCCTTTTTCATCGGAAAAGCAGCAAAAACAACTCCCTCTCCCCCACCTTATCCTTTTCCACAATCTAAACAGTACATTTCAGAACGAGGAGCATTTAGAAAGATACACTTAACACGAGGAAAGCGAATTGACGGTGGATGGAGAGGAGTTGGAGGTTGTGCATTGATTGTGCACAGCCAAGAGATGGAAATGGGGAGAGGAGCTGTTGGCGCACCTTTAACTCCGCTGTCACATGCTGTTGGAGGAGGTGGAGGTGGAATTGGAATTGGAATTGGAATTGGAGGAGGAGGAGGAGGGGTGACGTTGGGTGTGATGGGGATGAAGGATTTGAACAAAGAAGTGACAAGGGCGATGCAAGATGAGTTTCAGAATGAGAAAGGGAAAGTGGACGATGAAGAAGCGAAGATCACATTCAGTTCATTAGAATCAGATGATCAGAGAGATAAACTGCTTCGGCTGATGAAGCTGCAGGAAATACAGTAGTAGTAGTAGTAGTAGTAGTAGTAGTAGTAGTAGTAGTAGTAGAAGTAGTAGTAGAAGTAGTAGTAGTAGAAGAAGAAGAAGAAGAAGAAGAGCGGGAGCGCAGGAAAATGGAGAAAGAAAAAAAAGAAAAGAATTTGTTCAGCAGCATCCAAGGAATACTACAACCGCACCTTGAGACAGGCACGCCGACAAACCAGAAAGAGTACAAAATGGCAAGCGAGGCGCAACAAGAGGCGAAAGAAAGCCAAACACCAATTTTGACAAGAGAGCGGAAATTGGACTGCATGTTGAATGATTTAGCGAATTCTGACCTGGAAGATTTGAGCGATGAACTGGATGTGCCCTGCCGCTATGTGCGAATCAAAAGCGAGGAGAACGGGCAATTTGTGTGGAAGATGCGAAAAGTGCCTGTGTATGCGGCAGTCGACGCGAGGCAGACAAGAACGCGGTTGGATCTGATGAGCGCGCTGAAGAGCGGGCTGAGGCAGAGTCGGGCGGAGCTGCGAAGAGGAAGAGGGATGAAGTGGAGGGGCTGGTGGCCGTTCAAAGAGGAAGCAGAAGAAACACACAGAAAGGGAAAGAAAGGAGCAGGGAAAGGATCACCGCTGCTGTTTCAGAAGGAGAAAGGGATTAGAACATTCAGTCAGAGCAGTGTTCCTGGAAGAAGAGATGCTCTGTCGAAGCTGTTTTCTTCGCTATCGTTCTCAAAGTTGGTATCTTTCTCCGCTTTGCAGAATTCAATGGCGATGGATCTGATGCAGAAATACCCTGCACTCAATTTGGTTGCGCCTTTTGATTCAGATGCTGATTTTGCTGCAAATGCAAATATTTCTTTTCATCTTCTTTCTCATTACACTTCATCACTTGTCAATTCGTCCTTGTTAACATTCAACAGCAATCTTCTCCTTCTCTGAGAACATCTCTATCTCCTTCACAGCAATACCACGCTAAACTTTCATCTTCTGCTAGTCCTGCAGCTCCTGGCTCTCTTTCTCTACTCTCACTTACTGCTCTATCTTCACCTCCTTCTTTTTCATTCAACTCCCCTCAAATTCAGAGTCAGGCGTCATCTTTCATTTCTATTCAGAAAGATACGAAGAAAAACTTCTTCAAAAAATGAATATCAGCTGAAATTATATGTCAACGGAAACGATTCTTTTTTAGCATAGAAAATCGGAGCAGAAGGAATTCAACAGAAAACGGAGATCGAATCTTACTTTTTTAATTTTGAAGATCAAGCATCTGAAGTGAAAAGGAAATAGTATTGAAGCAATTCATTTATGAAATGGATGTGTTCCTAAATAGCCTTCTACAGATTACACAGATACGAACTGGAGCAAATTGTTGAAAATGAAAAGGAAAGGAAAATTTAGAAGAGCATGCTGATATGATTGAAGAAATTCTATTTGAAGAGATGAAAGCAATGAATCTTTTTTCTTGAGCTCAATTTATATTTGATGAAAAGAAAAAATTAGATGAAGAAATGTGGAAGAAATACTTTTATCTGAGCCAATATCAGACTTCTCGAAAGATAAGCGATGATATGTTCTCTTGTTGAAAAGAAGATGAAAATTCATGAATGCAAAGTGAAATGAAAAGCCATCAGAATTAGAAGAAATTTATATGAGAATTAGAAAAATAATATCGCATACAGTGATTTTTGTGTCAACCGCACTGAAAGTGAGTGTTTGAGTTGGAACAAATATTGAAGTGAGGAGGGTGAGGGAGGCGTCTTGGAAGAGGGAAATGAAGCCGTTGATGGCATATTCGATAATGGCGCAAGTGTTTTGCTATGTTTAACCACAGCCATCAGCATCGGCTCCATTGTTTGCTACAATTTTATTCAGAGTAATGTGAGGGAACAAGCTTTTGAATTTGGGTTAATCCAATATTCCACTTTATCTGTTTCTGTTTGATGAATCCGATGAATAGAATAAAATGAACGGATATTTGTTGGCTATGCAAAGGTGAGGAAAAAAAAGAAAATTAATAATTAATGTAAAATTTGTTAAAAAATTTTTGTTTTCTTTTCTTCTTTTCTGTTCTTCTTTTAAATTTTTTCTTAGCAATGTTTTGTTTTTCCAGTTTAGAAATATCAATTTTCCTTTTAAAGATTGATTTTTCATTATTTTTTTAAAAACTTGATCAAAATATTCAATTTCACAAAAAAATCAAAAGGTGTGTTTTTTGTTCTTATAAATAAACCTCTGCGTCACCCTAAAAAATAAATTCATTCGTCTGTCACTCTGTCACTCTGTTTTTTTTTTTTTTTTTTTTTTTTTTTTTTTTTTTTTTTTTTTTTTTTTTTTTTAAGGATTGATTGATTGATTGATTGATTGATTGGTTGGTTGGTTGGTTGGTTAATTGGCATAATTACATAAAAATGATTCATATTATTTTTCTCAAGAGTTTCAACAAAATTATCTCTTGCATGACCCATATTAAATTAATTAAATTTCATCGTTTGACTTTCGAAAGAATAATACAATAAATACTGTCAAATTTCAAAAGAGATTTATTGAAATGATTATTACATCAAATATAGATTTTAGTAATATATGTATATATTCTGGATTCCAAATAGAACAATTACTGCTTTTAAAGCATTTATTACGTTAAAAAGCATGGTGAAATAGTTCATAATCCCCAAAAAGATAAATAGCAACGAACACAAGTTAAGGAAAAGACATTCTTTTTAACTATCCATTTAATTGTACGTCATCGTTCAGTAATGACAGATTGATTTCTTCATTTTCTTCTTTCACACCAGTTCCTCAAAGTTTCATTATTGAATATTTGCCTTCTTGTTCTACTATTTTCTCAAAGGATATTTGAGTGAAAATGGGGAAGAAGAGTTTTAATCAACAATACTGAAATTGTTTGAGAAATTGGTAAAGAAGAAAAGAGAAGAGGAGAAAGAAGAGGGGCAAGAAGTGAAAGAAAGTGAAAAGCTATCTTCAACATCTGCTTGAGCAGCCTGAGCATCATCGAAGCTCTGAAATTTTTTCTCCAAACCGATGAGCGGAGAAACTCCGGGAAGAGAGGCGGAGTGACAGAAGCAATGGGAAGTGAGATAATTGTCAGGAGAGGGAGAATGAGCTGATGCAGAAGAGGGAGGAGGGATGGTACAATCGTCCTCCCCCCGAAGGTCAGAGGGAGATGGAGCCACACAATGCGCTGCTGGACAAGCACTGTGTGATAGTCGACCAGCCAGCGATGCAGCGGCATCTGAAGATGA
This sequence comes from Monocercomonoides exilis, assembly GCF_001643675.1. Taxonomy (NCBI): domain Eukaryota; phylum Preaxostyla; order Oxymonadida; family Polymastigidae; genus Monocercomonoides; species Monocercomonoides exilis. Next base: position 1,100,164 of record NW_027150575.1, read on the forward strand.
TCGCGAAGGAAGAGAACGCGCAGAAAAGCTCTGCAAGAAAGGAATCAGACACAAAACAAGCACTGAAGAAGCGGAAGGCGATGCGGCGTGAGCAGGACAGGACTTTGGCGCTTGAATTGGAGTAGCTGCTGTAGCTGGAGGAGAAGCACAGGAGAGCAAGAACGTCCAGTGAAGGCGCAGCATTCACCAAGCAGCCGTCGGGTGGCTCTGTTGCACACTCAGCGATGGGTACGAGGCAAGGAAGGAAAGGACCAGGGAAGTTGGTGTAGCTGTCGAGGGGTGTGGAGAGAGGAGGGAGATACAGAGATAGTGAGAGATATAGAGATAGAGAGTGACAGAGAGGGAAAGGCTGAAGGAGAGCTTTAATACGGAAGATGGCGGAAGATATACAAATGGCGAATTCAAAATGATGAATCGGTAACAGCAGCAGCAGCAGCCAAAGCGGTTATGGCAGCGCTCACGGAAGAAGTTGATGAATTTGAGAGGGAAACGTGAATGGGAATGAGGGAATGGAGGATATGGAGGAGCATATGGAGGAGGGGCGCAAGGAGGGTACTACGAACGCGGAAGAGAGCCGATGCAAGGGACGATTGTGGGTTATGCACCAGTCTTTAAGAATGTGCCGAGGAATGCTGAGTATATGTTTCAACCAATAGGAAACATGGGGAATAAGGGGAATATGTGCATGGCAGGCTCCACATACCGCCAGCCGTATCAGCAGCAGTATCAGCCTTCCCTCCTCAGACACAAGCACAAGTGCAAGCACAAATGCAGATGCAGATGCGGCAGTCGCCAAGATTGCCTCATGCATATCAAAATGCATCGATGAACCCTTGGTTCAATGCACACGGTAATGGAGTTGATAACCATAACTTAACTTCATCATCATCATCTTCTTCTTCTTCTTCGTCTTCTTCTTCTTCTTCTTCTACTTCTTCTTCTTCTACTTCTTCTTCTTCTTCTTCTTCCTCTTCTTCTTCCTCTTCTTCTTCCTCTTCTTATTCTTCCTTCTCCTCCTCCTCTTCTTCTTCTTCTTTAAACGAAAATAATTCATCTTCGGATTCTCTTTTTTTATTACGTTTTCGTAATTGAATTATCAAACAACAATAAGTCTATTTAATACTAATTTGCCACTTCAACACATGCATTCCAATTTTTCCTTCTATCTGCATTGATCTCTCTGGAAACACCACCGTCTCCCGCTCCGCATTAATCGCTTTCTTCCACTTCTTCCACCTCTCTTTCTCAAACACTCCACACACACTCCAATCTGGAATTTTCCTTCTTCTCTCTTTCGTCCACATCTTCTGTATAATCAGCTTCTCCAACATCCGAAAGCAGATTCCAGCCATCTTTCAGCTGAATGCTGAGAACAAAGAAGCATTGTTTATCATTTTTCATTGTGTGGCAAATCTTCTGAAGAAAATTCTTCATCTGGCGCTTGTCGAAATAGAGAAGAGAGAAGTGCGTATGCTTTTTGAAGCAGCTCCAGCTCTGTCAAAAACCTCATCTTATTGAATTGTAAAAGAAGAGCGTGTGCAATTTTGGAGATAGCGCTGCTTCAAGACGAAAAAAGGTAAAATGTCCATCGGGAGAGAAATGGTTAGCGCAGGAGAAGAGATAGGTGGAATTATTATAATTGACTGAAGAAAGGAAAATCATTTTCATTTAGAAAAAATATGAGATATTACATAAAAAATTCGTATGTTTATTTTAATTAAGAAATGAAAATGATCTGAAAAAAGATTCTTTTACAATGTCACAGTTATTACAAACAGTTCTTGATCTCAATTGATAAATTCTGACATTTTTCCCCAACTGCTCGGCAATTCCTTGAAAAAATTAATTATCAAAAAATTCGCTGAACAGAAATTGGATTGGATCATTTAAAAATGTTGAAAATATATTGAAGATATCACTTCCTCTGAAAATATTGAGTAAGGATTATTTGAAACTTCATCAATCATGCATTTATCCATTTCATTTTTTCAAAAGTAGATAAATACAACAACGAAGAATAATAAGCTCTTTTTTTCTTGACCGAACAAGTTTAACCAAGGTGCTCTGATGCTGTAAATCAGTCGAAAGTATCAATAGTTGAACACTGTATTATATATTCTGCGAAATGCATTATTATCAAAAACTTAAACATAAAAATAGACTCCGTTCACTGGCTGAAAAGAATTCAGGTCTTTCACATTACCATCATCGACGTGTTCCTCCTTCGCTTTATAAGAATAATTACTTGCGCACTGCACCATTGTTGCCTTTCTCCAATGAATTCATTCACATTTGATGTTCATTTTTTCATGATAATGAATACCTTCTTTAAAACAAAACAATTTATCAAAATTAATACTTTAAAAAAAGACCAATATCTATTCATCATTGCTTGCAGCAATGGGTACTGCATTCGATGTTCAAAGCATAAATGAGTTTGAAAATACCACAATTATCTCATCTATGCTCAAAAAATCTCCATTTATCGAATCCGAGAAACCAATATTATGTTTTACAATAAGAATTGACAAGTGACTTGACAGTGACGAAAGTGACAAATTCTTGGAAAGTGATAAAAGATCTGAAAAAGTGACGATCATAAAAATCATTTTCTGACTAGATCAAAATTCTTATCCAAAATTTTAAATTGAAGTCCAAGTTCGGAAAAAAGACTTATTTTTCAAATTTAAAATAAATATTTATGAAAAAAGATATCATATTTTTATTTTCTGAATGGATTGAGAAGCAGAAAAAAAACTTTTGATCAAATAAAAAAGTGACAAAGTGATTATCAATTTGTCAGTCACTCATGAAAAAAAAGCTCGTCATTGGCGGGGTGACGAGGAGGTTCACTTATAAATAAAACAATTATTTTTTACAGAAATAAAAGCTAAATACTCATGAATAATCAATTTATCTCTTTGATCAAAAAATACCACAATAGAATTTATGTTTTCGATTTTTGATCTTTTTTACACCAAAAATAATTCAATTTCGATAATTAATAATTCAATTTCGGAATTAATAATTCAAAATCGAAAAAAAATAATTCAATTTCGGAATCAATAATTCAAAATCGAAAATTAATAATTCGATTTCGAAAAAGAATAATTCAATTTCGAAAATGATTATTTCAATTTCGTAATTCATTAAAAACTGAAATTTTTAATTTTTCTCGAGAATAAATTTCAGAAAAGTTCAAGTTATTTTTTAAACCAATCAAATTTTATTACTCTATGAAAACTGTTTTTAAAAAATGAAACAATCAATAAATCAATTTGGGTGATTCTTTTTGAAATCATAACTTTTTTCGGAGTATTGATTTTTCTAGTGTTGTTTGTCATTGAAAAATGATTTTGTTTTAAAATGGAACGTTTGACACAACTGTTTTAATAATTGAAGTTGAAGCACAAACAAAGATGATGATGCCATTTGTTAGTGTTTTCACTTCTCTGAGCTTTTTTGTTAATATTTGGTTAAAATTTTTAAACAGAAATTTTTGAATGAAAAATTTTAATTTCAAAAATAATCACCCATTTTTAAATTTTTTTTTTCATTTTCGAAAATCATCACTCAAATGATAATAATTTTATAAAAATTCATTCTATTTATTAACTAAATAAAAATAGAAAAAATTTAATCACGATTATTGAATTATTTCTTTCAATAATGTGATAGTCACATTGGTAAAATTTTGAAGAATATCTGTTTTAAACATGAAAATGAATTTATTTCCTTTTCAAATTAACTTCAATCAATAAATCTTCATTCAAAATGAAAGAAAATTTTTTAATGAAAATGCAACATTTTTCAATTATTGATAACCAAAATTTGCTGATGAGATAAAAATTTAAAGAATTTAAAACCCCAGACACAAGTTATTCATTCCACAAATCAAAAAAATTTCCGTTTCGAATTTGAAATATTTTTTTTCGAAATTGAATTATTAATTCCGAAATTGTATTATTAATTTTCGAAATTGAATTATTTTTTTCGAATTAGAATTATTTTTGGTGTAATGATCACAAAAAAAAAAAAAAAAAAAAAACTACCCACATTAACTTATTGTGAAAGTGCTATTCTATTGTTTGTTTGTTTATAAATAGAATTAAGAATTAGGAATGAGTTCGTTTTTTTGTATTTATCAATATACAGATATCGCAGAAAATACCGGACAAGATCGATATCTCAATTACCGCAAGAGGAATAATTCTGACAATTTTCCTTAAAATATAGCTCATCAATACAAACTCACACGTCATACAAGACTTTCATGACTTCTTCGTTTATACTCAGAAAATAATAATAATTATTATTATCTCGGAGAAATAGGATTTTGAGTATCTCCGAAATTTTAATAATAATTTTCTCTGAGCACAAATGAAGCTATTTTGAAAGTTTTGTATATTAAATGAGTTTGCATTGATAAGATATATTTTGAGGAAAATTGTCAGAATTTTTCCTCTTGCGGTAATAGAGAAATCAATATTGTCCGGTAATTTGTGCGATATCTGTATCATTCATTAAAAAAACCACTTCAAAAATAATCTCTTACACCAAAAATTATTCAAAATGAGAATTTTTTCATTCAAAAAAATAAAAATTGCATTCAAAATAATAATTTTGCAAACAAAATGAAAACTTTTGCGTTCAAAATGGAAAATTTGCAAACAAATTAATAAGTTTTTCAAACGAAACAATAATTTTTACATTCGAAATAAAAATTGCTCAAAACCAAACAAAATTTTGTTCACTCTCTCAAGAAATTTTGTGAAAATCATTTTTTCACTTTTGAATCAAAAATAATTTAGTGTTGTTTTTATTTTCATGTTCGTTAAAAAATTTTTTGAAATGTTTTATTTATTCCTGAAATTTTTAATAATTTCAAAAAATTTTTATTCCTGTGAAAATAAAAGAAATTTTCATTTCGAATTCAAAAATTTTTATTTCGCTTGAAATTTTTTTATTTCGAACGCAAAAATTATTAATTTGAATGAAAAAATTTTTAATTCTATTGCAAAAATTCTCATTTTGAATAATTTTTTGTGTACCTGTTATTAGATAAAAAAATAAAGAGTAAATGTGTTAACGAAGCCTGTTGGAAAGAATAATCCGGATAAAATTCTTTCAGGTAAGTGGGAACAAAACGTACTGTTCAAAATGTTTTTAAAAAAGTAAATGTTCGTTATCAAAATAAGTTATAAGTCCATGTGGGATATATTTACTGGAAAATTTCGTCTAATTCAAATAATTGAATTGGTGACACATTTTTGAAATTCTTAATCAACAAAACACATGTTTTTTTATCTTTTTTGAAAAATAAAACCCTAATCAGTGATTTAGGTTCCTATTATAATTAATATTATACCCTAATTCACTCGTTGTGAAGGAATTGAAACCAATAGCCTCTCTTAAACCTAATTAGAAATTTTGAGAAATAGTATTATTTGGGTTTGATCATAGATTTTTTGATGAAAAAGGCGATTATTTATCGCTTGAATTTTGAATCGAAAATGAATGTTTCAATTTTATTGATTGCTTTGTATTTATTTAGTCTTGCTTTTTTTTAGAAATAAAACTTTCTTTGTGTTATTTTTTGAACAGTACGTTTTGTTCCCATTCACCTTCTTTCAATAGAAAAAACTTATCATTATAAAAATTGGAAAATGAACATGAGGTCTTTGAAAAAAGATTGATCATTTGGCACATAATGAGATTTTTTCTTTTTTGATAATTTTTAAATTGCGAATAATAAGGAATAAATTGATATTTATAATATTCAGTATATTTTAAGTTACAGAAAAGCAGAGTTGGTTTAAGCATAACTTTGCAAATCATTTCTTTTAACATTGAAAGCATAATAATTAAAGATATATAAATGGCTACTGATGCAATGGAAGTTTGAATTGAAATTTCAAATGCAATTTTCAAAATGATTTCAAATTTAGAATGTTATATATATTACTACAGACTGGAATGATAAATCATTTAAGCTGAGTTTAAAAAATAAAAGTGTTTTATCTCAATTGAATGTTGAAAGAATTCGCAAAACATTATCTCAAATGGTAAAAATAGATGCATCAGGTGTGTACGGTTAGTACAAAATTTGAGCTTTCTTTATTTCTTTTTCATGCAATTTATAATTGTGCTTATTTTAAAAAATTTTTAACACGAAACATTTTAAGAAATATATTTATCTTACAAGTCTCAGCTTCTTAAGGATGAAGATATTGTCAAAAATATAACGAATGGACTAACGCCTGTATTTGTTGCATCTTTAAAGGAAAAAGGAGCTCCAATACATGAAAATGAAGATAATTCAAAGTTCTTGGAAAATGAGACTTCAAATCATGATGATGCAATTAAAAAATCTCGCAAAGAATCTTTAGATAATATAACATTAAAGACTGAAAGTATAAAGAAATCCATTGAAAAACAAGTGGGGCGCCAAATGGGAACAGGATTGAAAGATAATCTAACAAAAGAAAAAGAAGAGTTGGCACTAAATCAGCTGAAAGGCGAATTGAAATTGCTTCGAATGGAGGCAGAAGAGAAAGAGAAAGCACTTGAGGATTTTATCAATAGGTCGTACGATGCATACACACTTCCGCATCCATTGATTGATCCGATTGTGCAAACATCCCCATCATCAGCAAAAACAGCTGGAGTTTATCCGGAAAATTACGCTAAGATTCTTGCGGAGAAGGACGAAAAGCTGCGCAATGAGACAGAGGAGCAGAAGAGCCGATGGCTTGACGACCGACTGAAGTGGAAGGAGGAGCTGGAGCAGATGGCGAAGGAGCATGCAGAGCGAGAGAGGGAGAAAGTGGGGCGATTGAAGAGGGAGAGGGAGAAGAAGAGCAGAATGGGGAGTATTAAGAAGGTGCTGGATGTGATGTGCGAGGCAGAAGACAGGAAGGAGAAGGAGATTGAAAAGCGATGTGAAATTATCAAGATGATGAAGAGAGAAGAAGAGGAGGAGGAGAGAAGGATGGAGAAGAATATGGAGAAGGGAGAACAAAACTTACCAGAAAAAGCAAGAGAGAAGGCAAATGCAGATAAAGTGGTGGAAATGATAAGGTGTGTGTTTTTTTGAATTTTTTTCCTGAAAGATTAATTGATGATTTGTTTTGGAATAAATATATCGAATCATGCTTATTTGAAATGTCTATTGTTATTTGTCCATTCTTTCTATTTTTTTAACTTCAAATTTATTTTTGATTATCAATACAGATCACTTGCCCCTTCACAGACAGAAGAAAGAATCAGACAGATAATTCAACAGAAAACAAAAGTGGCGCATATGCAAATGATGGTTTTTATTTAATTTATTTAATGAAAAATTATAACATTTATTTATTTCTGTTATAATATTTTTCCCCCGATCATTAATATTTTTATTTAACTGTATTTTTTTCACCCTCCAATTTTGATGCAATCTTCAACTCAGATTGACCGACACCGCCAAACAATCACACATTTGGCATCGTTTGCAGCTGAGTGGAGACAGAAAAGGAAAGCGCAGACAGAACTTGTTGAGGAAAGAAAGGGCAACATTCGTGTGATTGTGAGATGCAGACCGACTTTGAAGGAAGACCCGCTGGTTTGTGCAAATATTGAAAGAGAGAAAAAAATTTTTGATTATTTAAAAACTGAATTATTTTTCTTTTCTTTTTTTTTTTTATTAATTTCTTTCCTTTTCTGATAAATATTTCAAATTATAATAATTGTTTTCTCAAATTATTCTCATTTATTTTCTTCCCCATTCTATTTCTAATCCAATCCCCTTTTCCATCTCAGCACACGCCATCCCCTCTCTCTTTCTCCTCTGACACTGTCAACCTCGCTTCTCCCAACGGCACCCGCACTTTCTCCTTCTTCCGTGTTCTTCCTCCGATCCCTTCCTCCACACAGAAATGCGCTTTCAGTCTTGTTCTCCCTGTCATCGCCTCTGCTTTCGAAGGGACAAACGGGTGTGTCATTGCGTATGGGCCAACTGGATCCGGAAAGACGTTCACAATCGTCGGCGGAGAGAGGAAGGGAGAGGAAGGGGTGCTGCCGAGGGCGATGGAGGAGATATTCCGGATGGTCGAGGAGAAGAACAGGGAAGAAAGAATGAAGGCGCAGAAGACGCTGCAGCAGAAGAGGGAGAATGCGAAGTTTGGAAGGCAGTTTGAAGGAGAAGGAGAAGGAGAAGATGAGGATGAGGATGAATTCAATGATAGCAGAAGCAACGATGATTGGATTCACAGCAGATTGGGAAGAAGAAGAAGAGGAAGAGAAGAGGAAAGCGCATTTTCAGATTCAGATTCTTATTTCCCTCCAGTTGCATACAACGAGTGGGTTGTTCAGTGCTCGATGGTCGAAATATACCTGACGCACACAATCGACCTTCTCAAGCCATCTCTTAATATGCCTTCTTCCTCTTCCTCTTCCTCTTCTTCCCCCTTCCCTTCATCATCGCCTTCTTCCACTTTCTCCTCTTCTCTTTCTCCTCGTTCCTTCACTTCATCATCTCCATCACCTTCACTTCAAAGCCCTTCTTCTCCGTTCTCGTCGCTCCGTCCTTTTTCTTCTCCACTCCCTCCAACTTCTCCAAAACCTTCGTCTTCTCCCGCCGTCTTTCCTTTCACCTCGCTTTCTCTTCAATCAACAGCCCGCTCATTCTTCCAGGTGCTTCCTTCTTCTCCTTCATCTTTTTCTTCGTACTCTTCGTTTTCTCCTCCTCCTCCTCCTTCATCTGCCCGCTCTCCTTCTCCATCGAATGCTTCTAGCACGTCATATTCAACAAACATTCGTTCACCTCGTCCTTCATCATCATCTTCTTCTTCTTCTTCTTCCTCCTCCTCTTCTTCTTCTGTCTTGTCTTCTCTCTCGATCATTCCGCCTTCCTCTCCTCTTTCCATCTCACTCGGCGTTCGTGTGAGTGTCTCGTCCTCTTTCGAGGCGATTGAAACGATGCGAATCGGTGAAGGAAACAGACACAAAGCAGAAACAGCGCTGAATGCACACTCGTCGCGCTCGCACTCCATCTTCACCATTTGGCTGGGCTCTCAGCGGAAAGAGATGGAGAAAGAAGAAGCGGACTGGAAGAGAGCAGACGAGGAAAGAAGAGGAAGAAGTGCGAGAAAAGGAGAAGAGAGAAAGAAGAGGCGAGATTACAAAGACGATTCAGATGATCTGCACTTTTCGACAACAGCTTCTGTGTCCTCGCTTATCATCACTCCATCTTCTCCTTCCCTTCCTCCATCTCCATTCGACCCTTTGTTTCCTTACTCGTCCTCCCCTTCCCCTTCCCCTTCTTCCTCTTCCTCTTCCTCTTCTCCTATCACACCCATTTCATCGCTCACCTTCGTTGATCTTGCTGGCAGCGAACGAACAGCTCGCTCGCAATCGTCTGGGCAGCGGCTGAAAGAGGCACAGGCAATCAACAAATCGCTGGCAGCTCTGGGAGACGTTGTGGCTGCGCTATCTTCGAACGCTGCCTCGTCTTCAGCACGCACTTCACCATCTCAGTCATCTTCTCCTTCTTCATCATCTTCATCTTCATCTTCCTATTCTTCCTCCATTTCACCGTCATCATCATCTTCTTCCTCCTCCTCCTCTTCCTCTTCATCCTCTTCACAAACTCCATTTGTGCCGTATCGCAATTCTCGGCTGACGTATCTTCTGCAGGATGCAATCGGAGGGAAGTCAAAAACTGTGCTATTTGTGAACATATCGCCTGAAATGTGCTGCTTCGGCGAGACGCTGAATTCGCTGGAGTTTGGCGCCAGAGTGAAGAAAGTGCGGAACAAAATCGGGATGATCGTGAAAGAGGAAAAAGGATGAACGAAATTGTGTTCGCTTTGATTATTCTCGTTTCACGGATAAACATCCACTTCATTATTTCATTTTTTCCGGTATAGTCCTGGAAAGTGTTATATTTATTGCTTTTTTCTTTTAAAAAATATAATTCCGTTAAACTCTAAAGACTTGTGATGAATTAGTTGATAATATGTCTTTTGGTTTAGTTCTGTTGGAAGTCTTCTTTCAGACTTTCACAAATACTGATTTTTTTCCCCCACCTTCCAACAAACAAAAGTGAAGTGTGCATAAAACAAAGAAACTGAAACGGCTCTTGAAATAGGTAGCAGAAGCATTTCAGCAAAGCGAATCAGAAAGAATGAAATACAGCTGGCAAATCCCAGAATTCTCACCTTAACCAGCCAATTTTTTCTCTGAGCGTTTTCGGGCGATATGAAACACGTGACGTGGAGGCCTTCATCACAATCTCATCATCGTCCTTTTCTTCAGCGGCGTGTGGTAGATAGAGCTGATAAGGCAGTTGTTGCTGCTGCTGCTGCTGTCGAAGTGCAGGCTGCCGCACAACTGCGAACTGCTGCTGCGGGACGAGTGGTGGGATTGGCTGCTGCTGTGTCTGCTGTTGGATGATGATCGGCTGGGCCTGAGGAGGAGGGCAAGGCGGCTGGGCCTGGCTCGATGGAGTGCATTCGATCACAATGGCAGGCGACTGAGAATAGGGCAGGCAGCCATTTGGTACTGATGCTGCAGATGAAATGGAACCTAAAAATGGATCACGGTTGGTCTCCTGTGTTTGCGTTTGTGGGATTGATGTGGTAATTGTAAGTGGGAGTGAAGATTGCTGGAAAGTTCTGGTTGGATAAATTGGATCTGTAATTTGAGTTGTTGAAGAGGGAGTTATTACAGTTGTTGCTGGATATGATTGAGAAGTTTGCGGGTTTCGCGTTGATATTATGATAGTTGGAGAAGATTGATCATATTGAGCAATTGGCCTATGAAATGAATATGGAGCAGCTAATCCTGATGCAACTGGCTCGTCTGTTGAAATGGCAATAGATTGGGGCTTATATTGTTGATGAATTTGCGGAGACTCCAGCACTGTTATCTGAGTTAATGGAGTTTGCTGCTCAAATTGGGATAAACCTTGATAACCATATGGCAACTCACCAAAATAGGGGGACTTGCCACAGTAAGGAATAAATTGAGAAGGAAAATTTACTGGTAAATTTACTCTAGTCTGAGGAATTGGAGGAGAGCAACTTCCTTCGAAACCAGGAGCAATAAGTCCGTTTTTTTCTGCAGCATATCTTGTTCCTCCTCTTCTCCAACCTGTTCTTGCTCCATTTGCTCTTCCAGCGCTGTTTAAAAAATTGATAAAAATCAAAATAATTATCATCATAATAAACAAGTAATTATACACCATAAAACATCAGAAACAGGATCATCAGCATTCATTAAGTCATCAAAGAAAAGGCTCATTAAATCTGGTATTTGCATCAAAATTGGAGCTTGACCATCAAAATGATTACTCATAGACAGATCATTATCATCTTGAATTAAATCTACAAGATTTTCAAAGTTTGTAGAAGAAATATTATCTTCAAAATTATTTGCCAAAATGCTTCGTGGTAAAACAACAAGTGCTACAAGCAAAAATACGATCATTAAACCCAAGAAAATGGGAAAACATTTTTCTCTACAATTCTAATTTCATGATGGGTGAAAATAAACTAAATATGGTTGAGATTTTTTATTTTATTTTTCATTTTTCCTATAATATATAGTAAATATTATGTATTTGGAGTTCGCTTACTAATTCTTTCACAAAACACAAGGCCTGTTAACATTCTTCTTCACAATTTATAAATATAGGGAGTGTGCAAAAAATATCGGATAAGATCGATTTCTTAATAACTGCAAGAGAGATTATTCTGATAATTTTCCTCTGAACATATCTCATTGTTACAAACTCATTTGTTATTCAATAGTGTCATTTCCACTTTATTTGTTCATCCAAGATTTCAGTTACAATTTATTCCATGAACACAAAATGCTATTTCTCTGAGATTCCAACAATTATTAAAATTTTTGAATTGACAAGAGCATGAAAGTCTGGCATGTCAAATGAGTTTGCAAAGTGAAGATACACAGATATCGCAAAAAATGCAGGACATGTGTCATTATTTTTGAAATCAAATGTCTTTATTTTTTTGTGAAATTCCTTTTGTTTGATTTTCTAATAGAACAAAAATTTCATATTTCAATCAAATTTCTTCTCCCACTCACGAAACTTCACTATAATGAAAGCAATATCTTGATAATGCTATCATTACCATTTTTGTGAAATTTCGTGAATGAAAACAAAAATATGATCGAAATGTGAAAATTTCATTCTATTCGAAAATTAAACAAAAGGAACTTTTCAAAAAAATTTGGACATATCTATTTTCGGGAATTGATTTTTCAAAGATTGTTTGCCTTTGGGAAGAGATTTTGCAGACAAGTGTTTTTATTATCACAACTGTTTTATTGTCAAATGTTATTTCCGAATCAAAGATAAAAATGTCTTCTATAAGTCTTTTCTCTTTTCAATATTCAAAGGTTAATATTCAAGAGGAATTTTTGAACTGAAAATTTTGAATGAAAAAATATTCTTTCAAAAATAATCACCCACATCGCAAATAATATTATTCAAAATCGATTTCACAATAACTGCTAGAAAAATAATTTTGACAATTTTCCCCAAAATATATCTCATCAATACAAGCTCATTTGAAATATTATACTTTCAAAACTTCCTTATTTGTGCTCGGAGAAAATTATTTTGAAAATCTTGGAGAAACTCAAAATCCTATTTCCCCGTAATTTTTATCATTGATTTTTTCTGAGCACAAATGAAGCTATTTTAAAAAACTTGTTTATCAATTGAGTTAATATTGATGAGATATATTTTGAGGAAAATTGTCAGAATTATTCCTCTTGTTGTTATTGTGAAATTGATCTCATCATGTTTTTCTTTTTTCACAATCAATAAATCAAGTGGTTTTATTATCAACATAAGTGGAAATTATTTTTCATCAATTCTTATTGGTTATTGAAAGATTTTTTGTATTTAACTTTTTCACGCTGTATTTGTCGATGAACAAATGATAAAAAAACAATACAAACAATTATCCTTGCTGTTTCCAATTTTTTTGATAGGATTTCTATAAAAAATTAAAAAATAAAATAAAATAAATAAATAAATAAATAAATAAATAAATAAATAAATAAATAAATAAATAAATAAATAAATAAATAAATAAATAAATAAATAAATAAATAAATAAATAAATAAATAAATAAATAAATAAATAAATAAATAAATAAATAAATAAATAAATAAATAAATAAATAAATAAATAAATAAATAAATAAATAAATAAATAAATAAATAAATAAATAAATAAATAAATAAATAAATAAATAAATAAATAAATAAATAAATAAATAAATAAATAAATAAATAAATAAATAAATAAATAAATAAATAAATAAATAAATAAATAAATAAATAAATAAATAAATAAATAAATAAATAAATAAAAAACGAACCAACAAAAAGTTATTAGTAAGATCAAAAAGAAACAAAAGATTTTCTTTTCTGTCTTCATTCAATCAATACTTGCGGCTTCTTCGCAATATCTTTTACAATTCATTTTTATTAAGCAAAAATTTAACAGTTTGTGTTGCGAACATTTTTGAACCGCAAGATAATCAATGTTGTTTGTTTTTATCTTTTATTTTGTTTCTTGTCAAATTTTGCCCTTCTTTTTGAAAATTTTTTTGCAATAAGCAGAATGAGTTTGTCAGGTCATGATATTTCTGAAGACAGAATACAGGTATTAACCAAAACCGAGAAGTTTTCAAGTTTGTTCTTTTATTTGGATTGAATAATTCTGAACAAATCTTTTGTTTTTTTGAATCACCTTTGAAGAATTGTTTTCTGAACTGGAGCATTGCAATGAAGAAGAGCAGAGAAAGAAAATTGAAGAAATGAATGGATTGATTGATGGAATGAATATGGAAGAATTTATATCAATTTTCACAAAAAAACTATTCAACAAAATTCATCAAATGATTGAGAAAAAAACATTATCATTGGAAAGTGCTATTGTGCTGCTGAAACATGTTGGTTATAGCAAAGAACTGAAATTAGTTATTTTTGAAGAATTTGAAGATTCTTTATTAAACGAAAGATTTGTGAATATGATTATTGAAGAGGGAGAGAAAAAAGAAAAAAAGAATGAAAAGCTTCTTGCTGATCTTTGTTTATGCTATATTTCTCTTGAATATAACAGCTCGCCTGAAATGATTTCGATTTGTATGCCTTATCTTCTGAAAGTTGCGTTGAAGAAAGTGGAAAACAAGGAAGTTCAAAAGGAAGTGGAAATGGCTTTGTTGATTCTGAGCAATTATAATGATCAGGTGTGTCCACCACTTTTTCATTTTTGATTTATTATTTTTCCCCATTCTTTTAACATAGGAATCAAACAAAGGAAAATATTTGAAAGCAATCAAAGAGATCATAAAATATCATCAGGAACATCACAACCTGACACGATTGGCTTATCAATCTGCTTTGCAGTTTTTGATATACAGGCTACCAAATTACAGTTTGGAAGAAGTTATTGTGAATGAACTGCATTTTGCGAGAGAGGCAATTAGAGAACTGGAAGAGTCGAGTGAATGCATTGATTGGAAGAGAGAGAAAGGAAAAGAAGATGGAGGAATAGAAGCAAAAAAAGAGCTAATTTTATTGAGATGGATGCAAACACTCTCTTTTTTCTTTAGGAACAGTCGGTTGTGGAATGAAGAATGTTCTGAGTTTATCTACATAATTGTTCAGGTGTTTCGAGCAGCAAGAGAAAACGAAAGAGTAATTAGCGATTGGTGCATTTGTTCCTTGAGGGATGCAGCAATAAACAAAGCTGAGATAGTTAAAGGCTTATTGAAAGGAGGAGCAATTGATCTCTTTTTGGATGAGATTCGTAGACAAACATTGAAAGACATAACGGCATTTGATATCTTGATGTCTTTTCGCAAAATTCCAAGTCGATTGAAAGAAGAGGAGGATGATGAAAAGGAAAAAGCAAAAAGAAAAGAAGTGGAAATGGAATTATTTAAAAAGATGGAAGACGAAGGATACGAAGATATCATCATAAGCTTTTATGAAACATTTGATTTTCTTAACGAAAAATATCATGATGCATTATCGTTGGATATTTCTGATTATTTTGTGAATATTTGAGATAATGAGATATATCTATTTCTGATTTTTCGGAAATTGTTTTTGTTTAGTCAGAAAAAGAAAGGAAGCAAAAGAAGAAGAAGAAGAAGAAGAGAGGAGGAATTTGATAACAATCCGAAAAGAGTCTTTTTCATCGGTACGGACAATGCCAATTCATTCTTCGTCTATCTCCTTCAACAACTTCAACAACAACAACAACAACAACAACAACAACTTCTTCTTCTTCTTCTTCTTCTTCTTCTTCTTCTTGTTCTTCCTTTTCTTGTTCTTCCTTTTCTTGTTCTTCCTTTTCTTGTTCTTCCTTTTCTTCTTCTTTTTCTTGTTCTTGTTCTTCTTCTTCTTCTTCAATCACTTCTTCTTTTTATTCTTCTTATTCTTATTCTTCTTCTTCTTCTTTTCTAAATTACTCAAATTTTTGTTTCCCATCATTATCATCAACTGCTCATATTCAACTTTTCAGTTTCAACAAAGTGTGGCCAAGCTTGCTTCCAATTAAGTCCATCTTTACACAAAAAATTAAAAGTTAAGCAAGCGTTCTGGTCTGATGGAGTGTCATCTTCTCTGGTTCTTTCATTTTTTTGCTCCACGAATATTTCGTTTCGCCAGGGAGCCCTTTCAATACTGCTATTGTATGTTTACGAAAAAATTTACAGGTTTATCGATTGACAACTGATTTATCTGAAATCAAAAGAGATGACAAAATTTATCCTTCAAAGTGATAAATGTCTTCAGAAGGAGAAAAACGCATGATGTGAAAAGAGGAAGAAAGCTTCTCAGAACTCTGTAGCATCACATCATCTGCGTCATCCACATTCAACATCTTCATCCAGTTGCATCAGGCTTCGAAGAAGAACGTAATTAGCAACGCTCATGCATTCCTCATGTGTTCTATTTTTGTTGCTCTGCACAGCTGATATGTTAAAAGTGATGAACCACATCGTCAAAAGCGCTTAAGTTTTCAGATGATTCAGAGAACATTTATCACAGGCCTGTGAAATTTGCCAACTGCAATGGAAATACAAGGAGTTGACCGGCTTTAGTGCTAAGAAACCTATTCAAATGAAGACAAAGAGACAACGAACAAGAAGCTGAATGAAGCAAGATAAGCGGATGAGGTCGATGAGATAGGCTGTATCAGGTTTATTTGGAACAGCAACAGAAAATGAGTCATTACTGGCTGATGAAGGAAAAGGGCAGGGAAGAGATGAAAGGCACGAGCAGCGGAGGCAATGACAGGAATGGAAAAGGCGAAGACGAAGACGAAGGCGAAGAAAAGAAGAGAAAAGAAAGAATTCAGTTTATTGAGTTATTGTGAACTTTGGAGGAAAGCTGCGGATTAGTGAAGGCCCACTGTCGTTTGATTGAAGGAAAGCTATTTGAGATATGACAGGCACGCATAATTATTGAAAGGTCATTTCACAATTGGCAGGGCAGTAACTCGAGGAAGTCCAATATAAGGAGATTTGAAGAGGAAAGAGAGAAGAAGCACCAGACAATTGAAATAAAGAACAGATTTGATACGTTCACAAAAAAACATTAAAGAGAGCTCCCCCCCAAAAAAGTGTGTTGTTGATTTAGCAGCAGTTGATGGTATTTTCTGACTTCATCCAAATATCGATTTCCCATTTAAAGAGAATACAAACTACTATTTTTAACACGTTTCACAAGATCATTCAGATGAACTTTTTTTTCAGAATTACACGATATTTGCAGAATGACATTTATCGATATACTTCTCCAACAGATTCCTCCATCTCCACTGCCTTCTCCGCATTACCTGCAAGTGCAGGAGACAGGAAAAAAGGAAAAAGCAGGAAAAAAAATATCTCATTCATTTTATTCAGTCTGTTTATTTTCATCTTTTGTTTCAACTTTTTCGTTTCATTCTGCCTCATTTTCACGCTCTTACTCACATGTTCATACTTTATCTATCTTTATTTCAATGATTGTGATTTTTCTTTTCATCTTCATTCTATTTCGACAAGAAAGACAGTATGCAACTCAGATGAATTGGCTTTCTGTCTCTTTCAGGCAATGAATGGAATGGAAGTGAAGGGCATTGAAACAAAAAATTTGTTGAACAACAAAAAAAGATTTCTGTGTAAAAGAGAAAGAAGAAAGAGAAAGAAAGAGGGAGAGAGAATTCAATTATGATAGAATTGCTTTATATGAGAATTTGATGTAAAAAAAAAAAAAAATAAATAAAATAATAAAAATTTTTCAATTATTTTCTTTATCATTATGTGAAATGAATAAAAATGAAAAAGATAGTTTTTGAGATACAAAATAATGTGAGTTTCTTTTTCTTAAACATTCACAAAATAATCAGAAATATTCAATGACAATCTAAAATGATCATATTTGAAGCTAATTGAAATTACTCCATGAAAGCTTGCAACGATATCTTCGTATCCTTCTTCTTCCATCCTTTCAAATATCTTCCTTTTTGCTGTTTTTCTTTTCATTTCTTCCATTTCATCTTTATTCTTTTCTTTCAATCTTTCTGAAATATTCGAAAAGAAAAACAAATATTCTCTCGTCATAGTGTGATTTAATGTTTGCTGTTGAAGTTCTTCCAAAACAGCAACAACAGCTCCACCTTTCAGTAAGGCATCAATCTTCACAGCTCTGTTTTTCGCTGAAATTCTCAATAAATTAATGCACCAGTTGTTAATCCTCTCATTATTCTCCTTTGCTGCCCGATAAATCTGAACAATACAACCAACGAGCATGGTAAATTCTTCATTCTTCGAAAGACAATTGCGAAAATAAAACTCTAATGTTTTGAACCATCTTAATAAAATAATCTCTTCTTTCTCAATTTTATCTCCCTTTTCCTCTTCTGTTCTCTTCCAATCCACACACTTTGAAAGCTCATCCAATTCTCTTTCAGCCTCTTTCACAAAATGCAGTTCATTCGATATCTCTTCTTCCAAACTTTTGTCATCGAGCAATCGTTTTTTCAAAAACTGCCAAGCTGACTGATAAGCAAGTCGGGTGAGGTTGTGATGCTCCTGATGATATTCGATGATCGTTTTGATCTCATTCAAATACAATTTTTGTTCAATTTTCTAATTAAAAATATAAAAAATATGCAAAAATATCAAAATGAAAAATATCAAAAAGGAAACATTATTGTTCAAACATTAAATTCATCAAAGCAACTTAATGCCAATAAAGCCATTTCCACTTCTTTCTGAATCTCCTCGTTTTCCTCTTTCCTCATTGCAACTTTCAGGAGACAGGGTACACAAATTGAAATAATTTCTGGCGAGTGGAGATAATTAAGTGAAATATAGCATTCGCAAAGATCAATCAGTAGCTTTTCGTTTCTTTTTTCTTCTTCCTTCATCTCTTCTTCATTAATCATCTTCTCAAATCTTTCGTTTAACGAAGATTCTTCAAATTCATCAAAAAATACTAATTTCAGCACTTTGCAACATCCAACATGCTTCAACAGCAAGCTTGCATTTTCCATTGACATTTTCTTTTCTCCAATCATTTTTTCTATTTTGTTGAACATTTCTTCGTTGAAAATTGATTCAAGTTCATTATTATTCAGTTCCTCAATAACTTCAATGATTTCTTCAATTTTCCGTTTCTGTACTGCTTCAGTGAATTGTTCCAACTGCGAAAATTTCTCTAAAAAAATTGAAAAATCAAAAGAGAAAAAAGAAGCATTTATTTTTTAAATCAACTATTTCTTCTAACATTTTGCAAACCCAGAAACATTTGTTCATATGAATGTGATTGTGTAACTTCAAAATGAGTCCAAAACTATAAAAAATACATTTTCTGAATGTTCGAAGATTTTTCAAAACAAAAAATAAAAATACTCTTGCCAAAATGCCCTTTAAAAAATAACTCAAAAATCTCCTGAGCATCAGCCTTTGTCTTTTGCCTCAAAACAAGCAAATCGTTGAATTAAAAAAATATCTTTTTGAATAAATAAATAAGGGTGGCAAACCTTTAATTACATAAGAAATGATATTTGATAGATGTTTTGCTGCAGCCAGAGTATGTTTGAGCTGGTTAGGTCTTCGGCTGCATATGCACACATGCGAGTTATAGCACTGCAGAAGAACAGGGATTTTGTTAATAGATGGAGGAGCGAGTGGCTGTTTTCCAATATTGTTTGCGAAAAATGAATTGGTGGAAGATATTGCATGTAATTTGAACTTGGTTATATATTGCAAATCATATGGTGCGACATCGGCTTCAATATTTTGAATGAAAAATAACTCAAACAAGATGCAGAAAAAGCGAGGAGAATCTCAGAAAGATTAATTTGAACCGCTTGTTCATTTTGAAGGGAAAGCAGTGCACTTGACATATCATTTGAGCAGGATTTGTTTTGTGAGATTTTTTTTTGGGAATTTGGTTTCGTGGAAAAGGAAAGGGAATTGAGGGTTGGACGATGGAGGAAACGAGTTGAGCAAAACACTCAGCAGGCCTCAACAACAATCTCGTTTGCCTTTTGAACGAAGCAAGTTGGAAAGCTATCAGCGAAGAGTTGAAGTTGAATTGAGCTTTGAAAAGGAGTTAATTTGGAGAATATCAATTTTCACTCGACTTCATAATCCGTTTCACAATGAATTCTGTGAGTTCAATGACGTAATGTATCAGCCATTTGTTATCCAGTTGCCTGTTTTTTTTGAAGGAAGAGAGACAATTTTGGAGAACAAGAAAGCCAGCTGGGCTGATAATTACCAATCCATTGGAGATGGGAAAATATTTCAAGACCAAAAAAATGGTTTGATTTTTTTATTTCATTCATTTTTCTTTAAAGGTGTTCTTTGAATGAATACAGATTGGTCATGAACAGGAATGCCATTGAAAGAGAAGCCTTCTTTTCATTTCGCGAAAGAACCATAAGTTTTGGGATTATCCCTGTTTGGATTGCATTCAATGATGATATTCGTGACTTTTGCCATCTGTTTTGTATGATGCATAGCCTGACAATGCTTAACATGAGTTTGCAAGAAAGAGAAAAGCAGTTTATTTGGCTTATTTTGAGAGTGTTTGGCAGAAGCGACTCTTTTGTCAGAGCACATGAGCTGGATGGTCATTCGCATTCAGAACACATTCAGTTTTATCTATCGCCCAACGCGACTTGGAAAAGTTGACATCTTCTATTTTTCTTCACCTTCTTCTTCACCTTCGCTATCATTCTCAACAGTCTCACTTCAACAAAAGATGTTCATTGCCAGAATCGACACATCAATCACATAATCAAAAAATTCTTCATTTTCTTCTTCTTCTTCTTCTTCTTCTTCATTTCCTTCATCTTCTTCTGCGATTTATCCTTTCACACCAAGTGTGCCATCTTCAACTTCGTCATTGTCTTCTTCTTCACCTTCTTCTTTGTTTCTTGATCTCATTTCACTTAAAGTTGGATCAATGCATCAACAGTCTGTTTCATTTGCACAGTTCAATCTGCATAACGGAAAAATTGAACCAAAAGTTGCTACAATCACATTTCTTCTTGTCGATGTCCATTCGCCAAATACGCCTTCATTTCATGTTTCATTCGCAATATAGGAAATGAAAAGCCATCTGTACAAAATCTGTCTTTTCATTCAAATCGACTTCTTCTTCAACATCTTCTTCGATGAACAACAGCAATATTTATATTTCCTTTTCATTCAAATTCCCATTGAATTCATCGACTGGCCTCATCTTTCATTCCCATTCAGAAAGACAAAAGAAATATTTATTCTCTACAAAATATCAGCTGAAATTATATGTCAACGGAAGCGATTCTCCACAAAGCAAAGAAAGGTCTGCACGTTATCAACAACTGAGTCAATTCTGGCTTTTTCATTTGGAAGCTGAAGCATTTGAAGTGAAAAGGAAAGGACAATGAGGCAATTTTTTTTATGAAATGGATGGATTCCAATAATAGCGTTCGGTAGATTTCGCATCTACGAAACTGGAGAAAATTGTTGGAAATGAAATGAAGAGGAAAAGCGATTTTGAGGAAAAGGCTTATTTGAATTACAGTTCTATGAGGGAGTTGAGTTTATCAGTTACGGACAAGTTGAAATGGAAAAGTTGAGGGGAATATAATCAGAAGAAAATCACATGAAATGATTGAAAAAATGATATTTGAAGAGAAGAAATAGATGATTCCTTTAAGCAGAGAGTATTATTTTCATTAGATGAAAAGGAGAAAATAGATGAAGAAATATCGAAGAAATAATTATATTTGAGCTAACATTTAGGATTTTGAAAAAAATAAGTGATGATATATTCTTTAGTCGAAAGTGATATGAAAAAAGGAGTTTTCTGTGATATGGAAAATGACAAATTTGGAAAATGAAGGAAAGGAAAGAAAGAAAGAAAAATAATATCATTTCCAGTGATTTTTGTGTCAACAGCGCTGAAGGTGAGTGTTTGAAGAGAAACAAATGTTGAGGTGAGGAGGGTGAGGGAGGCGTCTTAGAAGAGGGAAATGAAGCCGGTGAGGGCATATTCGATGGTAGCACATGGGGTCTGTTGGGGTCTGCCACAGACATCAGAATTAGTTCCATTGCTGGCAACGATTTTGTTCTGAGCGATGAGGGGGAGCCAGCCATTGTATTCAGCATTATCAGCTGTTCCTTGATTCCACACTCTTTGTGTTGGGGTTGTTGAGCCACAATTCTCGAATGGGGATTGGGCTATAGAACTGCCATTGAAGAACACGTCATTCCCTCTTCCATTTTTGGCCGTGTTGCTGTCGAAGAAGCAGATCGAACTTGGCAAGATTACGTTCATCCACAAAAATATTGATGCACTTCTCAGTGCATCCCTTCAATTTTAATAATGCTGTTAATTCAAGGTTTTTTTCAAATCTTTCAATTTTTTCCAAGAAGTATTTTTCATTATAATCAATCAATATTATTTTTCGAACAAAAAAGTCTTATTCAATTTTCAAAATACTATCGACTGAAACAAATAAAAAAGAAAAATTCAGAAATGTTTTAATGACGATTCCAAATGAAAATGAAATGTCCATTTCTTAGAAATTTTCATAAGAAAAAATTTTTTTCACCCATTATATAAATAGTCAAAATCACAAAAATTAAATAATCTTTTTTTATTGAGCCAGAGTGAGAATGCTGACAAAATTGTGGATGTTTGCGTTATACGCATTCTGTCATTATATGAATCTTGTTACAACTAAAGAAGACTCAAAGTTGATAAGAGAAAACATGAAAGAAGAAGAAATGATTAATGTGGATAAAAATATGCTTCAGATAAACAAAAATCCTTCAAATGATGATTTTATTAATTATGAAGAAGATGGTGGAAGACTGATGGAAAAAATGAAGAGAAGTGAAATTGACGGAAAAGATTTTATCAAAGATGAAATAAAAAGCAAAGAAGAATATGGAAGAGAAATTGGAATTTTGAAGAAAGCTGATATTTGTCAATTCAGTGAAATTGAGGGTTGCTTGGAATGCTTCAATTCATCAGTCATGGAAATGGGCTTGGTTTTGAGAGAAAAAGGAACAAAAAGAATACTCATTGCGAAAAAAGGAAGCATTGTTTCGATGAAAAAGTGCATTATTTTTGTTGGGCAGAATTCTCCTCCGATAGAACTGGAAGGGAGTTTTGGTTCATTTGTGAACATTTCAATTCAGCCAAATGTTGAAGGTTTGAATATATTTCCTCCTCTTTTCACTTCTGAACAAATCAGAAGTTGCATTTCGAAATCTTCCATTATTTCGTTGAGTGAATCTCATTTCTCGTCTTTTTGTGTGTCATCTGCCCCATTCCTCTCGTCGCCTTCCATTTCACTCATATCCCTCTATCAACTGACATTTTTCAACATTTCAACAGCATCTTCGGATTGTTTATCTCCAACCACTTCCTTAAATCAAACATCAACCCAAACCTCATGTTTGATGAGCAGCTGCTCATTCTCATCAGTTTGCGATGTGTATGATGGAGGGATTGTTCCCTCTCTGAACAATCCCTTGGCCTCTTTGACAGCCTCAAACACCTCGTTTGTTGGATGTTGTCGGACAAGAAATGTGAAATGTGAAGGAACTTCGGAGGTTCCGTTGAAATCAGATAGACAAAACGAAACATTCAATGGAGCGAATTCATTCATTTGGTGCGAATGGAATGGATCAAAAACACCTGGGGAAAATGGAACAATTACGGACGGAATTTCAAGTGGTGGAGCAATTTATATGTTTAATCTTGCCAAAGGAGCCCTTTTTGTTTCTTGTTGTTCATTCAACAACTGTTATGCTCATTGGGATGGTGGAGCAATTGCATGTTCAAATATATCGTCAGTGAATATTGAAAACAATTTATTCAACTCATGCACTGCGCAGACTTGGGCCGGAGGAGGAATATGCCTTTACTCGATTTCTGCATGTTCTCAAATTAGTAAATGCGTCTTTTTTTATTGCAAGGGTGACAGTTTCGGAGGAGGATTAAGATTGGATATTTTTAAAGGTTCAGCATCAAGTTGCATTGGAGTGGAAAATGTGGAAGGTGAAAGTTCATGTGTGTTTGACTGCAAATTCAGTTTTTGCTCACTAAAAGGTACAAATGGAGGAGGAATGTTCTGTCGAACTGCTCCTGATTCATTCGAAATGAGGAATATTCAATTCATTTTTTGCTCTGCATTAAAGGAAGGTGGAGGTCTGAGTTTTGATCCAAATAATCAATCAGCATCAAATGACACAAATTTTTGTTATTTCCTTGTTTTCGTTGAATGTGTTTGCTTTGATGATCCGCCATACGGTCATGATGTGATGTTCAGTGATCGATATGATCATTACATGGTTTCAGGAAATCCGTTCTTTGAATGCTACACAACAAACACAGATGACCAGAGAGTGTGCTACGGATTTAATTTCTCGAATCCGGAGAGATGGACGCATGACCAAACATTAAAAAAGGATTGGCTGAAGTGTAAGACGATTTATGTTTCTGTGAATGGAAATGACTCATATGAGCTCTGTGGGGAGAATGAAACGTATTCATGTCTGACTGTGAAGAAGGCCTTTGAGATGTGCGAGATACAAACAAGCTTAACAATCACTCCTACCGAAGGGAATCACACAAGGGATGCAGAAACAATTGAGATTGGATCAAAGATGATTTTTGTAAAGGGCAGAGGATGTGAGGCAAGTGTGATTGGAACAAAATCCCTTTCATCAGCAGGTCCTCTGTTCAGTGTGTCAACAGGTCATCTGGGAATGAGCCGTTTGAAGGTTGATCATAACTCAAATGCAGAAATTTCACAGAGTGTGGTTGTGGTATCTGAAATGAGTGGGTCACTCTCATTGGAGGATGTTGTGATCACCACGAGCAATATTGGAGAATATGTGATATCTTCTTCAGTGTTTGTGGTGCCACTATCACAGCTATCGATGGTTGATGTGGAGATCAAGAATATGAATGTCTCAAAATCATTGTTCTCTGAACCTGTTTTATCTTCTTCTTCCTCCTCCTCATCTGCCCTGTTTTTGACAGCTACAACATCTGGAGATAGCGTGCTGGCGAATGTGAAAGTGAAGAATGTGAAGGTGACGAAAGGAGATGGAGTGGTTGTGGCAAAGAGTGTGAAGGAAGGAGAGACATTTGTTGTTCAGAATGTGACAGTCGAGGATTGTGAGTGCGAGAATGGCAGTGGAGGAGGGATCAAGGTTGAGTTGGAAACAGATTCAAGCAAGTTGCGGGTTGAAACATCAACAACAATCAAGAGATGCACAAGTGGCAAATATGGAGGAGGGATGATGCTTCATCTGGCTGACAACTCGATTGACTTCTCGATTGTGTCAGTTGACTTTTCAGGGTGTTCTGCCTCATTGGGAGGGAATTATGTGTTTGTGAATGGGAGCGATTCAGCGAGCTGGGGAATAACAAGAGAAAAGCTGGATGTCCAGCGTGACAATTCAAAATACAATGAGCTTGTGGGATATGATCGGAGTGACACAACAATGGGGCTGTTCCCACTGAATGTGTATTTGGATTCATATCCAGATGCAGCACATGTGGGGAAGGGGAAGGATGGGCTGGGTGGATACAACTCGTGGTTCTGTGGGTTTGACTATTATCCGTGTGCCACCATCACGCATGCAGCGCAGGTGAGATATCCCGACACAAACAAGAAGATTGAATTGGATTCAGGATATGAGCTTGCTGAAGAGGTTGGAATGACAGATGGCAATGAATGGGAGATTTCATGTGCAACAAAAGGGATGGAGGTTGGGGTGAAAGCACCAGAGAATTTTGAGTCATCTTGTCTGATTGAGGTTCTGAGCAAATGTTCAGTGAGAAACATCAAGTTCTGCATTCCATCTGCTCTATCTGGTGCATCATCATCATCTCTGATTTCATCCAATTCCACACTCCTCACACTCACTGACTGTTCTGTTGTTTGTTCATCAGAGAATTCCATTGGATATTGTTTTGTGAATGTGATTGGGGGAAAAGTGAAAGTGGAGGGATTGGTGATCAGAGAGACCTTGAGATTTGGAGAACATTCGCTGATTGAGTTTGGCGAAGGGGTGGAATCAGTTGTGTTTTGTGGATGTGAGGTGAACAACATTGAGAAGAGAAGTGGAGATGGAGGATGGGTGAGTGGAGTGGTTGGGGCAGAAGGGGATGAGGGGAAGAATGGGATAATTGTGATTGAGTCGTGTGTTGTGAAGGGGTGCAGGTGTGCTGGTGGAAGAGGAGGAGGGATGAGTGTTGTTGTGAAGGGGGAAGGGAGTGTTGTTTTGAATGGGAGTTGTGTGATTGATGGGTGTGAGGCGAAGGGTTCAGTGGAGAGTTCAGATGGGAGAAGTGAAGGGAGAGGAGGAGGGATGATGATTGTGATGGAGAGCAGGGATGGTTCAATGAAAATGGAATCTGGAGGAGAGGGTTTGTTTGTGTTTGGAGAGGATAACAAAGCTTCATATGGGAAGGATGTGTTTGTTGAATGTGGTGGAGGAGTGTTGTTGGAGTCAAAAGTGAATGGGAGCTCATTTTCATTTTTTGATTCAAGTGCGATTCCATCGGATGTGTTGAAGTTGTGTGGGAGTGAGGATGAGAGAGAAGGGGAAGTGATTCCGCTGTTTGTGTATTTTCAATCATATAGAACGAAGTTGACTGTTGATGGGAGAGGAGAGAGGGCACTGGATCACAATCATTGTGGGTTTGAGGAGTTTGGGTGTTTGACGATTGACTATTGTGTTGGGAAGAGAGCGAGCATCAATGTGAATGAGATTGAAGTTATCTCAGAATCATGGATAAAGAATGAGATGAAAGTGGCATCGTTTGAGTTGAGTCTTTCTGGGAAAGAAGAAGGGATGAGGGTGGTTGTGAGGGATGAAGGATCGATAAATCAAAACAACCTTATTGAGTGCACAAAATCATTTGAGATGAGACATTTGTCATTTATGCTGAATGAAGAGATGAATGGGAAGAGAAGTGGATTCATCCACTCTTCATCATCTACCATCACAATAACCAGCTGTTCAGTCTTATTTGGAAATGATGAAATGATTGGATACAACGTGATATGTATTGAGGGAGGATGGTTGGTTGTGAATGGGTTTGTGATGGAAGGGGGAGTGAGAATGAGTGGGAAATCGCCAATTGTTATTTCAAATGGAGCTGAATTGGAGATGAATCACAGTCGAATGAGTGGAGTGGAAGTTGTTGGTGGAATTGGAGGAGGAGGAGGATGTTTGAATGTGGAGATGGGTGTGAATGGGATTGTGAATATTGATGGATGCAATTTGTCATCGGTGTGTTCAGGGGGGAGTGGGATGAAAGGGGGAGGGATGAAGATATCAGTGGGGAAGGGAGGGAGGTTGGAAATGAAAGGAGTGAAATATTCTTTGTGTGAAGTGCCAAGAGAGGATGTTGGGGATGGAGGGAGAGGAATGGGAGGAGGGATGTTTGTGAAGCTGGCAGATGAGATGGGAACATTTGTGATGGAAGGGATGGCATTTGAGGGATGTGATGGGTGGAAAGGAAAGAATGTGTTTGTTTCGGGATGGGATCTGAGAGAGATTGTGAACAAGGAGCACCTGAAATGGGAAATAAAGGAAGAGGAGTTGGGATCGTTGGATGAGTTGTGTGGATGGGAGAGGAAGTCAACAGGAGAGGAGGGATATGTGATTCCACTGGTTGTGTATTTGTGGAGGAACTGGAGTGGGGATGGGTATGTTTCTCGAGAGAAAGGAGGAGACTTCAGTGGGTGTGGGTATTCAGAAGCACCATGCTCATCGATTGACCATTTGATATCACTTCGATATCCGACACTTGATGAAGGTGAATCCCACATCAGCATCGTGGGATCAGGGTTGCTGAGCCATTCCATTTCATTTTCATCTTCATTTTCTTCATCTTCATCATCAATTTCAGAGTCACCAAAAGTGGTGATTGAAGGGACAAAGAAAGGAACAAGTGTGACAATCAGTGATGAAGAAGAGAATGTTTCAAAAGATTCAATGATTTCATCGAATGTGAGTCTGTCATTTGTGAATGTGTCATTCACCAAGCCAGCCACCGCAACCCATCATGAAGTGTTGATTGAATCCTCTGGAGCAAACACATTATTGTCAGTTTCAGATTGTTCATTTGGCCCAGGGAGGGGAGTGGCAGAAAGTTTTGGATATTGTGTGATGAGGGTGGATGGGGGGAGTGTTGTGATTGAAAAGTGTTCGTTGAGTTTGATTTCAGAGTTGAAAGGGTTGATTGCGTTCAGCCTAAGTGCAGCTGATGTTACTGTTCAGAATGTGAACATCTCATTTGCTGATTTGACAGAAAGAAGCCTGATTTCGATGATGGAAGAGGAAAACCAGATGAATGGAGAAAAGAAGGTGTTTTCAAATGGAAACAAACCAGTTTTGAGGGTTGTTGGATGTTCATTTGCGAACATCACAAATGAAGGGATTCGAGCGAGTGTTGTTGATGTGGGATCATTTGAGAGTGGAGTGGAGTGTGTGGTGGATGAGTGTTCGATGTCGAGTTGCAAGAGTGGCTTGAGCAGAGAAGGAGGGGGAATGAAAGTGGTGCTGAAGAGTGGGGAGTCAGTGTTGAAAGTGAATGGGAGCTCGTTTTCGATGTGCAAGTGCTCGAGTGAGACAGGTTGTGGAGGAGGGCTGTTTATTGATGGATCTGACCCACATGCGAATTATGGAAATGAGAGTCAGATTCCACCTCTGAATTTCAAGATTGTGAACATCCTGTTTGTGATGAATGAGGCACATGTGGGGAAAGACGTGTTTGTCAGATGCCACTCGATTGAGCACCAGATCAACGAAACACTGTTTGCACTGAACTACAGCCAGGAGTCACTGAACTCGAACAACTCGATCTGTGGGAGGGATGCTTGGAGCGAGGGAGATGTTGATCTGATTCCGCTGATCACATTCTATTATTCGGCACAGGTGTTTGTGAGTGGGAGAGGGAGTGATGGGAGGGGATGTGGATCACAGAGCAACCCTTGTTCCAGCATCAACTGTGGGGTTGAGCACATTCAGGAAGGAGTAATGAATGGGATTCTGATTGATGGAGAAGGGTTTGTGAGGAAGGAGTGTGTGATTGGGGATCTGGTTGTGAACTCATTGAAAAAGACACAGGGGGTTGTTCGATTGAACTGCAAGATTGAGAAATCAGCAGAGAAGGATTGTGTGATGGAGTTTGTGAATGAATGTCCAGTGGAGAGGTGCTCATTCCAGTTTGAAGATGGATTTGAGTCAACTCACAATTATATCATGAAAGTGAAGAACGGGTCAATGGAGATCCAAAAATGCGAGTTCTTCTCTTCTTCTGATGAACTGAAGTTGAACAGTTCTGTTGTGAGTGTGGAAAGTGGAGAGCTGAAGATATTTGATTCAACATTCAGGGATATTCATTCAACAAGATCAATTCTTTCATTATGTGAGGAATCGAATGTGACAATTGATGAGACAACAATTTTGAATATCGAATGTGAGGGAGATGTTGTGAGTGTTGGAGGGAAAGCGAGAGTGGAGATGAAAGAGATTGGAGTTGAGAATGTGACTCTGTTGTTGGAGGGGTGTGTGATTGGGATGGAAGAAGCTGAGCAAGAGGTGAGTGTGCTGAACAGCTCATTTGGAAAGTGTGAGAATTCGGCTGATAAGCGAAGGATGATGCAGATCAGGAATTCCAAGAATGTGAGTATTGAGATATGTGTGTTTGATGGAGAGAAAGAAATTGAGTTTATCAATGAAGAAAACAATAGAAAAGAAGGATTATGCAAATGGAATGGGTCATTGGTTGATGTTGAGAAGAGCAATGTGGAGATGAGGGAAACAACGATTATGAAGAGCAAGGCAGGTGGGTTGTGTGTGAGTGGAGGAAGTGTGAAGATTGAGAAGGGAGAGTTTGAGAACAACAACCCATCGATTGAGGGATATCCATCAGCTCGAAGGAATGTGATTTGTGAAGGGAATGGGGAGTTGAATGTTGTGAGTGTGAAAGGGGGAGATGGGTTGAAAGATAACTCATCATTGTGGATATTGGATGAGGGATGCGAATTGGGAGGGATAGCAACTGAAAGAGGATCATCATTTTTCATCCCTGTTTTGGAAGAGGTGAAGAACATAACACAGCCAAATGGGAATGTGGAGTTGATGATTCATGGAAAGCTGCTTCTGCCATGCGATTTGTTGGTGAAGATGAGCATGAAAAATGGAGATGAAGAGGAGATTGTGAGAAAGGGGATTGAAGAAGGAGGGTTTGTGTCAGAGAATGAGATTCACTCGGTTATTTCATGTTCGGAATGGGAGAAAGTGAGAGAAGAGACAGAAGTGAGTGTGTGCGTTGCGTTTGGAAAAGCTGATTCACTTTCATCAACAGATTCGGTTATTGTGAAGAACAGGAGTGAAAGTGTTGGAAAAGGAGATGAAAAACTTGTTGAAGGAGAGAAAGAAAGAAAATCACATTTGTTGTTGATTGTTATTATCATGGCAGTTATTCTATTAATTGTTTTGATTGTTTCTGTGATATTTATTGTTCGATGGAAGAAGGTGAAGAATGAAGCAGAAGATTTGAGAGAGATAGTTAATGACACAGTGAGGAAGGATCCGAAGGTATTTGAGATGGTGACGATGGAGATGTCTCCAGAAGAGCAGTGGAGAAGAGCAGAGAAGGAAGCAGAGAAGAAGAATGAAGAGAGAATGAAGAAGAGAATGAATGGAAAGGAGATGGTTCATTCAGAGTCATCTGAGCATCTTCTATCTGAGAGTGGATCAACTGAATACATACTGGGAAAAGACTCAGATAAGATCCCTCAATGGATGCTGGAGAAAGTGGATGAGAAAGAGGAAGAAGAAGAGACAAGAAAGCGAACTCCTTCACCATCTGTCTCATCAACTTCAACCACTGATTCAGATTCCACTTTTATCCGACCAGAGAGTCTGTGCCCAACCACCTCATCGATGTCGAATCTGGTGGATGCAATGGCCTGCTCATCCCCTCATGAGAAGCTGATTGTGGATTTGAGAGATTCATTGTTCATGTTGCTTCATGGGATGAATAAGACAAAGGAGATGGCAATTGGCTCACTGAAGGAAAGAGAGCAGACAGCTGCACAGATCCTGTTCTGGGTGGCCAATCTGGCACTCCATTCATTTGACGAGATGGAAAATGGATTATCTTCTCTTTCCACTCTGAGTCCTCACATTGTGTTATTTTCGGAACACATGGTCATCTGCATTGTCATGCACTCCGACTTCTCTTCTGACGATGATTCAGACTCATCATCCTTCTCATCATCAACAGTTGTAACTTCTGCCAGTGACAGTGATGATGATAGTGACTCCCTTCCCTCATCGGCATTTGAGGATGATGAATACAACAGGAAGGAGTGCCTAAGGTGGAAGGCGCCTGAGCTGCTGATCAACAAGAAGATGGGAGCAACGAAGGAGTCAGTTGTGTTCTCGATTGGGATGATGTTGTGGGAGTGTTTGACTCTGGAAATCCCGTTTGGGGAGTATGAAGGAGAGGTGGCAGGGCAGAAGATTGTGAATGGGGAGAGGCCAGACATTGTAGCAATAAGTGGAAGCAGCTTTTCAGAGGTGTGGAAGCAGTGTGTTGGGATGGAGGCGTCAAACAGGCCTTCACTTGTCTGGCTGAAAAGAGAGTTTTTCAAACATTTTCCGAAAGATGCAGTCATCATGACCATGTCAGATGCCATTTACGATGAAGGAGATGATGAGCCTGAGAGTGCTGTTGAAGACGCCAGTGTGACATGGATTTCATATTGATGTTAAGATGGGTCAACTTTTTTCAAATTCAAAAGCACAGGGTTAAAAAAGAGATGAATTGAGCAAACACAAATCCAATAATTCAAATCGAAAATCCAAAAACATCTGAAATCAAAACAACAGGATTTTGAAAGGGAGAGAATTTGACAGCTTCGTTCAGAGATTATGAATTTGTTTTTAATATTATTCACAAACAGTATTTTGGATTTATTGTTGTTGGGGTTGAATAGCCTCAACAAGAAGAGTTTGTTTTCGTTTGTATTGAAAGTTTTCTTTTGATGAAATTTGAAGCCATTTTTGTTGGTTGTGAATTTCTTGATTATTATGAAATTGAGGAAAGTTGTTTGTTGGAGATGTGATAAGAGAGATATGAATGACAATCTTTCTTGTGGTATTTGGATAGTCTTTTTCTTTTTGGGTAAAGTCAGTCAATAGAAAATTTTTCATTTTTTCCTTTCTTATTTTGAATATCTTTTATTTTTTGTAACTGATTAGCGTTGGAGAAATTCTCCTCTTTTGAACTGATTTCATGATGAAAATCTGAGTTCTTAAAGTGATTGAATTCGAAGGAGGTGAAAGCTGTTGCTTTGTTGTGTAAAAGAGAATTTTGTAATTTTTTGTGTGTGTATGATGCTTTGAATCACTCTCACGTTTTGGAAAAATCTTTTTATTGTTTATTCCCTTTTTTATTGAAATTTTATGTTTTTGAAAATGTTTGTGATTTTGAAAAAGAGTTTTCAGTTTGTTGAAATTTGTTTTTCGTTCGATAGATACTCAGTTTATCTCAATTTGTAATTCAATTGAAAGATTTTGAGTTTTTTTATCAAATCAACACCTTTTGAATTTCCTTTTATTTTCACAATTTTCGAATCATTTGTTGTTATTCATTTCTTTTTTATTTTAATTTAGAAATGAGCATTCTCATTTTATTGGTTTGGGGCTGTGAAATGTGTTCTTATTTTGAAAGAGAATTAGATTTTTTATTGATATTATCTGTTATCTTCTCATTTGGAGAATCATTCTTCTTATTTGAATATTTTTGTTTTGAAAATAACACTAATTTTCATTCAAAATAGCAAATCAGACAAACAAAATCATCATGCTGTTCAATGAAAAAAATGCTTAGTCGAAACAAGATTCAATCACGATGTAAATAGACACATTTATAATAGTCACAAAAAGCTATCCAAAAGCAAATGTGATTATTTCCGGTTTTGACTGTATTTCTTATTTTCACAGCAGATATAGTGTGATTTTTTTATCCGGACATATTTTTCATCCTGACATTTTTTTTCATTTGCGTGTCTCATTAAATAAAAACAAAAAATAGAAAAATCATATTATACCAGGTTTGCAAACCAATTTAATGTTCATACAAAAAATATTTTTTTTGTCAATTTTTGTTTTTGATGAAGATCTTGGGAATTTTAAATATATTTTTGATCATTTTGTTTGCTCGTTTTAACCGACTCTCTTTTTCTGTCAGTTTTTAGCTACTGGGCCATAAACCATACAATATGAAGTTTTATTATTCCAATTATTTTATGTTTTTTCTTATTTTTTCACGAGTTTTTCGCATTTCATTGTTTTTGAAGATAATTACAAAAATCTGAAAATAATGAGTCGAATTTTATTAATTCTTTCAATGAAAATACCAAAATATTATGAAAATAATATTAAAATACATTGCAAATCGAAATTATTTGTCAAATTTTATTAAATCAAGAACAAAACGAGCAATTTTGTCATAATGATAAATCTATTTGTAATGTTAAAACAGCAATATTTAATAAAAATTTCACGTGGTGTATATATACTGCAAGTGGTTATCATTTCATGTACCTCACTAAAAACATTTAATAAATATTGTGAAGCTCATTATTTTCAGATTTTTGAAGTTATCTTCAAAAACAATGAAATGCGAAAAACTCGTGAAAAAATAAGAAAAAACATAAAATAATTGGAATAATAAAACTTCATATTGTATGGTTTATGGCCCAGTAGCTAAAAACTGACAGAAAAAGAGAGTCGGTTAAAACGAGCAAACAAAATGATCAAAAATATATTTAAAATTCCCAAGATCTTCATCAAAAACAAAAATTGACAAAAAAAATTTTTTTTGTATGAACATTAAATTGGTTTGCAAACCTGGTATAATATGATTTTTCTATTTTTTGTTTTTATTTAATGAGACACGCAAATGAAAAAAAATGTCAGGATGAAAAATATGTATGGATAAAAAAACTGAACAGTTTGCATAATTATTTTTTTTGAAAAACATTCAGTATTTCATAGTTGTGAGCAAAAGTTTCTTTATTTCTGCGGAACTCTTTTTTTATTGGAACTATATCTGAAGTGACAAGAAAAATAACAGAAGTGACAATCAATTAATTTGCATTCTTTTTAAACGTTTTCAACATTTTAATGATTGCAATAAAGATACTTCAAATAGTTATGTGAAATATACCAACACTTGTGCTAAAACAAGCTTCCTTGAGATTATCTTTTGAAATACCCTTTAATATTGATATGTGTGAAAGCTTTTTGCATTTGAATACCACCTGAAACTTTTATTTGTTCAATATTTTCAGTTGTGATTGAAAAATTTCGAATCTCAAAAGGATCTTTTAATTTTTTATTTTCCTAAAAAAATTCTGTTTTTCCACGGAATGATTTCCGCACTTTGATATTTTAAACTAATAAATTTGAAATAATGACAATCACTTATATCATAAAATTAAGTGAATTCTGATGTTCCGGTTAAGGAACCATTTGCCCATATTTGATAACACAAAATGAACTGAGGCTTTCAATTTTTGATATCATATACCATTCAATTCGCTTTTATATATCTTGTCAAAAACTTCTCAGAGAGTATTTTTCGAAATATTTTTCTAATTCATAACACTTCTCAAAATTTAATAAAAAAACTAACATTTGGGCAAAATCTAGGTAGATTGCAGTTGTGCCTTTAGAATGTATCCAGGTACGCGCTGTGAAGTGTTTGAAAAATGAGAAGCTGACTTGAAACTTTTACATGTTCTCTGATGAGGTGTTCGATTATCTCCTTGATGCAAAGGCGAATAAGGAGGACTTGAAGAAGTGACTGGTTTGCGAGAAATACGCACCGAATTGCGAGGAAGTTTGTTGGAAGAGAAAGGAGAAGAATGAAATGATGAAGATTTCTGTTGAGAACGTT
Source organism: Monocercomonoides exilis (assembly GCF_001643675.1). Taxonomy (NCBI): domain Eukaryota; phylum Preaxostyla; order Oxymonadida; family Polymastigidae; genus Monocercomonoides; species Monocercomonoides exilis. Next base: position 1,134,695 of record NW_027150575.1, read on the forward strand.
GCTTTTGAGAAGAATTTGAAAGCTTGTGCTGAGACTGGGGTGAGGGGAACAGATGAGGATATTGTTGCTGAAGACGAGTCAGTGGCAGCTGAGGTGGATATCCAACAGTCAGAGGATCAGGAATTGTGACATGGCGTGAAGAAGGAGAAGGAGAAGGAGAAGAAGGAAGTGAAAGCTTTGAAGGGAGTTGACTTTGCTGTGATGAGGAAACAACAGGTGTTTCAGTTGGGTTCAAAGAAGACATCTGTGAAGAAGGAGAAGGAGAAGGAGAAGGAGAAAGCGAATGTGTGGGCGGAGGAAGAAGTTGAGAAGGAGTGCTTGAGAGTGCATTGGAAGCAGAAGCAGCTGTTTGAAATGGAGCTGAGCCGACTTGCTGAGGAAGAAACTGTGAGGGAGTGGAAAGTGTCTCACAGTTGACAGGAGAGATGAAAGAAGGATCTGACACCGCAGATGAAGTGAGCGAGAGAGAGAAATCAGACGGTGTTGCTTGCAAGTTCTGAGAACGATACGGTGTTGACTGCATCGGATGATAAAGTGGCGTGCTTTGCGACTGGACTGAATGAAAATCGGATGTTTGCGAGATTCGCTCAGCAGCTTGTTGGAAATGTGATGACGGTGTTGATGGGATCAATGAAGAAGAAACAGAAGATGCGGATGGTGGTGGAGGTGGAGGTGTTGGTAGTGAAGATGATGAAAGAGATGGAAGCGAAGAAGAAGAAGAAGAAGATGATGATGATGATGTAACAGACGTACTGATTGATGGTAATGATGAAGAAGGCGATGAAAGAAGTTCAACAGAAGTTTGCTGAACTTTGGCTGGAGAATAAGATTGATTGTGAAGTGATGAAGTGTTGTGCTTTCGCTGATGAGTGTCAGATGTGTGTGGAGTGTCTGAAATGGAAGACTGCTTCTGAATCAAAGCGGCAGCTGAAGAAGATGACGAAGACGAAGACGAAGATGAAACAGACAAAGACTGCAAAGATGAAACAACAGAATTCGCATCTTCTTTACTCTTTCGTTCTGCTGCGGTTGCATCCTTTGTATTCGCCTTTTCCGTTTGCGTTTTTGCACTTTTCGTTGCCTTTTTTGTTCTTCTTCGTTTTCCGGGCTCTGATGCTTGCTTCTTCTCTTTCCTCTTTTTCTCTTTCTTTAATTCTCTGTTCTTCACTGCCTTCCCACTATCATTGCATTCCTTTGTCGTTTTTCCTCCTTCTGATCCAACAGAAGCAGACGACGACAAAGAAACAGACAAGTCAGGCAAAGATGCTGCATCGCTCTCGCTTTCTTCAGATTTAATGGACAGATTTGACGATGAAACCTTCAGAAGTGATGGCGAGGAAGATGGAGAGGAGGAGGAAGAAGAAGATGTTGATGCAGATAAAGAAGAAGATGATCCAGCTGAACTACAATCTGATGAATGCTCATGTGAATGTGACGTCAAAGTGCTTGAGGAATCATCGTCTGTTGCATCTTCTTTCAGTAGTGCCAGCTCTGATAGAGATGTCGATGATGAAAGCGAGAAAAATGTTGTTTCCTCTTCATTTTTGTCCTCTCTTGAAGCTCCTCTTTCATTTTGTGTCCTTTTGCTGTTGTGCGACACAAAATCTGCCTTTCTTTCTGGATGGCGATGGCGAATTCTGTGGCTATTTTTGCGGTGATGATGAATATGACGATGTCTGTGTTGATTCTTCTCATCTCGCAAAGTCAAAGATTTCCCTTCCTGTTTGTAGTTTTTGCCTTCTTCGATAACAAGTTGATCCTTCATGCTCCTTTTAGATTTTGATAGATCGTCTTCTGTTTTGTATTCTGCCATTTCTTTGATGGAAGTTGCTTTTGTTGGAGATGCGCTCACTTTCAGTCTTCGCTCATCTGCCTCAGAGATCAGCGGATTCCGCTTCGATTTTTTTCCTTTGCCTTCAGAAAACTCATTCTTTTGTGAAATGTCAAGTTTTGTGCTTTGGTCTGCTGTTTGCACTGAATGTGGGCTTTCTTGGTTGATCTGATGCAACACGGCTGGTGGTGACTGATGAGAATCAGAAGTTGGCTGAATGTGATTTTGAGTGTTTGACTGTTGTGCCAATGACAAGCGGTGTTGAAGTAATTGTATCTCCTAATTCATCAAACAGCAAATAATCAACAAAAAAGCAATCATTCAGCAAGTTTATGTTAACAATAAAAAAATGAAAAGAAAAAGAAAAGAAAAGAAAAAAAAGATTTATTATCCTCTCCATCAATTCCACACTTTTTCTTTTTCTTTCAGCTTCTGTTGGAGATTAGCAACATGCTCATTGGCCAAACTGAAAATACTATCGTGGCTTGCTTTCAGATCATTTGCATCTCTGATTAGAATCTCTTTTTCTTCAATCAACTCCTTAGTCCGTTTTGTTGAAGCTTCGAACTTTATCAACAATTGCTCGTACTTGGCTTTTTCATTCTCTTCCAATTCCCTTTCGCGCTTCATTGCCTCTTCAACAAGTTTCTTTTTCTTTTCTTTGTATTCTTCTTCCTTTTTGTGCAATGTCAGTTCAAAAATCCGAGTCTTTTCTTGTTCTTTGGAAATGTAATCAGCTTCATTTCTTTTCAATTGTTCGATTAAATGTTTGTTTTCATTCTCTTTCTTATCAACTTCCTGTTCTAGTGAGCGAACCTTTAATGTTTCATCATTTAGTTGCTGGTGGAGAAGATTTAATTGTTGAAAATTCTTATTCATCATTGTTTCAATCTGAACTTTTTGCTCTTCTTTCAAATCTTCGATTTCTGCTTGGTGACGAACAAGAATTTGCTCTTGTTTTAACTCCATTTCCTTTGCTCTTTGATCAAACTTGAATTGCGCAAGTTTCAATTCCTCTTTGTGATGAATAATTTGTTTTTCCAATTCTGCAACAGTAACATTCGCAGCTCTATTAATAACTTCTTCCTTTTCTTTCTTGTATTGTTCAATCTGCATTTCATAATCACTTATTTTTCTATTTGCTTCCTTAAAGTTGTATTTGAAGAAAATTTTAAAAAATGAAATTCAAGAAGTTTAAAAATTTTTGAGGTAATACTTCTAAATCCTGGCGCTGTTTATGTATTGTTATTTCAGCATCTTCCATTGACGCTTCCAAATTTTTTATTTTTTCCTTGTATTCCAATAAAGTTTGTTTAAAATTATCTTCAATTGTTAAAGGTAAATTCACTGGATTTTGTGGGCCTAATGAATTTTCTGATTTATTTAAATCATATTGAGCAATTTGTTGTTTCAAAGATTTCAGCCAATCATCGGCTAAAAAATCTTCAGTTATCATGAATTCAAATAACGTGCAAGATCAAAATATAAAAATATCTCAATCTCAATTCTAAATATGAAAAATAGGTCAGAATTCGAATAAATATTTTAATAAATTATCCAAATTTGATTGTGGTTCTTTAATCGTGCAGATTTCAATCAAAAGTCAGATCATTTTTTAATTCTGATTCTTCAACGCCAAGAGTTCGGCTCAAGGAAGTTCTGCTTTCTGGAGAGTTGTTTGTTGCATTGCGAATTGTCCAAATTGCTAATTCTCTTGAAAATGGGTTGATGTCATCGTGGTTGGACAGAGCAAGGAGAAGAGGAAATGGATGAAGCAAGGCCATTTTCATTGAAGAGCAGGTGAGAAATCTATGAAGAGGATAATATGACTCAGAAGAAGAAGAAGTAAATGATGATGATGATGATGATGATTGCAAAGATAACGACGAAGAGTTGAAGAGTTTGTTGTATTCGTCGATAAGAGCAGCACTTTCAGCTGTGCTCAGAGCAGAAGAGCAGCACATATTCCCCACAATCTTCAGCAAAAGACTTCGATAGCCCAAAAGAAGCAGCGGGGGAACACTCTCTTCCTCCTTCTCTTCTTCTTCTGATGCAACTGATGAAAGGGCTTTTCCTCTTTTTTCTTTCACGTTCTCTTCTCTGAAGAACGGTGGCTCTTTTTCATCAAACAAACCAAAATCGCACTTTTTGGGATTTTTCTCTTTCTCCTTCATTTCCTTCTCGTCTTTTTCGCTTTTTCCTGTTTGCTTCTTCACAAATCCAAGCTGCGGCCAGCAGTCCTCCTTTTTTGGAAAGATTTCTGTGTTTTGCAGCGGCTGAGGCGGTTCTGAGACAACAAGAATGTTCAAATCATCTTCTTTCTCTCTCTCTTTTTCGCTGCCTTTTTGTCTGTCTTTCTCCTCTTTGATCGTCGCCACCCTCTCCTTTTCCTTCCCAACCCACTCGCTCCACTGCTGCACTGCCAATGGAGCAATTCCAACAGCTTCTGGCTCCATCTTGTCAATCAGCTGCTGCTTCTTCGCTTTTGCTGCCTCGTCTTCAATCGGCTCTGCAGACGGCGTCAGCTCCTCTTCCCCTTTTTGCAGCTGAGCTTCCAACTTTTCCACTTTTGCCTGCTTTTCTGGCCTTGTGACTGACCCGTGGGACGGAGGGAAAAGAGTGAAGGAGCGATAGAGAAGCTGCAGAATGTGGACATCCAAATTGCTCAGCGCCATTTCGTGAAGAGGATCAAACGTGTTCGCTTCAGATTGACCTGCTTTTGAAGATTTCGCGATATTCTCCTTTTCACTTTGGGGAAATTCTTTTCTGATGTTTTCCTTTTCCTTCTTTTCTGGCTCAGCTGCACATGAAAGTGAATAAGTTATCGATAAGAGCATTGCCAATAGAGACACTTCATAAATGTCCATTCCTTTCTTTTCGCCTGCTGATATCATCATCGTCAGGCTTGCAAACAAATGCAATCTGTCTTCGCGCTTTGGAAACATTGAAACAATTGACTCAAGAGATTCTTCACCATCTTCTTCTTCTTCTTCTTCTTCTCTTGTATCATCATTTTTTGAAACTTTATTGATTTCTTCTTTTTTCAGATCCAGCTTTTCGGAAGGGCAAGCATTATCTTTTGTATCGCTTTCGATGTTTCTGCCATTGTATACGCTCATCGCTTCAATTATTGTCATAATCGGATAAATGGCTTGAATTAGATGTTCATCTGCATCTACAGTTTGATTATAATAAGCAGTCAAAGATTGAAAAACTATACCAAGAAGCAATGATTCTTCACAAAGTAATCGAAGAAGAGAAACAGTGAAAGAAAGGCACTGTTCAGCAGAATTTTTCGAAATGCCTTCGGAAAACTGTAATTTTGATGCAGAATAATCACGCATCTCTCTTTCAAAAGAAAGGCAATTTGAGCACAACTTTCCCAAAACAAACAGTCCATTCTGGGTAAATGACATAAAAATCTGCTTATTCTTTGTCTTTATTGAATTAAAAAGAGAAAGGGCAACACATAAGCTCCGAGTCTGGTTAGTGTCTGATATTATTCTGGCAAATGTTTCAGGAAAGAAAGCAGACCAAGCCATTTCCAAATATCCTCCTCCCTTGCTGAATAAATTAGTTATTGCTTGTGCAAATGTAGACAAAATGTTTGAGTTTGTTTTATAAAACCTTTGCTCGTCAAATCTACATTTTTGTGAAAAATGATCCACAAAAAATGAAATGCGCCTTAAAAATGTTTGGTCTCTAAATTACATAATCAAATAATGACATGAAAATCCGAATGATGATTATTATGAGCAAACAAAAGAGTGATTGGCATTTCTTCATAAAGAGCATATGCATTTCTCAGTTTAATAGATGCTTTTAAAAGTAAATCATTTTCATCTTCTTTTGTCAAAATATCATCTTCTTTTAATAATCGTTTATCAGGCTCAAGTACCAATGACTTACTCACAATTATACAAAATTCTTTTACACTTTTTTCATTCATTGAAAATATTCTGGGAATAGTTCCTTTTTTCTGTTTGCTTTTTTTAAATTCATCATTTATTTTTATTTTCAATAATATTCAAAATTATTATGATTATTCTCTCTTTCAATATTTTTTGTTAAGGGTATTTATTCTTAAATGTTTTATTGCTCTTATTTTAGTTCATCAAAAAATTCTTTTCCGATTAAAAAAATGTTGAATTCTTCAAAAAAGTCAGTTACCAAAATTTTATCAATAATTACTGCTGTTTGTTTGACAGTAATTGCCATTGTTGCGCCCTTGATTGTTTTGCACTCTCCTTTGGTTAGGAGACATGCTTCGTTTCAGCAATCGTCAAAGGACTTACCTGGTTGTGAAATTCATCCTTTTTTGTCATGCCACGAAATGGAAGGAGAGATGGACGAAAAATGGAAAGATAATTTATGGAACACACCACCAAGAAACCACTCAAGATGGTCAGGCGGATTCCAAGATATGAGTGTTTTACAAGGTTATCCACAACTGCAATACAACGCTGATCATACTGAGTGCACAGTCACAATTTACACAAAAACGAAAAATCCAATGCTTCTGTATTATTATTTTGACGGTCAAATTCAATCAAGTCCTTCAAAGAAATACGATACATCATACAAGCGCCCATTGAAAGTTATTGTTACTGCAAGATCTGGAGAAAAATTGGAGTTAGACGAGATTGATTTCTTGTGGAACGTCCAACCTTTAAGACCAAGAAAAGGTGATTATCGAAATGGTCAAAAAGGAGCAATTGTCGAATTATTTGGATGGCCAGATGAAGACATTGCGAAAGAATGCCAGTTTATTGCGGAAGCTGGATATCTTGGAGTTAAATTATTCCCTCACCAAGAGCAAATAATGTCATTGCAACCATTTGAATTTGAAATGAATCCTTGGTTCTTTATGTATCAACCTGTATCTTATCGTCTTGAAGGAAGAATGGGATCTCGCGCAAATTTGAGAAACACCATCAACAAATGTCGTTCATTTGGATTGAGAGTTTATGCAGATGCTGTTGTTAATCACATGGCAGGAGCAGGAAATGATATGTCCATGCATCGTAATCCAGGAGCAGGTTGCAATTATTGGTATCCAAAGAATTCATCTGCACAGAACGGAGATATGTCTCCTTTCTACACTCATTCATACACATATGAAATTAATGATTATAATGGTCGGCCAAACAATGCCTTGGAGTTTCCTGCTGTGCCGTATGGTCCAATGGACTTTCACTGCGAGAAGGCGTTGAATCGCTGGACCGATCCAAATAATCTGAACACGGGATGGCTCGTGGGTCTTTCAGATCTTAATACCGGAACCGATTATGTCAGACAACGAATTGCCGATTTCTTTGTTGATCTTATTTCAATTGGATTTAGTGGTTTCCGTATTGATGCAGCCAAGCATATTCATCCAAAGGATTTGGCAGCAATTTTTGCGAAATTCAAGGCACGCCTCGGAGGAAATATTACAGAAGATTGGATCACTTGGCTGGAAGTTCTGACAGGAGGAGAATCATGGCTCCTTGTTAGAGACTCTGAGTATTCATACACAACTGGACTGACAAGAGAAATGAAGGCTGTTGGACTTAGCGATGAAGATATTGATAAAGTGAAGATTTGGTGGAGTGGATATCCTGTTGAACCAAACAACGATGAAGGAACCCTCAGCAGATGGAGAAAAGTTATACAAAATGACGATCATGATCAGCAAAGCGATGGCTCATCATCGAGATCTTTGAATGACAAAGGATGTGTTCTAGTGAAAGGGAATGGATGCACCCCTGACAAGCATCGCTATTATGAAGTGAAACTGTTTGAAGATCCTTATGAAATCAATGATAATGATAATGAATATCCCATTAGAATGGTTCTTTCATCGTATTACTTTGATGGGCGCATAACTTCAGTTCCAGATGGGAAGTCTGATTGTAGATTATGCAAAGTGACATGCGATGGTTGTAGAACAAGAAGATATGCTCGTGCTTATAATCCAAATGCAAAAGCATATGAAGGAACTGACTATACTCGTGTACACAGAGATGCTGCAATTATCAATGCAATGAGAAAATGGATGCATATTTAAATATATTTATTATTAAATAGATAATGAATTTTTTATAATTTTGTTCTGATATCAAATATTTTTTTAATTTTAGTTGTGAAGTTTTAAGTTAGCTAATAATTTTTGCTGTTTGTTTTAGTGTTTTCTTCATTTTCTGTTGCAATCCCATGTAAGTTTTAACTATTTTTTTTCTTTAAGAAGTAAAGTTCACCCTTATGTAAATAGAATAACCTTTTCTTCTTACGAATGATTTTTTCTTTTTATTCAAAATAAAAAGTTTATCGAAAATTCTTAAAAATTAGATTTTTTTTTGAAAAAGAATTGTCTTATTACAAAGATTGTTTATTCAAGAGAAGATTAATTGACTTTCTCTAAATTAGAATTCCATATTATTCTCTTTCTTCACTTTTTTCTTTTTCTTTCTTTCTTTTCTCTTTTTTTTTTTTTTTTTTTTTTTTTTTTTTTTTTAGAAAATTATTGGCAACCTGTTTTTTTGTTGTTAATTTGTTGGAGAAAATTTTTGAAAACAAAACTTATTTCGGTGTGTTGATTCTTTGATTCTTTCATATGGATGATTATTTTAAAAGTTAAATTTTTTATCTACCAAAATATTCGGTTTTAAAATTTGTGATGAATATTCACAAATGAACTCTGAAAAGTGAGAGATCTATTTTGTGACGCCTCTAATATTTTTTCAAATCAAACTTTGTCTTTTTAAACGATAGATAAACATTCAAATATTGAAAGAAAATTATTAAGCAAATGATAATGAATTTTCATTATAACAAACACACCAAAAAAAGTTATGTTTTCAAAAATAATCACCCATATCTGTGGAGAGGAAAAAAATTTTTTTGTAAGAAAAGTGAATCACAATTGTTTTGAAAGACAACTAAAGAGATGATCTCATGACAAAGTTGTTTTCAATTGAAACTGTTTCTTATCAGTGTCAATTAATCCATATTCATTGTCTATTTTTTTTAAAAAAAATGGGGCAAAATATTTTTCTTCAGGCATTTTCATTGAAAAATTATGCACTTTAAATTGAATTTTGTGATTCAGAAAAACACAATAAATATCAGTTCATTTTTTGACATTCGAAAAATGTTGGAAAACAATATGTTTTGATTTCTCCGATGCCTGTTTACGGATGTGAAAATCAAATTTATTTCAAAATCTGATAAAGTTATATAATGTTTGAGAGATGCAGTTTTTTTATGCTTTGTGCATAAAAAGCTTGAAAGCCCATATTTTCCCCCATATTTCGATTGTGAAGATTTGTTTTGAATATTGATCCTTTATGACAATGTTAATCGTTCAAGTTTTTTTTAAAAAAATGAATGATGAAAATTGATATCAAACATATTCTGAAAGAATTTTATGTTCGATTAATTCCCTTTAGTTTGATAAACGTATACGAAGAAGTGACTTCCCTATTTCTTGTTGATTTTATTGTCAGTTAATCTCACTTTTAACCCATGAAAACTGTTGTTTTGATTTTTAATTTAGACAAAATCTTTTTGTTTCAGAGATATATTTATTTGTCTATAAACACCCAGAAAAAAGAAATGATTTCAAAAATAAATCAAATATTGAGATTCAAATAGTTATTTTCCCCTGTTTAACTATTCGAATAATTGAATAATAATATAATAAACAAAGCAAGCAAACAAGTGAACAAACAAACAAACAAACACGCTAGCAAATAATTAATCAATAAAAAATGAGAGAAAGAGAAAGAAAGAGAGAGAGAGAGAAGGAAAGAGAAAGAAAGAGAAAGAAAAAGAGAAAGAGAAAGAGAAAGAGATAAAAGTGTATTTTTGAATGCAGAATTTATAAGAGAATATTATTCTTTATTATATCTTTCAAAATGACAAACATTTACGACTCAGATTCAAAAAAAATCAGTTCTCAATTTTCAGTTCATTTTTTCACTCAATTACAGTCTAATCCGGATATAATCACGTCGAATATAATCACATTCGAATATCGTCACATTTTTCGATGCACCGACATTTTTTGCTTGTTTTTCATTCATTTTTCATCGCATATAATCACAGGGATGAAAATATATAATCACATTTTTAATTATAATGGGTGACTTTTTCAATGAAAAATCGATTTTTTGATCAAAATTTTCAAAATTTCGCTTTTTCAAAAATGTGCTCAAAAAAGTCAAAAAAATGTGTATTCATGATATAAATTGATCAAGCTAGTGAAAAAAGTGTATTTGTGTTGAATTTCCAAAAATAAAAAATTCGACCCAAAATTCATTATTTCAAAAATTGATTTTTATTTTTTTCTGTGTTGAGCATCATCGTATATAATCACAATCGGATATAGTCACAAAAAGTTGTGCAAAAACCGATGTGATTATATCCGGTTTAGACTGTATTTGCAAACAAGTTGGATGTCTAATTAACTGAATTCTTTTGACGAATGCGTGTAAAGTTTTCTTATTTGATACAAAGAAATTAAATTTTTATTGCAAAAAAATTCATTCACATATCAGATTTACTGCATTTTCTTTTCTGAAACTTATTCTAATTATGACCATTGAATGATAAAAATAAAAAAAAAAAGATTTAAAAAATAATAAATGAAAGAGCAATTTTTAATTTGAAATTGATACAATTAATTATATAAATGAATTATTTTTCTCGAAATTGAATTATTTTTTAGTTTACAAAATTTCAAAAAAACAAAAAATTTAACGTAAAGAAGCAAATAATAAAATGATTAATGAAAAAATTTGAAAAATTATAACAAAAAATTTTTTTATTTTTTATTTTTTATTTTGATGTTCTAATTCTTATTTGAAGAAACAGGTGCGAGCGTTACATTAAAAGAGCTTCCGCGAAGAGAAGAAAGCGAGAAAGTCATCGGCTGAGTCAAAGGATTTGCCTTCTTTTTACGAAATGTGTTTGAAGATCTGTTGAAAGACGATGAACAATCATAATGATGAGAAGAATGTCCAGGAGGATGCACAGAACTTGTTTCAATTTGATGCAATTGAGAAGAATCAGTTGAGGAGCAGGGATTTTGAATAGAGGAAAAACAGCTGTTGAAATCAGTCTGTTCAGAGCATGGAACAAAAGACGATGCAAATGGAAATCCAGGAGGAGGGCAAGAAAGTGGAGCATTGTCAAATTGAAATGGATCAGAATTATAAAAGTTAAACGATGGACATTCTGACTGCAAAGAAGCAGATGATGAAAAGGATGCATCAGGATAGGATTGAAATTGGGAAGGTTGACTAATTTCAGCTGAGGAGCAGTCAGCAGGAAAAAGAGATATGTCCTCTGATTCCCAAAAATTAGTTGAAAAATCATTTGAATGAAGCAGTTGCAAAGAAAATGTAGGTTCAAAAAATTGTGAATGGACAGTTTCTTCCTTTGGAGAAGACAAATATGTGTTTTGAGCAGATAGACGATCAGATGATGGCTGCAATGCAGAATGTGGAATGTCTAATATTTGATGCCCTTCAATGGCAGGCAGAGTTTGGCATTCATCTGATTCGACGAGTGGTTGAGGGAAGCAATTGATGTTTGTACCGACAAAAGGGAATGACGAAGGAGCGATGAAAGAAGAAAGATCAGATTCAAACATCATCTCATTCGAATCAAAAGATGTAGAAAAAAAATTAGGAGGAAGAGGAAGAGGAGGAGGAGTTGATAATGATGAAGGGCAAAAGCATTTATCTTTCAGCTCTTGTTTCAAGTTCTTCAGCAACCTTTTCTTTTTCTTCTCTTCTCTTATTGTCTCATAATAATTGAATTTTTCTTTTTCTGAAAATTCCTTCCTCTTCTCACTTTCCACAAGCTTTCTCTCTTTCTTTTTGATTTTTTCCTGAAGTCTTTCAATTTCACCAGTTCTGTCTTCCGCTTCTTCTTCTTCTTCTCCTCCTTCTCTTCTTCCTTCTCCCTCCAAACGCCTCAGTATCTCCTTCATTTCTTCCAACGTCGCCTTCTTTCTTTTGCGGTGTGCCCATTCCTCTTCTTTCTTCTCCGCTTTCTCAACCAATCGTCTGCGCTCCGCTTCCCAAAGCATCTTTTCCTCTGCGCTGAAGAAAGAGAATTTATCTACCCATTTCCCGTAAAGTCTGAAGAACTTCTTCGCTTCCTTCAGCTGATCCCGCGTCAAACGTATTCTCTGCTTCAGAAGAGCAGAATCTGAACTTTGAATGTCTTGAGTGACCTGCGCGTGATAATCAATGTCATTAATTGTATCACATCCTTCGTCAATCTCTTCATTGTCATTCATGTGCTCCTCTTCCATCATTTGCATTTGAGTGAGCTTTGTCAAAAACTCTTCGTCTTCTCTTCGCCATTTGACAGCCATTGCAATCTGCCCTCTCATCGAATAGTCAGATTCTCTTCTTCCGTCTCTCTCGACTTCCACGTCAATCGCCAGTTTCGCACGATCCTTTTCGGTGGGCTCCCAATCGCATATCATTTGAATGAAGTCTGCTTCTTCTTCATCTTCAGCAACATCCTCTTTCTTTTCTTGTTTCTTCATTATATCATCTTCCGAATCAGCAAAAGAAGTAAAATACGATGCAGAATTTCCGATGCTTATTGTATTCTTTTCTGAAAAAATTGGGATATTTTCGAATTTGTCTTCAAAATCTCCAAGAGATGAATGTCTAAGAATGCAGTCATCCTTATTTGACATCTGACTAAACTTTGGCTCTCTTGAATCATTCACATGCAAATTTTTCTTTGACAACTCATTTGAAACTTTCTTTTTCATCTCCGAAAAGAAATTAAATCCTAAAATTGTATCAGTATCGTTTGAATCTGGTTTATTCATCCTCTCTTTATGATCAACAAATGAACAGACTTTTTGATTATGCAGCATAGACTCTTCACTTTCTTGTTCTTTGGAGTTAACAACTTCCGTATCTAATTTTATGAGTTGCAACTGATTCGTAGACTCGAATTCTGTTGCCTTTTTATAATTGGAATGCGAATTAAGCTTTGCTTGACCATGAGAAGAAAATGGCAGATCAGATTTTTCACTCGAAAAAGTCTTACAAATTAATTCATTTTCAGATTCTGTACAAACGCCACAATTTTGTGATTTGCTTAAAAGTGATTTGTGCGATAAAGTTGTTGGTAAGATTAATGTATTGCATGAAGAATGATTGTCAATATTTCCATCCTTTTTGACTGGCTCAATATGATGAATGTGATCGTTTTGCACTTCCTTTTCAAAATAAAATGGCAAAGACTGCCGAGATGTTAATTCTTTGTACAAACCCTGAGATGATTGATAAAACGAGCTTGACAAAAAAGATGAAGAAACATTAACATTTCCAGAACTTGAATATGCACTTCTGCGTAAACAACTTGAAATCATTGCGTAATTCTTATTGCTGCACTGCTCAATGATGAATATATTCCTCAAAAATCTATTTATTGATATGCTTTTCAGGATAAAGTGCAGTTGCGATTTAAGTTTGAAACTTCACCTCAATTTTGCTTGTAACAAATATAATCTTCTATTGAAGTTTCAAAAAATTTCCTTTTTAAAAAGTCAAGAAACGATAATTGAGTTAAAATATTAAGAATTGTTTCAAATAATTTTATTATACATTATATGATCATTTAATAAAACTGATGGATCAAGTGGACGAAGAACAGAGGTCTGTTAGTCGTTCAACAACAAGCTCTGCATCTACCAGAGGAACAGTCTCTGTTGTGAGATTTAGTGGATTTGATCAATGGTTTGGATTTATTTTGTAAATGCCTCTCAGATTTTATTTTCTTTTTGTGAAGGATATATTCAAGTTTTTATCCTTTTCACAGGGTATGCTTTTAGCATTTTTTATTATTCGTTAAAAACTTTTATTTTATAGGAAAAAAGGGCAGATAATGCCTTTCAAATATTGACAATTATTGTAATTGCACTTCAACTTGTAGGCATTTCTTTTCGAACTAATTTCTGGCCTATTTTTGGAGATGCAAGAATGTACTGCCATGACTTTTTTGCGTATGCTATTATTTTGTTTGTATCAACAAAATAAACACTTTTTCAATCAAAAAAATAGTTATCTTGATTTTTCTATATGTTGGAGTAGCGAAACATTTCATCTTGTTATGTTCATTCTCGTTACTGTACCATTTGTTATTACCATAATCGGCTATGGAATAATTACTTTGATATCAAAAAAAGAAGGATTGATTGCTCAATGGTTCTGCAGATTAATTTATTTATTCGCCAATCTCGAAACAACAATTTTTTACATCCCTACAATCAACGTTTATTTTGGTCAATATTCGTGTTTATTTGGTGATGATGCATTGACATGCAACGATGCATCTCACATTACGCTATTAATTTTTTCAAGTCTTTTTGGAGTTATTTTTGTCTCATTCGGTATTTTCTTTCGAACGTTTATGTTTGACTATGCATTAAACACAAAGAATTATTTTGCAACAATCACTGGGATGGTGTATCTTCTGGCACAGGTGATGATTACCATCATGTCTATCAGCACGTCAGTTATCCACACGATTACTCAGAAGATCCCCGCTGTTAATTCAGCGATATGTGTTTTCTGCATATTCATATTTGAGGCGTACGTGTATGTGTGGCAGCCCTACTTCAAGCCGATGGGCAATGCGCTCTACATGTCCATCATGGGCGTGGCAATGGTGGTGTTTCTCTTCTCCTTTGTGGTTGATGCCGTGTTTGGGGAGATCACACTGAATACAACAGTCAGCCAGCTGAACGGCGGCATCGGAGCGATGGTTGGCGTGTGGGTTGCGCTTGTTGTTCTGATGGTTGCTGTTGGGCTGCTGCTATTCTGGCTGACAATGCGGAAGAGCAAGAACGAGTGGGCGATGAGAGAAGGAGAAGCCATCCCGATTCTGCACGGAAAGACAGACGACTTTACTGTTCTGTCAGACACCAACATGAAGATGTACGAGAAGAAGACAGCAGCATTGGCACTTGCAGGCATCGGAGGAGGAGGAGGAGGAGGAGGAGGAGGAGGAGGAGGAGGAGTAAGTGCTGGAGGAGGAGGAATAGCTGGCACGACTGGAATGGCAGGCGCATTCACAGCACTTTATTCATCTCCTCGTAATGTGCCCAGAAAAGGAGAGAAAAGCGGAGAGAAAGCAAACACCACCTTTGACGTGCCTTTGTCCTCGACGGCACTCCAATCGCAGTTAAAAAAGCTGCCTCTGACGATTTCAGTTGGCAGTCAGCATTCTTCCTATCCAAATGAACAGGCAAACACTCACCCACTCGCAGAGGCAGGCGAATGCGATGGCAATTCAGACACGCCTCTTCAGTCGTCCTTCCGCCGCACAAGTTCTGCCTTCCACCTCTCTTCCTTTGAGCCCCCTGTCACTCCAATGCCGCCCATCGCCCCGCTCCCTCTCGCAACGCCTTCGTCTGTCATTTCTGCCCCTTTCGCGGCCTCAAACACGCTTTCTGCTCGTTCTGCTTCTCCTCCCATTCAGCCATTCAACACAACTGCAACGGCAGCCTCAGCTCTTCCATCGGCTTCTTCTCCTTCTGCTTCATCATCATCATCATCATCATCGTCGTCGTCGTCTTCTTCTTCTTCTTCTGTCATTTCAGCCATTTCGCCTGGTTTCCAACGATCCATCAACTCTTCTGTTTCATCACAGCCATCTTCCTCTCTTTCCACATCAATCACTGCACCATTGAATACATCATCATCATCATCTTCTTCTTCCTCTTCCTCTTCCTCTTCTTCCCTCAATCATTCTTCATTTCCCCCACAAATCTCTTCGGTACAAACAAAACAGACTCAACTTTCCTCTCCAAAAGTGCCTCTTTCTCCTCAACAGCAACAGCAGCCAAATGAGCAGAAAATAAAAAATTCCAATTCGCAGTCGAAACTGAGGCAGACATCGAACAAGATGAACATCACAGCCAGCCCACGCAATGCAATAAAGCAGAATGAACATCCAACACAAACACAAAATGGAATGACAAACATGCCAAATGCATCTGGAGTGTCTGGTGTGTCTAACATAACCACATCTCAACTGTCCCACAGATATCCCCCTTCTTCCTCGTATGTTCAAGGGATACGCACACAAAACCAACCTGGTCTGACTCCGCGTTCAGGCGAAGTTCTGCCTGCCTCTTCGACCACAACAGCTGCTGGCGTCTCTGTTAACTCTTCTTTGATGGCCTCCTCTTCTCCTTTGAATGCGCAGAGGACATTCACACCACGTGTGCCCAATCCGCTCACACCTTCAATCACTTGCCCTACTCCTTCATACGGCCAGCCTGCTTTTCCTTTTTCTGCTTCTTCTTCCTCATCGTCATCTTCCTCCTCCTCTTCTCCTTCGTCTCTACCTCTCCCATCTGGTGCTGATTCAATCTCTCATTTCTCTTCCACATTCGACCAGCAATCTTCTTCACACCCAAAAAAGTGCACATCTCCTTCTCTCTTCCCCAAATCCCGCTCTCCTCTCCCACCTCGCCAGCTGCCCCGCTACATCACCTCCTCTCAAGTGGAACACTCCCTCCGCTTTTTGTCATGCAGACACCTCGCAAAGAACAGAGAAGTGCTCGCCTTTGCAGAGAAGCTCATCCGCCACGGCACAAAAAGATTTCCAGACTCGACCGACCTCTGGCTGATAGCAGCGCTTGTTCATCACTACTTCACAGGGAACACATACAAATGTGCAGACAACCTGCGGAGTGCCAGGCAGTGCATCCCATACATTGTGCAGAGGTGGGTGGTGTATTCGATGATGCAGGATTTGGAGAGGAGAGGGATGGACGGCGCTGCCAATGCCACCACAACCACATCCAGCTCCACCGGAAGGGTGTACGGGGTGAGTGGGAGTGGGAGTGGGAGTGGAGGGAGTGGGCTGTGGAACTCGCTGGCGAGCTCGCGGAGTCACCACGCGTCGACTGATGATCTGGCGCATCTGGCAGGGATAAGCGAGGAAGGATCGTCACTCGACGGGGGTGGGATGTCGATGCAGGCGTCTGTCTCTCTGAAGATGTCACTGGCGAATGCACACAAACACTACGAGATCTCAAAGGCCTTTCTGAAGCAGACGTACCAGCTGTGTCTGAAGGAGGTGTTCGACCTCAACCGCGTCATGCGCTTTCTCGACAAGGCAATCAAATACGAGCTGCTTGCACACAACGAGCTGACTAAATTGCTAGCCACTCATCCTGACTCCACTCAGGTGCTGAGGACACTGGGGGTGCTTTTGAGGGACATCGATAGAGACGACGAAACAGCACAGGCGCTGTTCATTCAGGCGAATCAGTTGGAAGAGGAGACTTTGTTTGGGAACACGGAAACAAACTCATTTGATATGCAGTCATTGCACAGTGAGATACATGGAGGAGTTGGAGGAATAGGTGGAGGGATGGGAGGTGGAGGAGGAGGGAATGGGAAGAATGACTATTCAAGAGTGTCGCAGCAGTCGCAAGGGGCAGGGCAGAAGGGAGGGCAGCAGAATGCGGTGGATTCAAGGGCAAATGTGCTGCTGCTGAAGAAGAAGGCAGAAAAGAGAAAGAATAAACACAAAAAACATGGGGCGAAGAGAGCAGATGGGATGAGTACGATTTTGGAGAACGACAGTCTCAACAAGAAAGTGCTAGCACATTTTCTGCAGCTTCTGATAGCGATGATGCTGATCATGCTGCTGGCGTGGACGCTGACGTTTGTGATGTGCATTGAGCGTTTCACTCAATCTTCGCTCACTCTGAACTTCGTGGCGTGTGCAGGAGACTTAACATCCTTTATGAACATTGCGTATCTGAACTATCGCTACTACCTCCTCATCGACAACCCTCTGATCGACAAGAGCGGAGTGAAGTTTGTTCCTTCTGTCGATTTGATCTGCAAAAGACTGCAATATTTCCAGAAGCTGATCTGCTCGCGGCTGGAGGAGATGTACGGACTGACTACAAACCAGA
Source organism: Monocercomonoides exilis (assembly GCF_001643675.1). NCBI lineage: Eukaryota > Preaxostyla > Oxymonadida > Polymastigidae > Monocercomonoides > Monocercomonoides exilis. Next base: position 1,152,484 of record NW_027150575.1, read on the forward strand.
ACGAGTTCGAAGCTTTGGAGCTTTCAACAGCAAATGTCATCTTCTGGCTGGACGATGGCTCTGTCCCGGCAGGTGAGCTGCCTGTTCGGTGGATGCTGCCGATCAGCTCGATGGAGCTGTTGACGTCGCTTCTGAACATCATCAACGACCAGTGGATCTTCCACGACCTGGCTGACCCCTACTACCCGAGCAACTGTCTCTATGTCTCCTCCAATCTGCCCATTCTGATGACAGAGCAGCTGAAGTCTGTTGCGCTGCTGGGCTCAGCAAATGCACGGAACACGACGACACTGCTGAAGACGATCAATATTGTGGCTGGGCTGAGTGTGACACTGCTGACAGGGCTAGTGGCGACTATGCAATATGTGGTGACGATCAAGAGGCTGAAGAAATCGCGAAGAGAAGTGTTTCTGTCGTTTGTGACGGCATCGAAGAAGTCCATTGCGAAAGTGAAGAAGCGGCTGGATGATGCAGACAGAGACCAGCTGGACACAGAAACAACATTCTCTTCGCTGACAGGCACAAACACAAACACAAACACAAACACGAACACGAACACCCACCACTCAACTGAAGTGACGTCGATGCATGAGAAGTCAGACTCCGGACTGCATGCACAGAGACACATGCAGCGAAAGCTGAGGAACGGTGTTGTGGACACGAGTGCCAATCCAGTGGAGTTTGTGAGTGTGAGTGGCAGCGACGAGACAGAGGCACTTTTCGATGGAGAAGACGGTAGAGACGGGAGAGAAGATGGAAGAGACGAAGGAAACAGCACAGAAAGCGAGGCTGAAATGGGCTTTGGGTCATATCGCTCACAATCGCAGACAATGTCACAGACACTCAGCCAACCTCTTTCGACGAATTCGCGTGGGGCACTTGGAAAGTACAATAACAGTGACAATAATATCAATAACAACAACAACAATAACAATATGAATGATCACAGTTCATCGCATCTGACAGACAATTCACAGAATTGTGCTTTGGACAAGTCAGAAACATTGACAGCAGGTGAGATGATGTCGCCAACATCAGAAGGATATCTGCAGATGGGAGTGTATGAAGAGCGAGGGCTGGCTGGAGAGGAGGAAGAGGAGGAGAAGAAGATGCAGTCGCCATTGGCATTTCCTGGCTTTGAGGAAGAGATACTGATGAAGAGAGGGCGAAAGGGAAGCAAAGGAGTGCATGCGAATGGAGGAAGATACTCTGCTTCTGGTGATGATATTGATGCTGATGGAGATATTGATAGGCAGATGGGACAAGATGGAAGAATGAAACAAGGTGGATATTCCTATCAGCACAGCGATGGACAGCAGAAGGGGAAGATTGAAGGAGATTTGAGTGAAGAAGAGAAAAGAAGATGGTTGACGATGCGGTCAGAGATGAACGAGGAGATGTTGGGAGGAGAAAGAAGTGAGATGGGGAATGGTTATGAGAGAGAAAGAGAAAGAGAAGAGGAAGATGAGCAGAAGATGGAGAAGATGGAGCTGTGTTTGATGAGAGAGAATGATGAGTATGAAATGTCGATTGCAAACAGCCAGAAAAGAATGTGCAAAATGGAATTTGACAGAGCTGTCAAAATGAATGAGAAATTGAGGCAGATGCTGCTGGCAGAGGAGGAAGAGGAAAAAGCGATGGAAGAAAACGACCCGATTCGACTTTTGAGAAAAGGGCAGAAAGAACAACAACAAAGACAGATGAGACAAGAACAGCAAATGGAAGAGGAAAGAACGAAAATGGCATGGATGAATGAGGAAGAGAGAGAAGAAGAGAAAGGAGAAAGAGAGGAGGAGGAGGAAGAAGAAGAAGAAGAGAAGCCAATTCTGTTGTTTGACGATGAAAGCGAATGGGGAGCAGAAGAAGCAGTTGATGCCATGGCCCATCTGAATGAGACAAATCCCTTCAAATATCTTCTCTCGCCTCATCTTCTGCCCTCCCTCAACACTTCTTCTGATGCAACTTCTGCAGTCAACACAAAAACACTCACAAATGTTCGCTCTTTTCATCGCAATCATTCTGTCACCACAGACTCATACAGCGAGCCCCTGCAGAAGGCAGAGAAAGAAGAGAAGATGATCCACCCGTCTGCCTCTGCCACTGTCATATCGACGTCTTCTGCTGTTCCCAATGAGCTGAACAGGAATGAAGAGAGGGAAGAGGATGTTTTGGTGGCATTTCCACATGTTTCGAATGGAAATGTGGATGAGACAGAACAAAAGAAGAAGGAAGGAGAAGGAGAAGGAGAAGGAGAAAAAGAAGGAGAAAAAGAAGGAGACGAAGTGAGAAGGGTGGCAGAAGAAGAGAATGGAATGAATGTGTTGGATGATAAGGAAGTGCGTGCAACGACAGCGAAAGGGAAGAAGAAGAAGAAAAAGAAGAAGAAGAAGAAGAAGGCGACAGAAGAGTCAGGGAAATCAGATATGCCTCCAGTGACACCTGCAACGTTGGTGTCTTATTTCTCTGAAAAATCATTTGATGAAAAGAAATCGGAGCAAGAGAATAGAGAAGAAGGGGAAAGAGAAGGGGAAAGGGGAAGAAAAGGGGAGGAAGAAGGAGAAGGAGAGAAAGAAAGGATAAAAGAACTGAAAGACGAAAGTGAACAAAAGATGAAGAAAAAGAAGAATGCAAAACAAAATGCAACAGAAAAAATGCCAAATGAAATTGCACTTTCACCTTCTGAAAGCACAAAACAAGAAGGCAAAGAAGAAGGAGAAGAAGGAGAAGGAAGGAGGAGAAGGAAAGAAGAAACACCGAAAGCCAATTCGGATGAGAAAAGAGCGACAGAAAATGAGGAAAGTTCGAGTAAAGACAGCTTAAAACAGCTGAGTGACAGAACAGCAGCGTCACACTCAGAACATTCAGATGAGAAGAGAAAGAAGAGAGAGAAGAAGGAAGAAAAGAAGGAGGGGAAAGAAAGAAAGAGGAGGAGAAGAAGAAGTATTGAAGGAAAAGAGAAAGAGAAAGAGAAAGAAAGAGAAGAAGGAGATGATAACGATGATGATGAAGTGAATGAAGAGGCAGAAAAATCAAAAGAAAGAAGACGAAAGAGCAAAAGAAGAAGAAGAAGCGAATCGAAAAGAAGAGAAGATAAAAGCAAAAGAAGCAGAAAAAGCGAAAAATCGCCAAAAAGAAGGAGAAGAGAAGAGAATGAAAGCGAAGCAAAAGAAGAGAGAAAAGAAGAAGCAGAATCGAAAACAGAAGAAGAAGAAGAAGAAGAGAAACAAAAAGAGAAGAAGAAGAAAGAGAAGAAAGAGAAGAGGAAGAGTCAGTCGAAGAAAAGAACAAACCGAAGGCAGAATGAAGATGTTTCAAAGGCAGAGAAAGAAGAAAGACACCATCGAAGCCAAAGGAATAGAAAGAGAAGACATTCCAAACAGAACACACATTCTGACAGAAGGTCAGATGAAACATCACATTCTGCTAATTCCTCTTCTATTTCTCGTTCTTCACGCTCTCCTTCTCCTTCTTCTTCTGTTTCTCATTCATCTTATCGCTCGTCCTCCTCCTCTTTTTCTCGTTCATCCTCCTCTTCCTCTTCTTCTTTGTCTCATTCTCTTCGTCATCCTTCCTCCACCTGCCCCTCTCCCACCTCGTCTGCCTCACACAGAAATGAGACATCAACAGACACAGAGCATATGCAGCCACTCTCATTCAACTCACTCGCCTTCAATCCTTCTCAGCTCGACCCACAAGTGCAGCTCCAGATGCAGATGCAGATGATGATGATGATGCAATACCAACAGAACGGAATGAACGGAATGAACGGCTCTCCTTTTGTTCCCCCACTCCCAGGTGCAAACATCGCTGCTGCCTCTGCCTCTGCCCCAAACACCTCTCTCCCTTCCTTCCGAACAGCCAGCGGGAGCATCCAGCCAATCGTCCGCTCTTTCTCAGCAACAGAACAGGACATTCTGAACAAACAGCGCCAATCAGCAGACACACAAGCAGCAGGCGTGCCTGTCCCGCCTTCCTCTTCTCTTTACTCCAACTACTCCACTTACACTGCCCCTCCCTCCTCTTTCATCCCCCCACAAGGCTCAAACACAGCCAACGGTGTCTATTTTGCATCGTCTGTGCCATCAACACCAGGAAGATTTGGAATATTCCCGCCGTTTATGCCAATACCCAGCACTTCCAATACAAACATGGCATCTCTCTCACCCGAAGAGAAGAAGATGATGCTTTCACAAATGTCATCATCATCATCTTCTTCAACAACTTCTTCTTCGTCTTCTTCTTCTTCCACCCCACATAATCTCCAACTGCAGAACATCCAAAGCATTCAGAATGCTCCTTCCTCTGCCTCCTTCTCGTCTCCCCTCCTTTCTCCACACAGAACAGCCTCTCTGTCTCCTCAGATTGCACCGCCGGCGATGTTCCCTTCGCCCCGTGTGCCGTTGGGCACCCTCTCTCATCCGATGGAGAAGTCGAAGTCTTGTCTTGCTGAAAGACAGCCGAGTCCGCTTCAGCAAGGCACAACAGCCAATCAGTCGTCGCTCATCACTTCTGCCTCTTCTTCTGCTTCCTCCACGGCATATTCTTCGTCTTCTGCTGGCTCCTCTTCCTCTCTCATTCACCAGCAGGGAGACAGCAACGAGAATGCAGTGGCGAAGAAGGCAGCGTATTTGGAGGAGGCTGAAAAGGCAGCGAAGGAGAAAGCAGAAGAGGAGAAAGAGGAGATGAAGGAGAAGATTGACAAGATGACCTCTTTCATTCCATTCAGCTTTTATGTGCGTGTGGTGCTTGGGGTGGGCATAGTGTTTATTCTGTCTGCTGTCTATTATGCCTTCTCCACATTTGCAGTGGACGATGTCATCAGCTCAAACGATGCTGTGTTCATGTCTGACTATCGTGCTGTGCTGATGGCGCAGATGGCATCAATCGCCATTTCTGTTGCCACTCCTTCCATTCTGTCTTATGAGAAGAGCGGGTTCAACGTGTCTTCGTCGACCAATCCTGTCTGGAGTGATCTGTCGCACATGTCCCACGATGTGCAGAAGATGCAGATGATCCTGTCGAAGCTGGTGACATTCTTCATCGGCGTCAACAGAAAAGTGAATGAAGGCGGAAATGCTTTTGCAGATGGCACAAAACTGACAGGCGACGAAGCACTCGACGCCTTCAGCACAACGCGCACTGTGAAAGAAGGCTCACCTTTTGTGTCTCTTTTGTATGGCACACAAACATGTCTGTGCGACAATCCAGAGGAATGCAGCATAAAAGACAGGTTGTATGGCATGGAAGGAACATACGCTGGACTGGAAGGGCTGATTGAGACAGCACTCTCACACATCATTGTCCTCTCAAACATCACAATTCTCCCTAATTCTGCTGCAAACGATGCAAATTCTGACATTTCTGATGCCAATTCGCAGGAGAACTACCACACGACAGCAATGCGAGTGACGTTGAATGCATCTGAAATCCAGTTCATCAACACAGGTGTCAACTTCGACATTTACGGAGGGCTGGACAAGTTCAACACGCAGATTGTGGAGATGCAGTCAGCCGCCCTTGTTCGCTACCGGACAATTCTCATTGTGCTCTTCATCATCGGCATCGTTGGCCTGTCTATTGGGGCATTCGTGTGTCTCTTCCCGACAAAGCCGCTGCTGGCAGACGTTGCCATCCACACGCTGAAGATCGAAGAACTTGACCCGAACAACGACTCCAGCAACGACGGGGTGATTGAGTGGAGCGAGCAGCACACGGCAGACCTGCCCCGCTTCGACAATGCGCATCAGAATGTGCTGGTGCTGGCGAGAGAACTGGCACAGGCAGCAGAGGAAGTGAGTGACTTGCACTTGGAAGGCTCAGAGGCGCGGCTGAAGATTGCATCAGCGCTGTCACCGCTGCTGATTGGGTTTATGTCAGTTCTGAATGACGAGGAAGGGCTGATGGCGAGGCTGAGAGTGATTGGGCGGCACGTGAAGATGCACCAGACAGAACACGTGGCAGTGCTGAAGGGGTTGCTGGAGGCTATTCATCAGATGGCGCTGGGGAAAGGGTCAGTGACAGCTGTGCTGGAGCAGATCAACATGTGGGTGACGGAGCATGTGGCGCAGATGGACAAGGAGCTGGCGACGCTCATTTCAGGAAAGATGGAGAGCGAAGAGATAGACGGAGAGGTGGATCTGAAGGCAGGGCATATTCCAAGGTCGTATTTGGAGTATCTGGACTCAGACAATGCGAGCATGCAGGAGAAGACAGATCTGCACAAGCTGCATAGCCTGCTGCACATCAAGCAGCATTGGGAAGGATTGTAAGAAAGAAGAGGAATTAGAGGAAAATGATAAAGACAAAGAACAATATTAGCCAATGAAGGAATATCTTTGTGAAATCATTATGTTCTGTTGATTTGAAGTTGAAATTATCAGATTTTAAAGTTTCAATGAATGTGATAACTGAACAGTTTCTCACTCAAAATATTTCATCTGCATATGAATGGCAATGAATAGATTGATAAGCGTTTCTGTGTAAAGTGTTTTGTGGACGCTGTTCGGTTGATCTGACATCATCATTTCCTTTCATCGCTTCGTTTCTGCATTTAATCTTTATGAGCATATTTTTTTTTCCAAAGTAAGAGTGAGCATTCTTTCTTCATTCTGTCAATCGAACCCTCTTCTTCAACTTGTTCCATTCTTTCCATTTGAAACTTCTATATTCCTTCTTGTGAGCAAAAGAGTGGATGTTTCATATTCCTTTTTAAGAGATGCTTTTGAGATGATTACACGAAATTTCTGTATGTCTTCTTAACACAATGTTTACATTGTGTGAATATCATCAATCCTGTGTATATGTTCCTTATGCCAAAAATAATTATTAAATATTTATTTATTTTCTAATTAGTTTTTGATTGCTTTATTTCAAGTTGGTTTCGATTAATTTTCTTTCTTTTTTGTATGTGATTTTGCTATTAGAAAATATGTACTCAAACAAATTGATATGTTTTTATAACACCTTCTTCAATCATCGCTGCATTTAATTCATTTCACAGTTAATATTTATGTTTTTGCTATGTTTTTCTTTTTCTTAATTTCTTTTTCTTTTTGAATGACTTGCTGCTCTTTCAATAATGTATTTTTTAAAGAGCATCTGTTAGTACAATACAAATATTTTTCTTTTTCGTAACTTTTGGAAAATATTTGTTTTATAACATAAATGTTCATTTATTATTGTTTATAAAGTGAAAAGATGTTAAAGAATCCTTTCTTTGATTATGATTTTCAACAGAATGTCATTTAGAGTTTAATCATGTATTCAATTCTTATCTTCATGTTATTTCATTATTGCATCTTTTCAATTATTTGAAATGACATTCATTATTTATAATTATAATTATTTGAGCGAAGAGTCGCAAATTTTCCATAAATCAAATACATTTTATAAATTTTTATCTTTTATATAGCCCATAATAACAATTTTTGGACTCTTTCAAATGTCTTTTTTGAATAACAAAGAGGAATTTGAAAAGTCATTGTTTGAGTTTCATGAAAAAAGAGGAACAAAGATTGCAAGAGTTCCTGTTATGTCACGAATACAACTTGATCTATTTCGACTTTTTCAAGTTGTTCAGAAAAATGGAGGTTACGATGAAGTGAGTGTGAAACGTCTTTGGAAAAAGGTAAATAGAGAAATAGATATTCCTATAATAGGGTCAAGCCCTTATATTATTCGTAAGCATTACAAACAAATTCTTTATCCATTTGAAAGGGTGAAAATACATTTTCTTCCAGATGACTTGTCCATTGGACTTGATCAAGGAATACCTGAAATTCCATCTACATCTCCGAATCCTCAACCAACATTCACACTGGATTCTGATGTTATGGATGACTCTCATTTGAATAAGATATTGACAAGTTTTCTTCCTCGCCCTCGAAAGACATTTAGTTTCTTTAGAATTCCTGCAATGCAATCATCCACAAACGTTAAGAAAAAAATTGCTTCATTTGCGTTTGAAACAGGAGAAGAAAAAGATCTTGTTTGCAAATATTAATATAGTTTTTATTTAACATTTTTAATAACACATTTTTTGTAACTAGGAATGTTTATTTCGCACAATTAGATCTTCTTCTAGAAATGCTGTCGATGGAAGTTTAACGCATTTGAACGATTTTGGTGCTGTGCTATCATTGTTATGGTCTTCAATGGCAATGAACATTGAATCTATTTCATATCAACATTGGGAGGATTTCCGCGTAAGATGGATCGATTGGAAAGAGAAATATGTTTATTCAATGAAAAATGAGGAGAAAGAAAAATTTCAAATTCCAATAAAAGTGATACATCTCAATGATCAACTCAATCAGTCAATTGAATCGTTATGCCGTTCATCAAAATGCACCATTATTGAAGAAAAAGACGGATCTGCTTTGAAAGACCAAAGCTATTTGGCAACTGCAAAATATTCAACGAAAGCATTTAATGAACTGTCTGATCTTGTTACACAAAAGATAAACCTTATATGTGAATTTTACAAGAAACTGATTCAAAATTCTGAGAAAACTTTGAACTCTTTTCGATTAAAAGCAGAAGAAAAAAACTTTTTATACGAAAAATCAAAAGAAGACTTCTTCCAAAATATGCTCAATAACAAATACATCAGCGATGCAATAGAAAGCGATCTGTCTTTGTTTCATTTCGCATCAACTTCCTGCGAAGAGATGCTTTTAACTGATGTTTTGAATCAAGAGGAATTTGGCAGTTTAGCAGCAGAAACAAAGAAAACGAAAAAAATGCGCGCTTTCAATGAAATTGATCAGCATAAAGAAGAATTCAAATCCTCAAAAGATGAAAAATTTGAAAATAAAGACGATGATATGCCAGTAAAAGATGAAGAAAGAAGTAAACGGAAAGGAAAAATAGAAGAAATGAACTGCGAGAAAGAAGATGCAACTGAACAATTATCTCCACCATTTTTGGTCTTTTTTGATGCGTGCTCAAGTTTATTCCCTTCGTCACTTCCTTTGATTGCTGACACAAACACAGGCGAACTCTCAATAATGCCATCTTCTAATGCTCAATCATCAAATATATATTCTTCTTCTTCTTCTTCCCACATTTCATCTGCTTTGCATATTCCGCAAGATTTTGTTCCTGGAATGCGTCATTCTCCTTCTGAACTAACTCAGAACGTCTTATCCAATCAATTGTCTTCTCAGCAATTCAATGAGTATCCTTCAACACACACCCAATGCGTTTCAAATAGCCGTTCTGCTGAAGTTCTCTTTGAGAATTCATCTGCTTTTGCTTCTGTTAATCTGCCTCTGCTATCTTCTCCGCACAAATCCGAGTACGAAAAAATTATGCCATTTATCGAGCCATTTGGGAAATTGATAGACAAACACAGAGAAATGTTGGATTCGAAGAAGAAAGCACTAAAAGAAAAGGAAATGAAAACAGCAAAGAACGATCAGATAAAAGAAGAAGCAGTTAACAACAAAAAAATCGGAAAAAAGATGAAAGAAAGAAGCGATCAGAAAAAGACACCAAAAAGAAGGGACTTATCTCCGTTGCCTCAATCACTTGCAACATCTTCTCCATTCGAACAGCCATCTTCATCTTCCCTTTCATCCCCTTTTCAATCAACTTCGTCGCCTCTATCGCAGAATTCCAACCATTCACCAGATAAGCTTTCCACCTCAAAACAGACTCATTCAACAGTTCATTCTGAGACGCAGCTGTGTCAACAGGGAAATCTGAAGCCAGCAGACGAGTCAAGTCCCACAAAAGCGGAATCTTCTGAACTGAAAGTGCGCATTCATCTGAATATTCGCCGTCCTCCTCTGAATAAAAATGCACAATCTGCCGAACAGTCGCAATTTTCCACTTCAACAGCATCATCAGATGGTTTTGCTCCCTCTCCTTCAACTCCTCCCTCTCCATTTCCTTCTCTTTCAACTTCTTGCTCGTCACCTCCTCCTCTTCCTCTTCCACTTCAACCTCTTGAAACTGAAACCACTTCAATCTCAGCTTCTTTTTCTCCTTCGCTTTCACCTTCGCCTTCAACTTCGCCTTCGACTTCTTCTTCTTCATTCACTTCATCTTCGTCTTCGTCTCAGATTGCAAGTTCTAAGCAAAGCAGTGTTGCTGTTAAGCAATCAAGTTCTGATTCATGTTCTTCTTCTTCAAAATGTTCAATAATTCCTGATAATCCAATTAACACTGATAATTCTGATATTTCGAGCAATGCTAACAACATGTCTTCAATTTCATTCTTCAAACACCCTGCTATGGATACAGATAAAAGCCCTATTTATTTTCAGTTGCGTTTCAACTTTCAAAACTCAAACAATTCCATCACAAGTTCAAATTTGCTTTGTCTTGATTCTTTAGAGGAAAGAAAAAAATGGATGCAGAAAAGAAAATTGCTCTTTTCTTCGTATTTATCACCTTCGCGTTATATTTCTTGTTTTCCTCGTAACATTTCATTTTCTCTTCCTTCAAATGAACTTTCTTCTTCTATTTCTTCTGTTTCTTCATCTGATTTGTTCACATCAAATTCTGAGTGTCTTTCGCCTATTGAGCTGCTTTTTTCGATGGCAATGTTTGGCTCTCAATGCAAATGTGCAAAGTCAACCATCCAACGCACTTTCATCGATTCCTCATCTCATTCACAGCAGTTTGATATCACTTCTATTTTGGGTGTGAACAGCTATTCCGATCCGGTGGAAGCATCTGATGGTTTTTCCTCTGATCCTTCTCGTGTTTACACAACATGCACTGAAAGTGTCCCCAATACAAAGTGTATTTGCTGTCGTTCTCTGCTTTGTTTGAGCAATCAGTGCTGTGAGGCAATGATCGATGCGTTGGAGCTGCTCCACAAGGAGGAAGAGGAAGAAGTCGAGAGGCGTTTGGAAAAGTTCAATTGGCTTTTGGAGCTCGCACCGTTTCGAGTGTCTTCAGAAGATGAGAGCATATTCACTGAAGAAAGATACCAAGAAGCGGAAAAGGAGAAAGAGAAAGAAGATAAGATGCGAAAGAATGAGGCGCCTGTTAGATTTGCCAACGATAAAGAAAATGAAGTCTTTTCTGCAAAAGAAAAGGTTGATTCAGCCGAACACGAGTGGTGTTGGAAAGATGCGCTGAACGAGACACAGCTAAGTGCGTTTGCAAAGGATGGATTGAATAACGTCGCAAGGATTAATGGAATTGAGCTGAATGAAGACAAAGACGAGCTGATCGACTGGAAGAACGAAAAAGAAGATAAACTAACTGAAAACCAAGAGATTGATAAAGAATGTGTTCTGATTGAAGAACAAGGCGTCCAGCTACAGCAAATACCGGAATTGTTAAAGAATGTTAAAGATACAAAATATCAGTCAAATACGCTGAAGCGCGCTCTCTCGTATCTTTATATTCCAGACAAATACGACAAGCACGAAGAAGCAAAGTTGCAGGATCAAAGTGAAAAAACAAAGTTCAAATCATTTCGTGATTATGTGCTTTCTTTTGTATCTGAAGGATCATTCCTCGATTGCACAGAATTTTCTCGTATGCAGTCTGTTATTGCACATCACCCAGCAGTTGCACAAACAGTCATTCCTTTGTTTGTGTCTCTGCTTTGGATAGAAAGTGCATTCCATCATCTTGGCCCGATTATATCTTCATTTTCATCTTTCCCACACATTTCACAGATTGCCACTTCATCAATAGATCAGATGCTTTTTCTTTCTGCAAAGACTCAGCATCCTCATCCTCATTTCTCTTTCCCAATTCAACATCCACTACTCACTTCACTGCTTCACTTGCTCTATCTACTCTCTATTCCTTCTCCTTCACGCACACCAAATCATCCGTTTGCTCGATCAAACGATCATTTTTGCTTTCCATCTCTTATTCAACTATCACTTTTACCACAAGCTATTTCTCGAGCTTTTGTTGATACATTGATTGATATTGTAAATCACGAAATTTATTTCAGAAAATTAAAAAGCTCAAAGTTTCAACATATTCATGATTCCTCAAGCTGCGGCAAAGGCACTGCAGATGAAGTGGAAGCTGCTTCACTTATTCCAAGTATCTCTATTGAAGACGCGTTCACTTCTTGTTATCATTCGTTAATTGCAGAAACACTTCTTCTTCATTTTGACAAGGAAGCTTCAAATGATTGTCTGAGGTCGGCTGAGCTTCCATCTTCTTCATTGTGCACATCATTCACGATAACTTCATTTTCAAACGACTGCAATACTACGCCATGCCATTTCAATCGTACTGGTGAATTATTCATTTCTGTTCTCACCATTCTTGCATCTATCTCTGAGAGTTCGAATAATGCATCTTTATTTGTTAGCGATCAATTTTGGAACAATACAAAATTTGATGAAACGGCAATGCCATCATATTTTTTGTCTTCTTCATTTGAAAACGATATAAAGACAAAGAAACCATCTTTTCGTTTCTTTTGCTTTATAGCTTCATTGGTTCTGCTTATTTTGGAAAGTGATGTTGGCGAAGAGTTTTTGTTGGGTCTTATTTGCCTTGAAAATTCACTAAATGCGCTTGTATCTTTTCTAAATTCTGAATCGTCTGATGAAATGAATAATTCAACATGTCGTAAAATGCAGCTCTTGTTACCACTTCTATCAGTTATTTCTGTTTCCGTACTCGACAGTTTCATTTCTTTACTTTTTGGAAGGATTAAAAAAGAGCTTATTCAACAAAAAAGGATAAGGCGATGGGATATAAAAAGAATTGAGATATCTGCTTTGCATGTGTGCAGCAATTTACTAATTTTGATTCCAATGCTTCGACCTGCTCTGAGAAGAAATAAGAATGTTGTTGATTTTTTGTTTGATGAATGGAAAGATTCTTCAAAGAATAAAGGTAAATGTGTTGTTCGCTGCGTTCAAATGATTTTTTCTAAGCCCAATTTTTGATTGCGAAATATTGGGGATTGCAATTTAATTTTTTTTTTTTTTTTTTTTTTTTTTTTTTTGTCATTTTTTGCAGTTTTTCTTTGATATCTTTGATAAATGATTTCTCAGGCTTTGCAAATTTTTGAAATTTTTCTAACGTTCCACTTTGTTACGACCATTTTAATGAAGAAATTTAAAATTTGAAAAATTTTGAATTTGTGTTTATTATTGATGTTGAGTTAAAGAATGATTTTTAAATTGGAAAATCTTTTTTTATCGAAGTTTTTGAATTTTTTGTGTTGAAGAGTCATTAAAGTGTCAACAATTTAAAATATAAAAGTTCAAAGATTGAGAATAATGGAGACCATTGTCTTAGGAATTTTTTATTCTTAATTATGCACCAAAAATTATTCTTCATCAAAAATCTTTTGACCAATGCCAAAAATAGGGTTATTGCACAATATATGGCTGTTCCTTTTTGAAATCATTCTTTCGTTCGTGTTTTGATCAAAAAATCTATTTCAATGGGATTGAGAAAAAAAGAACTTCAACGGTTAATGGACACATCACATGATAACATTTCTTAGAAATTGTTTTTTTAAAAAAAATCCCATTGAGACTAAAATTTTGATCAAAACTCGAACGAAAGAATGATTTCAAAAAGGATCAGCCATATGATGGTGAACAAAATTAAGTACAGATGATCGCATCATTATCGCAAATTGTTTCATAATGTTATTTTATTTTTCTTAAGTGGTGAAACTTTTTTTTGAATGAATCTAAATATTATTTCCCTCTCAATAATGGATTGAACAATTATTTTGACATCAATGATATTCAACAATTAAATCAATAAACAGTTAAAAAATATAAATTTGACTAGCAAACACTCCAATATGCTTTGAATTGATTCGATTTATCTTGTACCCAATTAGAATAGAAGTTTTTTGATAAGGGAAATAAAATTTTTTGTTTTTAAGATAAAAAAAAAATATTTGTAACAGAATTCTTCCCCCACAAGTTGATTTGGGAAAAAACAAAAACTTTTAGACTATGGTTTTCAAAATTAAGTGTTTCTTTTTGAAACCCGAGAAAAATACAATTGGTTTCATTTAAAATAGACCAGGATTCTAGAACTGGACTTGAAAGAGTGTATTCTTCTTTCCGCAATTTCCGCGAGCAATCAAAAGGTGAAAACTTTGTACGAAACACGTTATCATCACATCTTCAATGAAGGAAAATGTTGTTCCAGATCGTATTTTGTTCATTAGCCTATAATTGTTGCACATCGTCTCGAAAACATTTGAAGCAAAGTTGATAGTTCGAAAATCTTCATATTCTCAGAAAGCTTCCCAAAATCAATAAAATGAAAAACAATTCATATAAGCTGTGAAAATTTTAACGATTTTTGTTTATTTAATTATTTTTCATATCATTTACGTTTTTGTTTTTATTTTTAATTTTTTTTGTTTTTTTGTTTTTTTATTTTTATTTTTATTTTATTTTATTTTTTTATTATGAATAATTGAATAATAAAAATTTGTGAAGAATTCCGATTAATTTTTTTTTCATCTCAATAAAAAGCACACTATTTCTCAAAAAAAGGCAAATAATAAGTTTATAAATTCAGCAAATTTTGGAAAGTGAGTTGAATGCAGTATTCACTCTCTTCTTTCAAAATCAAAAAGAAAAAAATTATTATTTTTGTTTATTGAACTTATTGTCATGGACAAAACCCGGGAAAGGGACAAAATTCTGGAATGTCTATTGTTAAACTCAAAAAAGAAATAGTGAGTGGATGAAATTGTTATTGAAAATAGCTGTCATTTTCCTATTTCTCTTAAATTTTTCGATGCTATCTTTTTTTGAAAATATGAAATTTCAGAATTAATTAAAAATATTGTTAGGATCACAAAGTCATTATGTTTGCTTTTTCTTGCAACATGTTTTTCTTTTCCTTCTTCATCGGAACTTTCAAAAGTTTTCGCAACAGCAAAGTTTCTTTTAATGAAATCAAAAGTTAAAAAAATTTACATTTTTCTTTCAAGAAAAGATATTTTTCTCAAAAAAAATTATTTTTTCTGTTATGGTCTCTCCATCTTAGCTATATCGGCATATCTCTTCATTGAAGAAGGGAAGAGATCAATAGCATAATAAAAGGCTATATTTATTCAATATCGAGGAACAAGAAGAAACTCATAACTGTGACAAATCTCTTTTGCCTTCAACAGAAAAAATAAATATCTAAGACATTGTTTGAATTGTTTGACTTATATTCAAATATTATCTTTGAACTTTTAACACCTAATGTTATCAGTCCGAGAATGAGATGACACGAAAAAATCGAAATGAAGATGACAACAGCGAAATAACGAAAAACAACGAAAAATTAGCCTTACAGTTTAAAAAATGAATTCATGCTTTTCAAATGGAAAAACCGAAATCGATAGACATTGAAAGGCTCTTTGCATCCTCGACAAAGATTGCAACATGGTTTTCATATTTGTTGGTCAAAATAAAAACTAAAAAAAATCAGTTCAGATCGAATGTTGAAATATGATGAAACTGAAATATGTAATTGAAAATCCAATGATAATTACGTCTTTACACAATCATATCAAAATAAATACCAATTTTTTATTCACAATAACACCATCACAAGGCGACAAAAATATTTTGAGTGTTTGCTGAGGCCTCTCAATCAATAAAGTGATGCAATGGCCTTGAAAAACAGTCTTCAAAGATCAGATTTCTTTTTGGTTTCGTTATATAGAAAATTATAATCAATGGAAAATGGTAGATAATTGAAAAGATCAATGAAAAAATAATGTGGATTATCAACAATGAAAACAAATTTCAGAAACAAATAGGGGAAAACAATAAGATTTCTGCTTAAAGTATCTATCCTTTTCATTCAATTTTGTTTTGCAATTAATAGCAAGAATTTTTTCAACAGTTTGTTCAATGATTTTCACAGTGTCTCACGTCAGCCAATATTTTTGTTCAATCAGGATTTTGAATGTTCATTAGTTGCCACAATTAAGAAAAACTTATTAAAAAAACATTGGTTGAGCGTTTGTTTTCAAATAAATATTTTATTTTTGTCAATTCTTTTTTATGATATCAAAAAGTTAAATTAATTAATAAAAAACAACTCAATTAATAATGCATTCCCGGGCTTTGTCCCTTTCCCTGGTCTTGTCCATGATGATGTTTGTTATTTTGCACAAAGTTTAATTTCAATTTCACTGAAAATTTTTACACTTTAAAATTGTAGAAAATTACGACACAAACATATCAAAAAGTATTTTTGAAAAAAGCAAAAAATTGAATATCATTTGTATTTTGTTTATGATACAAATACTATCTGAAGATTATTTCGATACCATTTTAAATTTTTTTTTGACTTTTCATGAAAGTATTTCTTCTTTTAATATATTTTTTTGTTCATTTGCGTTTGATAAAAATTAAGTGAAATATTATAATTGTTTTGAATTGATTCAAATCATTGCAGTGTATCAGATAAATATTGAGCAACAATAAATGAATTGCAGCCATCATGCGAAATTTGTCCTATTAAAAGCTTTTCCCCTTTCGATTTGTTTTTTTAAAAAAATAATCATATAAAGAGTTTATTCTCAAAATTGATATTTATAATAATATTTTCAAAGAAATTGTGACATACAAGGCTATATTTTTGCACTTATGAAATATTCAACGATTTGAGCCAAACATTTTCTCAATCATATCTTTGAGAAGTCTTTCATTCCCATTCATAATAATAATAAAAAAATCGAAAAAAAATACAATAAATAATGTGGTGGAACAAAATTCATAATGCAAAAAATTTTGTCCCATTAAAATTTATTTCACAATTTTTTGAAATTATTTATGAAAGGAATTGATATTTTAAATGAAATCCCGATACTTCTCGAACATCATTGTTTTTTTTGACGCAAGAATCAAATTCGGTATTTTGAATCGTAAGCAATTCAAGTCACTTCTCTGAAGTTATTTTAAGAGATGAAAATTTTCGTTCCAAACAAAGAAAAAGAATTATTAAGCCATCACTGGATAACGTTATTGAATAAAGAAGATCTTTTCAAAACAAGTTTTCTCATGTAAGTGAAGATAAATATTCACACACTTTTGAATAATGCTTCAGATTTCAAAAAAAAAAGAAAACTTTCAATATGATCGAATACTTTTTCTTCTTGTTGAGGATGTTCAACCCCAACAATAATAAATCCAAAATACTGTTTGTGAACAACATAAATAATAAATTCATAATCTCTGAACGAAACTGCCAAATTCTCTCCCTTTCAAAATCCTGTTGTTTTGATTTCATATGTTTTATGATTTTCAATTTGAATTATTGGATTTGTGTTTGCTCAATTCATCTCTTTTTTTAACCCTGTGCATTTGAATTTGAAAAAAATTGGCCCATCTTAATATCAATATGAAATCCATGTCACACTGGTGTCTTCAACAGCACTCCCAGGCTCATCATCTCCTTCATAGTCGATGGCATCTGACACGGTCATGATGACTGCATCTTTCGGAAAATGTTTGAAAAACTCTCTTTTCAGCCAGACAAGCGAAGGCCTGTTTGATGCCTCCACCCCAACACACTGCTTCAACACTTCTGTAAAACTGCTTCCACTTATTGCTGCGATATCAGGTCTCTCCCCATTCACAATCTTCTGCCCTGCCACATCTGCCTCATAATCTCCAAATGGAATTTGAAGGGTCAGGCACTCCCACAGCATCATCCCAATCGAGAATGCCACAGATTCCTTTGTTGCCCCCATCTTCTTGTTGATCAGCAGCTCTGGTGCCATCCACCTCAGGCACTCTTTTCTGTTGTATTCATCATCTTCAAAGGCAGACGAGGGCAGAGAATCATCATCATTGTCACTGGCAGATGTCACAACAGTTGATGAAGAGATGGATGATGTGTCTGAACTATCATCAGATGAGAAGTCAGAGCGCATCACGATGCAGATCACCATGTGCTCAGAAAATAGTACTATATGAGGGCTCAGAGTGGAAAGAGAAGATAATCCATTTTCCATCTCATCAAACGAGTGGAGTGCCAGATTGGCCACCCAGAACAGGATCTGTGCAGCTGTTTGCTCCCTCTCCTGCAAAGTGCCAATTGCCATCTCCTTTGTTTTATTCTTTCCATGAAGCAACATGAACAGCGAATCCCTCAAATCCACAATCAGCTTCTCATGAGGAGACGAACAGGGTATTGCATCCACCAGATTAGACATGGACGATGTGGTTGGGCACAGATCTTCTCTTCGAACAAACGTTGAGTCTGAATCAGTTGTTGAAGTGGATGAGATGGATGGTGATGGTGTTCTCTTTCTTGTTTCCTCTTCTTCTTTCTCATCCACTTTCTCCAGCATCCATTGAGGAATCTTGTCTGAATCTCTCCCCAAAATGTATTCAGTACAGCTACACTCACTCAACAAATACTCAGATGACTCTGAATGTCCCAAGCTTTTCTCATACACCCTCTTTTTTATCATCTCTTCATTTTTCTTCTCTGCCTCCCTCTCTGCTCTCCTCCACTGCTCCTCTGGAGATATCTCCATCGTCACCATCTCAAATGCCTTTGGATCCTTCCTCACTGTGTCATTTACAATCTCTCTCAAATCTTTCGCTTCATTCTTTGCCTTTCTCCACCGAACGGCTATAACAACAGCAACAATCAGAACAATCAAAAACAAAACAACAAATATCAGACAAAAAACAGCCCATGATGATTTCCCTTCTTTCCCTCCTTCAACAATCCTTTCATCTCCTTTTCCAACACTTTCACTCCTGTTCTTCAGTATATATGGCTCTGTTGATGAAGGAGAATCTGCTTTCCCAAACACAATCCACACACTCACTACTGTCTCTTCTCTCACTTTCTCCAGTTCTGAACATGTAATAAATGTGTGAATCTCATTCTCTGACACAAACCCTTCTTCTTCAATCTCCTTTCTCACTATCTCCTCTTCATCCCCATTTTTCATGCTCATCTTCACTGACAAATCACATGGCAGTAACAACTTTCCCACAATCATCAACTCCACATCCCCATTTGGCTGAGAAATATTCTTCACCTCTTCCAAAACAGGGATGAAAAATGATGATCCTCTTTCAGCTGCTATCCCTCCCAATTCGCATCCTTCATCCAATATCCACAACGATGTGTTTGGCAACAAACCATCTCCCCCTTTCACACTCACAACATTCAATTCCCCATTCCCTTCACAAATCACATTCCTTCGAGCTGATGGATATCCCTCAATCGATGGGTTGTTGTTCTCAAACATTCCATTTTCAATCTTCACACTCCCTCCACTCACCCACAATCCACCTCCCTTGCTATTTCTGATTGTTGTTTCCCTCATCTCCACATTGCTCTTCTCAACATCAACCAATGACCCATTCCATTTACATAATCCCTCTTTTCTATTGTTTTCTTCATTGACAATTTCATCTTCTTTTTCTCCATCAAACACACATATCTCAACCCTCACATCCTTGGAATTTTTGATCTGCATCATGCTTCCCTTATCAACCGAATTCACACACTTTCCGAATGAGCTGTTCAGCACACTCACATCTTGCTCAGCATCATCCATCCCAATCACACACCCCTCCAACAGCAATGTCACATTCTCAACTCCCATCTCTTTCATCTCCACTTTCGCTTTCCCTCCAACACTCACAACATCCCCCTCGCAATTGATATTCGATATTCTTGTTTCAACAATTGTCACATTCGATTCTTCATGGAATGAAAGCACCGACATTGTTGAACGAATATCTCTGAATGCCGAATCAAATATCTTCAGCTCTCCACTTTCCACACTCACAATCGAACTGTTCAATTTCATGAACTCAACTGTTCTTGAAAAAGAGAAGAATTTGCATTCTTGTATTTTCGTCATTCCATTCTTCACTTTCATGAGATACCTGTGAGCTGACTCAAATCCATCTTCAAGCTGGAATGAGCACCTCTCCACTGAACATTCATTCACAAACTCCATCACACAATCCTTCTCACCTGATTTCTCAATCTTGCAGTTCAACCGAACAATCCCCTGTGTCTTTTTCAATGAATTCACAACCAGATCTCCAATCACACACTCCTTCCTCACAAACCCTTCTCCATCAATCAGAATCGCATTCATCACCCCTTCCTCGATGTGCTCAACCCCACAGTCGATGCTCACACACGGATTGCTCTGTGCACCACATCCCCTCCCATCACTCCCTCTCCCACTCACAAACACCTGTGCCGAATAATAGAATGTGATCAGCGAATTCAGATCAACATCTCTCTCGCTCCAAACATCCCTCCCACAGATGGAGTTGTTTGAGTTCAATGACTCCTGGATGTAGTTCAGTGTGAACAGTGTTTCGTTGATCTGTCGAGCAAACGAGTAACACTTGATGAATATGTCTTTCCCTGCAAATGCCTCGTTCAGCCTGAACAAGATATTCACAATCTTGAAATTCAGAGATGGAATCTGACTTTCATCACCATAATTCGCATGTGGGTCAGATCCATCAATAAACAGCCCTCCTCCACACCCTGTCTCACTCGAGCACTTGCATATCGAAAACGTGCTCCCATTCACTTTCAACACCGACTCCCCACTCTTCAGCACCACTCTCATTCCTCCACCTTCATCACTCAAACCACTCTTGCAACTCGACATCGAACACTCATCCACCACACACTCCACTCCATCCTCAAATGACCCCACATCAACAACACTCGCTCCAATCCTTTCATTCGTGATGTTCGCAAATGAACACCCAACAACCCTCAGAACAGGTCTGTTCCCATTTAAAAATACCTTCTTTTCCCTATTCATCTGACTTTCCTCTTCCATCATCGATATCAGACTTCTCTCTGTCACATCAGCAAATGAAACGTTCACATTCTGAAAAGTTCCATTAGTTGAAATTGTACTGATAATGTTACAATAAAACAGTTTGCTTCGCTGTTTTCAAATAGAAGAAACTCAATAATATATTTTTTTTGTCCATTTTAAATGAAGAAATAAGTTTTGTTTGGCTGAAAAGTTTCAGAATCACCTGATATTGCAAATTTTTTCAATAAAAATTTCTGATTTGGAGTTGAAAGACAGAAGAGATTGAATAATGCTTCTGCTTTAATTTGGTATCAAAGTGGGATAGTTCAGCATAGCATTGTTTATGTTTTCCCTTTGAAAGATGAGACATCCACAGAAATACTTTCAACATCACAAGTTTAACAACAAAATCATCTTTTTCATTTTGAAACACAAGAATTCTGCAATATGATAAAAATGAGCCATTTTTGCTTTGTCATTGAAATCATAATTTTTTTTTAGAGAAAAAATTTTTTCTCTGTTAAGCTTTATATACATGAAATTTCTTTCTTTTCGCCTTTGTCTTTGTGCAAAGCAGCATGTTCAATGTGACTCTCAATCATTCAACTCAACACATCATTTTAATAACTTTTCATTCATCATCGATATTGAAATCTGAACATGCCATTCTTCTTTTAATTATTCTCCTTTTTTCATAACATTTTAATTTTTTTAACATTCGAATCATTTATTCCTTCAATTTGAACAATGCAACATTCACTTCCGATTAATGTTTTATTGTGAAAGAAATACTGATTTTCATTCATTTGACACAACATTGTCACAAGCCGCGCCATCAGAGAAAGATTTTTCATATCGTCTTTCACTTTTTTCGCTTCTTTCACATTTGCTCCCAATTACAGTTTTTTGACAATTTCTTTTAGCTTCGTCTTCTTTTTTTTTATATTCGGAATGAGCAAAAATTGAGTGAATCTGCACAAAGTCCATTCCTTTTGAGCATTGCTCTAAAAGACATCGCTTTTGGAGATTATTTTTTGGAAAACGTTTCTGACATTCACATCAACACAGATGAATGAAACAAGGAGAAGATGACAAAAGAATAAAATAGTTACGCAGAGAAGACAAGAAAGTCAGTCCAACCGAAAAGAGAGACAAGTCACTTTCACAGAAATGGATTTGGCACTTTCTTTTCAATGAGTGTATTTTTGGAGAATTATTATCATGTTCTGACAGAACAACTATTTTATTCACAATTCAATTTGTGGGATGCTTGAAGCAGAAGGCGTTCATTGAATATCACATGGTGTTTATATATTCAAAATCTTCATCTTCATCTTCTTCGGCAATTCAATAAACTCTCCCACTCACTGATTTATTCTTCAACATTTCATCCTTCTGTCAATTCTGCTGCTGATTTCTTTTTCAATGTTTCTCTCTCTTGAAGCTCATCTCTTTCGTCCAAAATCATCTTTGTTCATCTTTTTCATTACCATTTTACAAAAACACGTTTTGTTTCAAATTCTTCACAGCAAACTGTCAACAAACATTAGATACTCCACAACTGATATTTCTTCGTTCTTCTTGTTCTTTTATTATCATCATCAAGGAAATCATGAGAGTTTCACACAGAATTTCTTCTTCTTCTTCTTCACCTTCTTTTTCTGCATTTTGAATGTTTATAAAAACAGAAATATTGGAGAACTAATGGGAAAAGGCAAACGAAGACTTTTTCTTTGAATGCATCAACTATTTGCATCAATGTTATGGATTCATTCGCAACGTTTTTTCAATTCATTTTCATCAACCCAAAAGAAAAGTTTAATATATGAAGGAATGCGTTGCATTTGTATTGGTATTGAGAAAAAAGCAGGTTTGAAAGAATGGATTTTTGGATTATTTCATGAGTCATTAGTGATGCATGGGAAATTACAGAAAGAAAAAGGAAGAAAAAGAGAAAGAAATGAAATTTGACTGAGATATTGAAGAATTGCATTTTGAGGTGATATGAATGTAACGAGTGTCCTTATTCAAGAAGAGGAGATAAAAGGAATGAAGAGAAAAGCAAAGGGGTACAATGGGGAAGAAAAGAATAAAGAGATATGAAAAACTGCACAAAAAATGAGAAGAATGAGAAGATCAATTAATCATGAATAACTTCATCAGTCATTCCCATTCCGAATTGGAGCATTGGATTGGCTTCTTTTTTAGCCATTCTTGCTGCTAATTTAGGTTCTCTGAAGTTGGTATCTGCATTCTTCAACAATCATTTCTTTATTGATACTCTTGTTTTCTTCTCAAGAATTTTCATTTCATTTCTTCTTCTTCTCGAATTCATCGAGAATGCGATGAGAAAGAGAAAAATCAGAGTAATCCGAAAATTTCAAGAGGAAATAACTGAACAATTGAATTTTCATGAAAAAATGAATCTATTTGAAGAAGATTGAAGACTGATATTCAATGACCATTATTGATGGGGAAAAAAAAAATGGATTTTGTGAATATTTATTATTTGAAAAAGGCGATAAAACATTTATAAAAATTCTTCAATCTTTTTTTTTTGTAATTTTGTGAAATGATGAAAATTGAAAATATTGTTTTTGAGTCACAGAACAAAATGAAACGAATTTGGCTAAACGTTATCAAAATAATCCGAAATATTCAACGATAATGCATCATGATATTTTTCGTTAAGAAAATCAAATATATTATAAAAGCTGGTGATGGCATCTTCATATCCTTCTTCTTCCATCTTTTCAAGCACTTTCCTTTTCATCTCTTTTCTTTTCTCTTCTTCCGTTTCATCGTCTGAGTTTCCTTTCAACCTTTCTGAAATCTTCAAAAAGAATTTCAAACAAATACATACAGTGAAGTTTTCATTTGTTGTTTGCTGAATCTCCTTCAAAATAGAATCAATAGCCCCACTCTCCAACAAATCATCAATTTCAACTGCTCTGTTTCTCACTGCATTTCCCAATGAACAAACGCATTCTTTACCAATTTCTCTGTAATTATCCTTTGCTGCTCGATACACTTGCACAATGCTTTCAATAATCACAAAAAATTTTTCA
Source organism: Monocercomonoides exilis (assembly GCF_001643675.1). Lineage (NCBI taxonomy): Eukaryota > Preaxostyla > Oxymonadida > Polymastigidae > Monocercomonoides > Monocercomonoides exilis. The sequence continues at coordinate 1,176,301 of NW_027150575.1, forward strand.
TTTTGCAATCGACAGTAGAAAAGGAAAGTCCCCAACGTTCGGAGCCATCTCATCAATACGAATTCTTCTTTCGCTTCTTTTCCTTTTTCCTCTCCCTTTTTTCTCTCCCAATCAATATTTCTTGTCAGCTCTTCCAATTCTATTGTTGCCTCTCTCGCAAAATGAAGTTCATTCAAAATCTCTCCCTTCAAGCTTCTGTCGAACCATTGATGGTTTATAAGGAATTCCCAAGCAGATTGAAAAGATAATCGAGTAAGATTGTGTTGTTTCTGATGATATTTGATGATTTCTTTGATTTCGTTCAGGAAAAGTTTATAATCCATTTTCTATTCAAAAAAGAAGAAGAAGATAATAAAACACTATCTATAATGAAAAAGAAATGCTAACACCAAATAAGCCAAAGTTGCTAATCGCTAACAAAGCCATTTCCACTTCTTTTTGTGCTTTCTCGTCTTCCTCCTTGTTCGATGCAACTTTCAGAAGATTTGGAATACAAATTGATATTAACTCCGTCTGGAATTTTGAACACAGTGAAATATAACATTCGCAAAGATCAATCAAAAGTTTTTCGTTCATTTCCCCTTTTTTCTTTTGATCTTCTTCAATTATCATCTGTCCGAATCTTTTATTCAGCGAAGATGTTTCAAAGCCGTCGATCCAAATTCTTTTTAGCACTTTGCAATATCCAATGTGCTTCAATAACTCAAATGCAACTCCCATTGATATTTTCTTTTCTTCAATCATTTTACCAGTTTTATTGAACATTATAACCGTGAAAACTGATTTGAATTCTTCTTCACACATATGATTTATTAGTCCATTCATTTCTTCAATTTTATGTTTGCGCCCGGAGTCAGTGCTATCCTCCAATTTATGTATCAATTCTGAAAAAAAAATGTTGAAAGAAATCAAATTTTCAACAATTCAAATGCAACATTGAAACAAACCACTGAGTTTTTTTGTTACACTCCTCGTCTGCTTTTCGAAAAATATTGCATTCAGAAAATAATATATTTTCATATTGGCATTGAATTCGCATATGTTTGTATAGATGAAATTGGAGAATAATTAAATTTCAAAATTGTCATAAAAATATGAGCGTTCACACTGTCATTCTATTCATTTGCATTTTTTGTTGGTTATTAAAAGATTAAAAAGGTTTTGCCAATTTGCTTTATTTGTTATGGATTCTTTGATCAAAAAGTTATCTTCGAAATGAAATATTTATTCATGGATCGAGAATGAGAGTGAACATTTTCTATTGAATTTGAAATATTATTTCATATGAAAAGAGCTGGAAATGGTGAGATGCAATAATTAGGAATTCTGTCTGATAATTTTTGAAAATTTGATGAGATAGAAAATATATCATGTTATTTTTTGAATAATGGCATCTGTATGAGGGCACTTTATATTGTTCAATTGGTGGCGAAGATATTTCCATCTGTAATCACTCCAAAGCCCTGGAATATGACAGATTATTTAAATGGGAACTCATCGCTTTGGGATGGGAAATGTTGAAAAGAGGGTGCAATTCATTGTATTTCCGATTGCAGATGGGATGGTGAAGAAAGCGATTGGAAAATGGATGATGGGCGGATGTGTGGTAGAAGCGCCAGCTTCTTCGTAACAATCATGCTTCATCTGTTGCCATGTGCGGCAAAAAGGAAATGTTGAACAAGCATCACTCAGAGGATGGAGGCTCTGCCTCCTCAGGGAGTGGTCATTGCAGCATCTGTGTGGGCTCTTCCGAGACTGGCTGAGGAATGAGACGTTGGCTGAATCTTAAAAAATTCTAATTACTGGTTTGGACAAATGCTTCAGAATTATAGCATCTTGGATGAGGGCGGATGTGTGCGATGTGAACACACACACGTGAAATAAACGAATGCATTTGAGAGATCAGAAGGGAGATGTTTTTGAGATGATAGCGATGTGTGTGGATGTAAAGAGTTTTGTGGGAACAGTTGGGAGAATTGGATGAATGGAAAGATATGAGTCGAGAGAGGGAGTTCGAAGGAACTATTTTCGTAATCGTTGACTGCTTTCTCGAAAGCGCGATGAAGGCTTTGCCATTTGGTTGCTTGCTGATCATTTCACACTCAGCTGACTGCGCCATGCCAACAACGGTCCAATTAGCAGGAGCAAACAGACCACACTTCTCCCACTTTCGGATACTGAATGCCTTCAACATTTGGAACATCAAGGACTTTGCGAATACCCATCATCGACACACACACTGATTTCGATAAAGTGCTTCAGCGAGACAAGCGAACAGCTTTGCTATTTCATGCTCTTAAGCAAGCTAGCATTTCGAAAGCTGAAACGAGAATAGAAAATGCAGTTGAACCACAGCTTGTTTTTGTGGACCAGGAAAAGAAATGTTTGTTTCATTCGCTCTTTTTCTTCTTGCCTGAACGACCATTGACCTCACCTTGTTTGCATTTATTGTTCTTGATCCAAGAGATGAAATTCCATTCATATGAATTTGCTTTTTTTCTTTCAAGTTGTTTTCTTCTTCGATGCATTCTTCAATGGAAAATAAAGTTTCGCAATTTTTTTCCAAGCAAATCCATCAGATCCAAAGGCAAGCCTTATTCTCTTTTTAAGATTTTGATTACCAAAACGAATATTATTTGTTTGTGAATATTTTTTTTGAATGATTTCAAAGCGTTTATTTATTTATTTGCTTATGCATTGCAGAGATTTCTTATCTTTTGTAATAATTGATATCCAGTTTTGTTGCAAAAAATAGAAAATAAAATTGAATAACGAAATGGCAAAAATTAGCTTTTTAACTGTAGAAATTGTGAAATGATATTATATGAAAAGATTTGTTCAAATAAAGCATTCAATAAAAATAAGTAAATTAATTTTTGTTATTATTTCTTAATTATTGCATCGTAAAAAAAAAAAAAAAAAAAAAAAAAAAAAAAAAAAAAAAAAAAAAAATCAAAAAAAAAAAAAAATCATTCAACAGTCTAATTAATACACATTAACACCCTTCTTCTTCTCTCTCTTTCTCCTCGTATCTATCAGGGGACTCATCTGCCTGCAGCAGCATCTCCATTCTCTCAATGTTTGTCTTGTCCAGCCGGATGCTATTCAACATCGACGGAATGCCATTCAGCGATGCCCTGAGTGATTCAATGATTCGGATGGAAGGAAAGGAAGAAGGTGCATTCAAAGGCAGATGCTGCCAGAAACGCAGGTGAACAAGGACGATGAGGGCGAGTGTCTTCACAAGCGACTGGAGGATGTCCCCGATGGTGTTGAAGAGGACCTGAAGAGAGAGAAAGAAAAGAAAGAAAGAAAGAAAGTATTAGTTGTGGAATATTTTTAATTACAAACATTTATATGTTAGATAAATTGATTATTAATATTAAAAATAAAAAATAAATCAAAAAATTGAAAAAGAAAAGAAAGAAAAAGAAGAAATTTTCATCAAAAATGCATTAATAAATGAGGCAATACCCATTTTTCAATAAGCTCATATTGTTGCCTCTCTGATTGAAGCAGTCTATCTTTGATAATTTCTTCCAAGCCATTTATTTTTATAGAATGAAATCAAAAGAATATATGTGAAACACAAAAAGAGAAAAAAAAATTGAAAACATTAAATTATCATTGCTGAAAATGTTTGAGTAATTTTTAAATATTTTTATGATTTCCTTCTTTCTAATTTTTATAAAACAATGCATAAATGTTACAAAAAATGGATTACACACCTTAATAACATCAAATACCTCAATCGTAGTCTATTCTATCTTGCCGGGCTCGCTTCGGCATCACTTGAATTGTTTCAGTCTTTGTCTAGAAATTCACGCTGATATTGGAGAATCAATTATAACCATCAAAGCAACCAAAAATGATGATTTTCCAGAAAACGTAACAAGTGTCTTTACCGATAAATACAATTCTAGTGGCATCACCATTAAACGAGAAATATGTTGAAATGAATTCGAAATCCCGAACGTGCTTGTTTCCGCATGTTATATTTATCTTCCTTCTCCATCTCGAATTCTTTCATCTTCGCTCAACCTCAAAGCCTTTTGGAATAAAATCTCTTTCATTGCCCGATCAACAATGCAGCCCAATGTTGCGTCGACGCAGTCCCAAAGGCATTCAATTATCACGCTCACGAGCTTCATCAAAAAACTGCGAATTGTTGAAAGCTTGATTTCCTCCATCAATCTTCCTTCAGCCTGGATGGCCCACTCAAGTCACGAACAAATAACAAAATTATCCCGATATCATATAACTTTTCTCAACACATTAAATTTGAAACATTCACTGAAATCAGCAAACACTTTGACATAACAGGAAAAATCATTTCTGACAAGGAAAGCTTCCAGATAACTCTAAATGTGAGTGTCAAAATTGAAATACAAATATGTTTTAATTTAAAAAGGGCATTGAAGCACATACACGATTAATGAATAAACTGTTGCTTTTTTGTCTCTTCTTTGTTTTGTTCTTTTCAAAGTTTTTTCGCTTCTTCTTCATATTGCTCAGAATGTTAAAATAGATATTTTTATTTTAATACTCAATTCCAGACATGTGGGATACTTTCCGACATGTTCAAAAATTTCATTGAAATTCATTAAAGATCCTAAAAATAAATTACTGTTGGATCGATCAGAAAGAAATAAAACTCTTTCTTGCTTGCTAAAAATAGCCTTTATCGTTGGCTTCTTTGTGATTTCTTTTTTAACATAGATTTTTTTTCAACTAGACAAAGGAATTGAGTTTGGCCTTTATCTTTGTTTTGTTAATTTTCGACAATATTGTTTTTGTTTTTCTGTTTCTCATTTGATATTTTGCTGCAAGTTGATCTTTGCTAATAATAGGCAGGATGGAAATGTGCAATGAAGATAAATCCAATGATGATGTTCAGGAGCAATCACTTGCAAATAAGTTTTCAAGTTTGTGCATATTTTCTATTTTTTGAATGCTCAGCGCTTTCCGTCAAAATAAATTTTTTTGAAGAGTTGTTTTCTGAGCTTGAAGATTGCAATGAAGATGAGCAGAGAAAGAAAATTGAAGAAATGAATGGATTGATTGATGGAATGAATTTGAAAGAATTTATATCAATTTACACAAAAAAACTATTAAACAAAATGAACAAAATGATTGAAGAAAAGAAAATGTCAATGGAAAATACAATTTTGCTGCTGAAACATGTTGGATATTGCAATGTGCTGAAAAACGTGTGGGATCCATGCTTTTATGCATCTTCGCTGAGAGGAAGATTCGAACAGATGATTATTGAAGAAGAAAAGAAAAATGAGGAAAACGAAGAAAGTCTTCTTGTTGATCTTTGCGAATGCTATTTTTTGTTGAACAGGTGGGCTTCTTCAAATCTATTTCCGGTTTGCGTTCCCTGTCTTCTGAAAGTTTCTTTGAACAAGGAGAAAAACGAAGAAGCACAAAAAAAAGTGGAAACGGCTTTGTTGGCTTTGTCAAGTATTGGACAATTTCAAGTGTGTTGAGCTGGCTTGATTGCTTGATTGCAAAATTAAAATGTGTTATTATTTGTATTTTTCTTATCTTTTATTAGGAAGTGAGAAATGAACTGTTCTTGATTGAAATCAAAGAGATTATCCAATGTCATCAGAAACATAACAATCCTACTCGACTTGCCTATCAATCTTCTTGGCAATTTTTGATAGACAGATTTTACAAAGACAAAAGCTTGAATGAAGTGATTGTGAATGAATTACACTTTGCAAGAGAAGCAGCAAGAGAACTGGAAGAGCTAACAAAGTGCTTAAATTGGAAGAATAAATTTGAGGAAATGAGCAAAGAAGAAGCGAATGAAGTGATAGTTATTCGGAGATGGTTCAAAACACTTGAGATTTATTTTTTATGTTGTCAATTATGGAATGAAGAATACGTTGGACTTATCAACAGTCTTGTTCAGTTATTTCGAGCAGCAAGAGAAAATAAAAGAGAAATCAGTTACAAGTGCATTCATTCCTTGAGAAATGCAGTACTAAATAGAGATGTGAAAGTTGATATCTTATTGAAAGGAGGAGCAGTTGATGCTGTTTTGGAGGAGATTCAGAGGCCAACATTGGATGACGATTTTGCATGCGAAAGCTTACATTACTTTATGTTTGTTTCGAGTCGATTGAAAGAAAAGGAGGATGATGAAATGGAAGAAGAGGAAGAAGAAGAGGAGTTTGATGAGGGGGATGAAGAGAGAGATGATGAGAAGGAAGAAGAGAAGGAAGATGAAAAGGATGGAAAGAAGAAAGAAGAAAAAGAGGAAGCGAAAAGAAAGGCTACGAAAAGGAAGGTTTTTGAAAAGCTGGAGGAAGAAGGATACGAAGATACCATCACCAGCTTTTATAAAATATTCGATTTTATTAGCCTCACATTTAGTTATGATTTCAAATTATCTTTGAATCTTTCTGATTATTTTGTAAATGTTTGAATCAAAAGCGCTTTTTCTATTTCTGACTTTTCGGAAATTGTTTTTGTTAAGTCAGAAAAAGAAAGGAAACAAAAGAAGAAGAAGAAGAAGAAGAAGAAGAAGAAGAAGAAGAAGAAGAAGAAGAAGAAGAAGAGAGGAAGAATTTGATAACAATCCGAAAAGAGTCTTTTTTATTGGTACGTACAATTCCAATTTATTCTTCATCTATCTCCTTCAACAACTTCTTCAAAAACAACAACAACAACAACTTCCTCCTCCTCCTCCTCCTCATCTTCTTCTTCTTCTTCTTCTTCTTCTTCTTCTTCTTCTTCTTCTTCTTCTTCTTCTTCTTATTCGTCGTCTTCTTCTTCTTCCTCTTCTTCCTCCTCTTCCTCTTCTTCCTCTTCTTCCTCCTCTTCCTCTTCTTCCTCTTCTTCCTCTTCTTCCTCTTCTTCCTCTTCTTTTTCTTCTTCCTCTTCTTCTTCTTTAATTGGTTCTCCTTCTTCTATTTTTAATCTCTTTTTTCATCATTAATCTGTCTTATTCATTCTCTTCATCTTTGAAAGTCCAATCATCAATTTTCAAATTTTTTTTTAAAAAAAATCAGAACCTATTATTCACATTTTTTAAATTTATATGAAAAAATATTTTTGGTTTTTCTTGATCAAAATTTAAACTTTTTCAAAGTGGTTATGGGCTCTATTTTTCGAGAAAATGAATACCAATGAAGAAAAATATATTAATGAAGAAAACACATTGTTATAAAATGAGGAATGCATTTTCGTTTTGGAGAACTCAATTTCATGAAATTTGGCAAGATTTTAAGTACTTGTTAATAGATGAAAAAAAAGTTGTTATGGTTATCTTGAAAGATAATATTCTTTTGAAATTATCACGAAACTTCTTATTTCGGAAGCTTTATATGATTAACGTTATCAAATTGATAAGAAATTTTAATAACTAATGTGTAAGTTAAAAAATTTTTTATGTAAATATTCATAATATGGGTACTAATTTTTGAAAAGTCGCAAATGTTTAATTTTCAAAAAAAAATCAAAAATTTCTAACTTTGTTCAAATTTCTGTCACAGCTCATGAATCTTCTCATGAATGTTTGAATTATCATTATAAAGAAATGGATTTCATTTTAGTGAAATTTGGTTTGTGTTAACAAACATTTGAGTAAAATATGAAAATTTTGATTTATTTGAGAATTAAACATTTGCGACTTTTCAAAAATATTTTCCCATATGGAATTATGATAATCACTTCATTTAACAAATGGTTAATATTATCAAATGTGAGAATCCTTTTCTATTAAATTTTCGTTGTTTAACCCTTGAAAAATAATTTCTTCACAACTTGTTATTGAAACAAATATTTCTTTAACATATTTGTTTCCATTTGAATCTTTGAAACGTGTGTAATTCAACATTTCAATTGTTTTACGCTTTAATGTTCAAATAAGACAAGAATGAGAGTGTGTCATTATTGATTGTGATGTGAATAAGATATATATTTTTATTTTTTTTTTAGCCAACAAAGAAAAAGTAATCTCAGCGAATGGTGGGGATGTGACCAGCGCTACACCATGTATTTACTAAATTTTTTTGAAAAAAAACGAAAAAAAGAAAAATTCGGTGTTTTGGATTTGTTGAGAAAAAAGTCAAAAATGACATGTTTATGATGGAAAAATAAGAACAAAAACAAGAAAATCTCTGGGTTCGCTAGAGCGATCCCGTTTCTTTTTGACTATGATGAACAACCCCCACACACCTTCCACTACGCCACTCGCTTCTATTCTGCAATTGATGTGCGGGGCTGGAGGGATAGTGGCGAGGATTGGGAATGAGAGTGCAAACGGAAAAATTTTGCCAAATTGTATGAATCAGATAAGAAAACGAATCATAATTTCATAATTATTCGATTGATATTTCAGAAAAACTTTTATTTAAGATAAAATTTTGTGTTTATATCATTTCACTTTTTCCAACAAACTCGCTCGTTTTTGTCCTGAGACAAAAACTCTGGTGCAAAAAAAAAGAGGATTTTTGAATGTGCCAGAGAGAGGAGAAAGCAAAATAAAATCATAACGAGAGAATGTGATGTGTGCGACTGTTGAGACATGGTGGGATGGATAGAGGTTCTAAATAGCTTCAAAACAAAAATAAGTTGTGAAAAATGATGAAAAAAAAGAAGGTCGTTTTTTTGAAAAAACATGACTTTTTTGAGTGGGGAATGAGAGAAAAAGGAAAAAATCGGAAAAATGAATGGGTTAGTTGTTCGTTTTTTGGGGAAAAATTTGCGATAGTTGTGTCATTGCAAGCTATTCAAAATACTCACTTGCTTTAAGCCTGCGATCCTAAGTCTCGTCGAAAATTCGCTTCGCTCATTATCTCCTCGACTTTGGTTCTCGGCCGAATGCTTCGCGAGAAATGTTTTCGATTTATTTATTTATTTTTTTTTATTTAATTTTTCAAATCATTGCAATCATATTGTTCATATTTATGTTGATATTTTCAAATTTGAATAAATTTTAATTTTTTAAAAAAAATCAAATTTCCCATAAACAATTTTTTTCTTCATTGCATTTAGGGATCTCATTTTTTTTTGGTGATTTTTTTTATATCAAAATAAAATGTCATCAAAAGACGGAGAGCTGTATTCTGTAGTGCCGCATGCTTGTTGCAATGAAGAAACAAATAGCAATTTGCCATCTTTTTCATCGCTGTTTTTTCCTTGCATGCAAACAACATTAATGATCAATGATGGAATTGGAACCACAAGCTTACATAATGAAGTGAATGTTGCTCGGAATGATGCAGTATCGAATGAAGAATGTTCAAAAAGTGCTCGGAATGATTTATTTTTTATATCAACATCAAAAAAATACAATTATCAAAAACATCAATCAACTTAATTGCTTGCATCTTCTTCTTCAACTTCTTCTTCTTCTTCCTTAGACAATTTTAACAAAGATCTTATTTCCAACAATGATTCTTTTTTCACACCTCACAATATAACTTAAAAAAATAAAAAAAATCATCTGATGATAAAAATAATTCAAAAAATTTGTCAGTTTCTTAAATTGATAATATAAAAATTTGTGAAAATAAAGATGATGGAGAAATAAAAGATCTATCAAAGGGTAAAGAACTTTGTTAAAAAAAATTTACAGGTTCGATAATTAAAAAAATTCGCAAATTTAATTATCAATAAAGAACAAATAAAATCGTCATCATCTTCAACTGAAAATAAACAATCAACAAAAATTAGCAATTCTTCTTCCTCTTCAAATAAAATTCATCAACAAAAAATTCAATTATCTGATAATTCAATCACTTCTTCAAAACAACTTCCATACAATTCAATTGATTCGAATTATAAATTAAATCTGTCATCATCAATTTTTGATGTGAGAAAAATCAGCTAAGATATCAACTAATCTCATGAACCAAAAACAATCTTTGCTTTTAAAAAAAGAATGCAATACAAATGGTGCAAAATATATAACTTCATGCATTTTCATCGAACATTTATGCACTTTTCATTGACATATTTAGATCAAAAAAACACATTTATAATAGGTCCATATTCTGACTTTCGTGAAATGTCACAATACCTTTTTTTTTTTATTTCTATGATACCTGTTTTCGGATATGAAAATAAAATGTATTTTGAAATCTGAGAAGGTGAAACAAAGTTATGAGTGAAGCAAATTTTCAATGCCGTACGCAAAAAATGCTTGAAAATCCATATTTTTCCCCATTTGCTGAAAATTGCGAAGTTTAAAATTATATTTTTCCAAAACATGGAATTTCTGAAATCAGGTTATTCAAATACATAATAAAACATTTTTTAACATTAATTAAATAAATGAACCATTATCATACATGAATATTAATGATGTTACAGGAGAAGTTTTGAAATCTTTGAATTTGCATTCTCCAGCTAGTAAATATTTTTGTGACACTTCCCCAAGAAGTGTATATCAAACCCCTTTTTTGTTTTCTGTGGTATTGCGAACATTTGACAGAGAAACATTTGAACCTTATCTTCAAACAGGCTTTCCAATTAGCAAGGAGAAGAAAAAAACACAAGTTTTGTTGTATGCCGTGTTTATTTCCTTCTGCAGAAAATTCAAACATGAGCCTTGACTTTTTAACATGTATACTGTGTACGGCTTTATCAAACTGTTTGGAGCTGCAGTTGGATATTCAATAAAAAGTTCGAGAGATTTAATTCATCCGTCATAGAAAATATTTTTCATGGTATCGAACAAAAGAGTTTGTTTCGCATAAAGTCAGAAAGACTGCATTGCTTGTTATTGATGAAATTATTTATCAAAGTGATCAAATGTTAGATAACGATGAGCTGGAGAAGTTTCATAGCGTCTCCAAGTATTGAGAACCACAAATCGTTCGAGACTTTGAAAAATCCTTTCTTGTATACCAGAATGAACAGTGGAAAAGCCAAGAGAGGCTTCTCTGTTTCTTTTTGCTCTTGACACGTATGCAAGAAGTCTGACATGCTCCAGAATTCGTCTGCGGGATATTGCCAGAGTGTTTTCCAAAGACGGTTCATCATTTGTCAAAGTCACAATCAATTTGGCATACGGAAAGGGCATTAGAAATGATGATCACTGTGTCACCGTTGAAGGTTACATCAAAGGAAAAAACAATCTGAACGTGATATGGATGTTGGAGGAGAATAGAAAAATCCTTAATGGATTATATTTGATTTTATTCGACAATTGGAATTTGGGAGAACTTGGATCTCATTTCTTTAAGGGAAAAAAATAATTTGTGACAAGAGATTCGATGTTCAAGCCGACTGAAAGTGAAGCTGAAAAAGAAAAAAGTTACAATTTTGTTCTTTGTATTCTTGGTATAAATGCTGCAATAAGTTATTAAAATTCGAGATATTTGAGTATTTTTTTTTGAAAAGTCGCAAATGTTTATTTTCCATATAAATTAAAAATTTCTTGTTTTGCTGAAATTTATATTTACACTCACGAAACTACACTAAAATGGATGTTCAAACTTGACCATGCCATCATTCACTTTTCAGTGAAGGTTCGTGAGTGCAAACAGAAATTTCAGCAAAATAATAAATTTCAGATTTACTAGAAAATTATACGTTTTGGACTTTTCAAAAAGAATAACCCATATTGGAAAGTATTAAAGAGTTTTGGAAACTGCTTTCAATTGTGCAATCATGAAGCAAAAAGGCGCCTTGGAGGGAAAGCGAATGATCAAAACAATATAAACTTTATTTAAAGAAACTTTACTGATTTTCCAAATGAAGTTTCGGAGTCAAATGTTCCCACTGAACAAAACTGGAAAAAAAATCAGCCATATTTCATAACATTAACATAAAGAAAATCGAATGGAAAGCGGAGAGCATTATGGATGAATTCAGATTATTTGTAAGCAAATAATTTAATTTGATTGTTTCAACATGCAAATCCAAATTTTTTCTATCAAAATATCAGCAAATGACAGCCAGAAAAAACATTCAACGTTATCACATACAATAAAACAAAAATGAAACAATACTTCAAACTTGCATGAAGTTCATATCAAACAAATTTATTGAAGGAGGTTGTGATATTGAATCACAAGCATATCAGTTTTTGAATTCAATTCCAGATATTTTGGATGGAAGGATTCAATTGGAGGTGAAATCTTTCACACCAAAAATCAAAGTCAAAGAAAAAAGAGAGATAAACCCAATTATGAAATGCTCATCTGGAATTAAGTGGGCGAGATTTGAAGATGATATTTTAATAAGTGGAGTTCTTGAAGGAAAAACTTTTGATAAAATTAGCGAAGAATAGAAGATCAGATCTGCTAATTCCTGCAGTGACCGTGTTCAAAATATTCAAAAGAAAATGAAAAAGATAGAAAACATTGTTGACTTCGACAACATTACTCCTGAAGTTCTAAAATATTTGGAAGATGATGTTCATAATGCTTTAATTTCTGAATCGGAAGATTGTTGAGAAGAAAGTTAAAATTATAAAGTTTTTTGGAAATGTGATTTCACTGAGAATTATTCTGTTATTATTTTGATAATGTTGATAAAAAAAATTGACCCACTTCTATTCAATACTGTGGATAATTTCATTTTTATTGACAAATAATAATCTGGTATTATGTCAATGTGCTATTAATAAAAGTGTTCATATCGAATGAAAGCTTGTTTAATGTTTGAATGAATTTTTTTCAAACAACTTCAATGAAATTATTATCTTTTTCATATCCAGTTTATATTCTTGATTTTCACACATTTATCAGTTCGTTTCTTGAGAGTTATGAACGCATATAGTCAATATTTGTAATATTGGTGATTATTTTAAGGTTAGGTTAGGGTTAGGGTTTACTCAATTCACAACCCGATGGTCCCGGCTAAATTGCATTTTTTGAATGAATTAAAGAATTTTGAAATTTGATACATGTTCAATAATTTTCATTAATCAATATTATACACATTTTTTGTTATCGTCAATTATTTACATCATATTCATGTGTACCATAATAAATATTTCTAATTTCTGATTTTGAATTTTTTTATATTCGTATCGAGTGACATTCACTGATTGCTGTTACAAATGAGTTTATTAATTCCAGCATATGCAATTTCTGCATCGTCTTATTTGAAAAGCAATTCATCTCAGAACATTCAAAACGATTTGCAATCTTTCGTTCAACCTGTTCAATCTCAAGTTTGTTTCCTTCAACATTAAAGTTTTAGAATTATTGTGTGCTAATTCAACACATATTTAACAATAAATATCATACAGGAATCATCTGAACAAATTTCGACACCTTCAAAAAACTCAGCTATTTGTAATGAAAAAGAAAAGGTTTGCTCTTCAGGCAAACATTATATGTTATTTTGATATGAATTACTAATTCTGTTTTATCTTTCTTGTAAATAGAAAGAATATCATGAGGAGAAAACAAAGACTTCTTCAATTAATGACGAATTTGTGAGTAAAAAAGAAATAGCCAAAAAAATGATCAACCTTGTTCAACAGTTATTAACTCCCTCAAAGACACGAACACCAGATATGAAAAAGCGATGTGAGCTGAAAAGAACATCAACAGGAACATTAAGAAAAAATCTTGGAGAAAAAACAACATCGTTTGGCACACCAGAATTTCATTCAACAATCGCAGCAAGCACACACAGCCAAGTCAATGAGCCAACGAAATCGGTTGATGTTGTGATGACACCAACAATGACGAGAGTTTTTGTTGACACTTATAAAACGCAGCTGCCGGAAGAACAAAAGACTTGCGGAAAAAAGGATGATGACGAAAGCGAAGATACTGCAGAGGACGATTCAGAAGGAGATTTAATGGAGCCCTATGATGATTCTGAATATTTGGAGGATGAAATTGTCGAAGAAGATGATAATGAAATTGATGAATTAGATAACGAATCGATCAACCAGATTTTAGCAAATATTAGTGAAGAATGTGATGATCACCGAGAGTGTGTTGCATGTGTTGATAAACAATATAACAAAAGTGACATTCCATCAAATAGTTGCATGCCTTCAGGAAGTAATTCAACTGAGAATGAGAACGATTTGAAGAAATCCAAAAATAATTCCCAGTTCAAAAGACCAACCAGAATGGATGTTGCGCTTGAAAGAGTTGGAAAAGAGGGAGCAATGAAGTATCTGAGCACAGCTCCACTTTGGTCAATTTCTACGGTTAAGAAACATGCATGGGTAGGGAGATTGTTGGAAAGGTGGTGTGAGAAAGTTGAAAGAAAAGTGTGGCCGTTGGAATGGAATGTGGCCAGAGGGTTTGTGCTGTTTTGTGGAAAGGAGTGCAAGTATTCACTCACCTCCATTGTCCACGTTATTGTCCCCTCAATAAAAAGAATGAGTATTGAAAAAAGAAGCAGAAAGTTGAACAAGAAAACAGTTGCTGCTATGAATGATGCGATTCGCTTCCTCAGATATGACAAAGAGGTAAAAAAGAGAGGAAAGGAGAGGGAGCCAGCGTTGTTGCTTGATGTAGAAAGGGTGATAAGTTTTATTCCCAATGTTCTTGACTCAAAAGAGATGGAGGCGGCGATGTACCTTATGTCAGTGCAAACAGGTGCGAGAGCAATTACTCTCAAACTAGGTTAGGGTTAGGGTTAGGGTTAGGGTTAGGGTTAGGGTTAGGGTTAGGGTTAGGGTTAGGGTTAGGGTTAGGGTTAGGGTTAGGTTAGGTTAGGGTTAGGGGACCAACTGTGCATGATGGAAGTGCTGGAGGTTAGCACATGTTATCATCAACACATTGTACATAATTTTAGTATCATTTTGACATCAAATTTTGACAAGAACCTTCGATTATCACTTTTTGTAAGAAGTCCTAAGAAAAGTGTATTTTTGAGTGATTTGATACAACACATTAGTGAAACTATGAATTTGTATTTTGTTTATAAGTCATGTTTTTCATCCATAATAAGTGTATGGCAAGTTACATAGCATTATATATCAAAATAACCATCGATTTTTGTCAATGAAGAAAAAATAAAAAATAATTTATATCTCAATGGGAAGAATGATTTGGAGGGAGATATTATACCAGTGTGCTAGTTGTGTGTTGTGTGTAATAATGCGATATAAGAGAAAAAATAATAAAATAAAAAAAGAACCGGTTATTTCAGAATTGGGCTGAAAAAAACTAAGTCAGTACTATGAACAGATTTTGTAATTTTGATGAAAAAATAAAAGTTGAGATTTTGGCTGCAGTGCAACAATCCATGGGTTTCCCCTTCATCCCACCGACACCTCCTTCTCAAATTCGATTTTATGTGTCAAATTTCTAATATATTGCTATTATTCGAACCTAAAAATATTCATTTTTTTAATAAAAATATTTTTTATAAAAATATCAAAAATAGGTTGCAGTTAAAGGGTGTTGAAATTCGCCTTTTTTCCCCCCAACAAATATTAACAATTAATTATCACAAAATTATCAATCAATTTTTCTATCATGAGATATGAAGATATTTGATTTTCAGTGAAATATCAGTCAAAAGTCAAATGATTGTCTTAAAGATTAAGACATGCCTGTGTTTATAGAATAAACTTGTATTAATGATACTATGTCAGGGTTATGGAGTGTGGTATTACTCTATTATTGACTACCATTTGGAATTTATCATTCCTGAATCCAGGGAAAAAAAAATATTTTTTATGATTTTTCAGTCATTTTTTGGCAAAAAATTTGCCTAACCCTCGAATTTCATCGGGGGTCCCTGAGAGATAAGCGATATATTATTCTTGGTTATTGTTAGGGGACCAACTGTGCATGATGGAAGTGCTGGAGGTTAGCACATGTTATCATCAACACATTGTACATAATTTTAGTATCATTTTGACATCAAATTTTGACAAGAACCTTCGATTATCACTTTTTGTAAGAAGTCCTAAGAAAAGTGTATTTTTGAGTGATTTGATACAACACATTAGTGAAACTATGAATTTGTATTTTGTTTATAAGTCATGTTTTTCATCCATAATAAGTGTATGGCAAGTTACATAGCATTATATATCAAAATAACCATCGATTTTTGTCAATGAAGAAAAAATAAAAAATAATTTATATCTCAATGGGAAGAATGATTTGGAGGGAGATATTATACCAGTGTGCTAGTTGTGTGTTGTGTGTAATAATGCGATATAAGAGAAAAAATAATAAAATAAAAAAAGAACCGGTTATTTCAGAATTGGGCTGAAAAAAACTAAGTCAGTACTATGAACAGATTTTGTAATTTTGATGAAAAAATAAAAGTTGAGATTTTGGCTGCAGTGCAACAATCCATGGGTTTCCCCTTCATCCCACCGACACCTCCTTCTCAAATTCGATTTTATGTGTCAAATTTCTAATATATTGCTATTATTCGAACCTAAAAATATTCATTTTTTTAATAAAAATATTTTTTATAAAAATATCAAAAATAGGTTGCAGTTAAAGGGTGTTGAAATTCGCCTTTTTTCCCCCCAACAAATATTAACAATTAATTATCACAAAATTATCAATCAATTTTTCTATCATGAGATATGAAGATATTTGATTTTCAGTGAAATATCAGTCAAAAGTCAAATGATTGTCTTAAAGATTAAGACATGCCTGTGTTTATAGAATAAACTTGTATTAATGATACTATGTCAGGGTTATGGAGTGTGGTATTACTCTATTATTGACTACCATTTGGAATTTATCATTCCTGAATCCAGGGAAAAAAAAATATTTTTTATGATTTTTCAGTCATTTTTGGCAAAAATTTGCCTAACCCTCGAATTTCATCGGGGGTCCCTGAGAGATAAGCGATATATTATTCTTGGTTATTGTTAGGGGACCAACTGTGCATGATGGAAGTGCTGGAGGTTAGCACATGTTATCATCAACACATTGTACATAATTTTAGTATCATTTTGACATCAAATTTTGACAAGAACCTTCGATTATCACTTTTTGTAAGAAGTCCTAAGAAAAGTGTATTTTTGAGTGATTTGATACAACACATTAGTGAAACTATGAATTTGTATTTTGTTTATAAGTCATGTTTTTCATCCATAATAAGTGTATGGCAAGTTACATAGCATTATATATCAAAATAACCATCGATTTTTGTCAATGAAGAAAAAATAAAAAATAATTTATATCTCAATGGGAAGAATGATTTGGAGGGAGATATTATACCAGTGTGCTAGTTGTGTGTTGTGTGTAATAATGCGATATAAGAGAAAAAATAATAAAATAAAAAAGAACCGGTTATTTCAGAATTGGGCTGAAAAAACTAAGTCAGTACTATGAACAGATTTTGTAATTTTGATGAAAAAATAAAAGTTGAGATTTTGGCTGCAGTGCAACAATCCATGGGTTTCCCCTTCATCCCACCGACACCTCCTTCTCAAATTCGATTTTATGTGTCAAATTTCTAATATATTGCTATTATTCGAACCTAAAAATATTCATTTTTTAATAAAAATATTTTTATAAAAATATCAAAAATAGGTTGCAGTTAAAGGGTGTTGAAATTCGCCTTTTTCCCCCAACAAATATTAACAATTAATTATCACAAAATTATCAATCAATTTTTCTATCATGAGATATGAAGATATTTGATTTTCAGTGAAATATCAGTCAAAAGTCAAATGATTGTCTTAAAGATTAAGACATGCCTGTGTTTATAGAATAAACTTGTATTAATGATACTATGTCAGGGTTATGGAGTGTGGTATTACTCTATTATTGACTACCATTTGGAATTTATCATTCCTGAATCCAGGGAAAAAAAAATATTTTTTATGATTTTTCAGTCATTTTTTGGCAAAAAATTTGCCTAACCCTCGAATTTCATCGGGGGTCCCTGAGAGATAAGCGATATATTATTCTTGGTTATTGTTAGGGGACCAACTGTGCATGATGGAAGTGCTGGAGGTTAGCACATGTTATCATCAACACATTGTACATAATTTTAGTATCATTTTGACATCAAATTTTGACAAGAACCTTCGATTATCACTTTTTGTAAGAAGTCCTAAGAAAAGTGTATTTTTGAGTGATTTGATACAACACATTAGTGAAACTATGAATTTGTATTTTGTTTATAAGTCATGTTTTTCATCCATAATAAGTGTATGGCAAGTTACATAGCATTATATATCAAAATAACCATCGATTTTTGTCAATGAAGAAAAAATAAAAAATAATTTATATCTCAATGGGAAGAATGATTTGGAGGGAGATATTATACCAGTGTGCTAGTTGTGTGTTGTGTGTAATAATGCGATATAAGAGAAAAAATAATAAAATAAAAAAAGAACCGGTTATTTCAGAATTGGGCTGAAAAAAACTAAGTCAGTACTATGAACAGATTTTGTAATTTTGATGAAAAAATAAAAGTTGAGATTTTGGCTGCAGTGCAACAATCCATGGGTTTCCCCTTCATCCCACCGACACCTCCTTCTCAAATTCGATTTTATGTGTCAAATTTCTAATATATTGCTATTATTCGAACCTAAAAATATTCATTTTTTTAATAAAAATATTTTTTATAAAAATATCAAAAATAGGTTGCAGTTAAAGGGTGTTGAAATTCGCCTTTTTTCCCCCCAACAAATATTAACAATTAATTATCACAAAATTATCAATCAATTTTTCTATCATGAGATATGAAGATATTTGATTTTCAGTGAAATATCAGTCAAAAGTCAAATGATTGTCTTAAAGATTAAGACATGCCTGTGTTTATAGAATAAACTTGTATTAATGATACTATGTCAGGGTTATGGAGTGTGGTATTACTCTATTATTGACTACCATTTGGAATTTATCATTCCTGAATCCAGGGAAAAAAAAATATTTTTTATGATTTTTCAGTCATTTTTTGGCAAAAAATTTGCCTAACCCTCGAATTTCATCGGGGGTCCCTGAGAGATAAGCGATATATTATTCTTGGTTATTGTTAGGGGACCAACTGTGCATGATGGAAGTGCTGGAGGTTAGCACATGTTATCATCAACACATTGTACATAATTTTAGTATCATTTTGACATCAAATTTTGACAAGAACCTTCGATTATCACTTTTTGTAAGAAGTCCTAAGAAAAGTGTATTTTTGAGTGATTTGATACAACACATTAGTGAAACTATGAATTTGTATTTTGTTTATAAGTCATGTTTTTCATCCATAATAAGTGTATGGCAAGTTACATAGCATTATATATCAAAATAACCATCGATTTTTGTCAATGAAGAAAAAATAAAAAATAATTTATATCTCAATGGGAAGAATGATTTGGAGGGAGATATTATACCAGTGTGCTAGTTGTGTGTTGTGTGTAATAATGCGATATAAGAGAAAAAATAATAAAATAAAAAAAGAACCGGTTATTTCAGAATTGGGCTGAAAAAAACTAAGTCAGTACTATGAACAGATTTTGTAATTTTGATGAAAAAATAAAAGTTGAGATTTTGGCTGCAGTGCAACAATCCATGGGTTTCCCCTTCATCCCACCGACACCTCCTTCTCAAATTCGATTTTATGTGTCAAATTTCTAATATATTGCTATTATTCGAACCTAAAAATATTCATTTTTTAATAAAAATATTTTTTATAAAAATATCAAAAATAGGTTGCAGTTAAAGGGTGTTGAAATTCGCCTTTTTTCCCCCCAACAAATATTAACAATTAATTATCACAAAATTATCAATCAATTTTTCTATCATGAGATATGAAGATATTTGATTTTCAGTGAAATATCAGTCAAAAGTCAAATGATTGTCTTAAAGATTAAGACATGCCTGTGTTTATAGAATAAACTTGTATTAATGATACTATGTCAGGGTTATGGAGTGTGGTATTACTCTATTATTGACTACCATTTGGAATTTATCATTCCTGAATCCAGGGAAAAAAATATTTTTTATGATTTTTCAGTCATTTTTTGGCAAAAAATTTGCCTAACCCTCGAATTTCATCGGGGGTCCCTGAGAGATAAGCGATATATTATTCTTGGTTATTGTTAGGGGACCAACTGTGCATGATGGAAGTGCTGGAGGTTAGCACATGTTATCATCAACACATTGTACATAATTTTAGTATCATTTTGACATCAAATTTTGACAAGAACCTTCGATTATCACTTTTTGTAAGAAGTCCTAAGAAAAGTGTATTTTTGAGTGATTTGATACAACACATTAGTGAAACTATGAATTTGTATTTTGTTTATAAGTCATGTTTTTCATCCATAATAAGTGTATGGCAAGTTACATAGCATTATATATCAAAATAACCATCGATTTTTGTCAATGAAGAAAAAATAAAAAATAATTTATATCTCAATGGGAAGAATGATTTGGAGGGAGATATTATACCAGTGTGCTAGTTGTGTGTTGTGTGTAATAATGCGATATAAGAGAAAAAATAATAAAATAAAAAAAAGAACCGGTTATTTCAGAATTGGGCTGAAAAAAACTAAGTCAGTACTATGAACAGATTTTGTAATTTTGATGAAAAAATAAAAGTTGAGATTTTGGCTGCAGTGCAACAATCCATGGGTTTCCCCTTCATCCCACCGACACCTCCTTCTCAAATTCGATTTTATGTGTCAAATTTCTAATATATTGCTATTATTCGAACCTAAAAATATTCATTTTTTAATAAAAATATTTTTATAAAAATATCAAAAATAGGTTGCAGTTAAAGGGTGTTGAAATTCGCCTTTTTTCCCCCCAACAAATATTAACAATTAATTATCACAAAATTATCAATCAATTTTTCTATCATGAGATATGAAGATATTTGATTTTCAGTGAAATATCAGTCAAAAGTCAAATGATTGTCTTAAAGATTAAGACATGCCTGTGTTTATAGAATAAACTTGTATTAATGATACTATGTCAGGGTTATGGAGTGTGGTATTACTCTATTATTGACTACCATTTGGAATTTATCATTCCTGAATCCAGGGAAAAAAAAATATTTTTTATGATTTTTCAGTCATTTTTTGGCAAAAAATTTGCCTAACCCTCGAATTTCATCGGGGGTCCCTGAGAGATAAGCGATATATTATTCTTGGTTATTGTTAGGGGACCAACTGTGCATGATGGAAGTGCTGGAGGTTAGCACATGTTATCATCAACACATTGTACATAATTTTAGTATCATTTTGACATCAAATTTTGACAAGAACCTTCGATTATCACTTTTTGTAAGAAGTCCTAAGAAAAGTGTATTTTTGAGTGATTTGATACAACACATTAGTGAAACTATGAATTTGTATTTTGTTTATAAGTCATGTTTTTCATCCATAATAAGTGTATGGCAAGTTACATAGCATTATATATCAAAATAACCATCGATTTTTGTCAATGAAGAAAAAATAAAAAATAATTTATATCTCAATGGGAAGAATGATTTGGAGGGAGATATTATACCAGTGTGCTAGTTGTGTGTTGTGTGTAATAATGCGATATAAGAGAAAAAATAATAAAATAAAAAAAGAACCGGTTATTTCAGAATTGGGCTGAAAAAAACTAAGTCAGTACTATGAACAGATTTTGTAATTTTGATGAAAAAATAAAAGTTGAGATTTTGGCTGCAGTGCAACAATCCATGGGTTTCCCCTTCATCCCACCGACACCTCCTTCTCAAATTCGATTTTATGTGTCAAATTTCTAATATATTGCTATTATTCGAACCTAAAAATATTCATTTTTTAATAAAAATATTTTTATAAAAATATCAAAAATAGGTTGCAGTTAAAGGGTGTTGAAATTCGCCTTTTTCCCCCAACAAATATTAACAATTAATTATCACAAAATTATCAATCAATTTTTCTATCATGAGATATGAAGATATTTGATTTTCAGTGAAATATCAGTCAAAAGTCAAATGATTGTCTTAAAGATTAAGACATGCCTGTGTTTATAGAATAAACTTGTATTAATGATACTATGTCAGGGTTATGGAGTGTGGTATTACTCTATTATTGACTACCATTTGGAATTTATCATTCCTGAATCCAGGGAAAAAAAAATATTTTTTATGATTTTTCAGTCATTTTTTGGCAAAAAATTTGCCTAACCCTCGAATTTCATCGGGGGTCCCTGAGAGATAAGCGATATATTATTCTTGGTTATTGTTAGGGGACCAACTGTGCATGATGGAAGTGCT
Source organism: Monocercomonoides exilis (assembly GCF_001643675.1). Taxonomy (NCBI): domain Eukaryota; phylum Preaxostyla; order Oxymonadida; family Polymastigidae; genus Monocercomonoides; species Monocercomonoides exilis. Next base: position 1,198,417 of record NW_027150575.1, read on the forward strand.
GGAGGTTAGCACATGTTATCATCAACACATTGTACATAATTTTAGTATCATTTTGACATCAAATTTTGACAAGAACCTTCGATTATCACTTTTTGTAAGAAGTCCTAAGAAAAGTGTATTTTTGAGTGATTTGATACAACACATTAGTGAAACTATGAATTTGTATTTTGTTTATAAGTCATGTTTTTCATCCATAATAAGTGTATGGCAAGTTACATAGCATTATATATCAAAATAACCATCGATTTTTGTCAATGAAGAAAAAATAAAAAATAATTTATATCTCAATGGGAAGAATGATTTGGAGGGAGATATTATACCAGTGTGCTAGTTGTGTGTTGTGTGTAATAATGCGATATAAGAGAAAAAATAATAAAATAAAAAAAGAACCGGTTATTTCAGAATTGGGCTGAAAAAAACTAAGTCAGTACTATGAACAGATTTTGTAATTTTGATGAAAAAATAAAAGTTGAGATTTTGGCTGCAGTGCAACAATCCATGGGTTTCCCCTTCATCCCACCGACACCTCCTTCTCAAATTCGATTTTATGTGTCAAATTTCTAATATATTGCTATTATTCGAACCTAAAAATATTCATTTTTTAATAAAAATATTTTTTATAAAAATATCAAAAATAGGTTGCAGTTAAAGGGTGTTGAAATTCGCCTTTTTCCCCCAACAAATATTAACAATTAATTATCACAAAATTATCAATCAATTTTTCTATCATGAGATATGAAGATATTTGATTTTCAGTGAAATATCAGTCAAAAGTCAAATGATTGTCTTAAAGATTAAGACATGCCTGTGTTTATAGAATAAACTTGTATTAATGATACTATGTCAGGGTTATGGAGTGTGGTATTACTCTATTATTGACTACCATTTGGAATTTATCATTCCTGAATCCAGGGAAAAAAAAATATTTTTTATGATTTTTCAGTCATTTTTGGCAAAAATTTGCCTAACCCTCGAATTTCATCGGGGGTCCCTGAGAGATAAGCGATATATTATTCTTGGTTATTGTTAGGGGACCAACTGTGCATGATGGAAGTGCTGGAGGTTAGCACATGTTATCATCAACACATTGTACATAATTTTAGTATCATTTTGACATCAAATTTTGACAAGAACCTTCGATTATCACTTTTTGTAAGAAGTCCTAAGAAAAGTGTATTTTTGAGTGATTTGATACAACACATTAGTGAAACTATGAATTTGTATTTTGTTTATAAGTCATGTTTTTCATCCATAATAAGTGTATGGCAAGTTACATAGCATTATATATCAAAATAACCATCGATTTTTGTCAATGAAGAAAAAATAAAAAATAATTTATATCTCAATGGGAAGAATGATTTGGAGGGAGATATTATACCAGTGTGCTAGTTGTGTGTTGTGTGTAATAATGCGATATAAGAGAAAAAATAATAAAATAAAAAAAGAACCGGTTATTTCAGAATTGGGCTGAAAAAAACTAAGTCAGTACTATGAACAGATTTTGTAATTTTGATGAAAAATTAAAAGTTGAGATTTTGGCTGCAGTGCAACAATCCATGGGTTTCCCCTTCATCCCACCGACAC